>NW_009953489.1:1442924-1469419 GCF_000747805.2 Chaetura pelagica | reverse complement strand
AAGCGGCTAAGAGCCGTACGGAGCCGGAGCGCCCGGAAGGGGGGCTGAGTGGTGCCCTCTCCTCCAGCAGCTGCCTCTGCCGGCGCAGAGCCCGACGTCCTGTCGGTGGGAACCACCTCGCCAGGCACCCCCTGAACGGGGCCAGATCGCGCCACAGGTGTGATCCAGAGCCCTTAGCAAAGCTCTGGGCCTGATGGCCAGAGCAGTGAGGCCCGGGACTGTCCGTCCTGGAAGGCCCTGTGAAGCCATCCCCGCGGGGAAGGGACCCGGCGCGGCAGGGAACAAGAACAGGCCAGAGTGCCAGGGAGCAATAAGTGTCCGATGCCCAGGGACTGCACAAGGAGGGGGGAAAAAAAAACAGAGAGAGAGGAGCTGTGAGCTCGTACTCTTCTTGCTGGTCACAGAAAGTAAAGCTGATGAAAATGCAATAAGGGATGGCTAGGAAGAATTACAAGCCCAAGAAAGGTCACAGAGGGGGCTGGAGACTTCTCAGAAGGAAGTGAAGGAGAGATGAAATGCAGTCTGCTGAAAACAAAGCTTACTTTGACTCAAAAATTGCTGTAAGACAGATTTTGAAGACTGCCTTACTGGAGTTGGCAAACAGGATCAAACAGGTACCCAACAATTTTATTAAACATGTTTTATAGGGAGTTTTCAGGAAGGTTTGGACAATATCTTGCCTAATAATTTCTAACTTTATTTAGAGTTGGAGATGATACGCAGTGAGGAATAAAAAATTTGGGAATTTGGCTTAAAAACTGAACTGCGGATCACTATGGAAGCCAACTGCTTGTTGGAAGAATCTAGTCAGCTAGAAAGCAGGGAAAGAAAGAATACATACTATACTTTAATATCCCATTTGCTCCCCAGAGAGGTTGAGAGGGAGAAATCATACCATTCTCCTTCAAGTAATAAATACCAAGTGTAGTAAACATTTATGTAAACAGCCCTGGAAGATTTTTTCACAGATGTACAGAGTCAAAGGAATGGTTGGGTAGATAAGGAGTGTTTCTAGTACTAATCTGAGTACTTGAGATTAAGTACTTCTACCACAGGCTTCCACCCAAACCCTCTTCCTCTGCCACAGGAGCTGTGTGGAAGCTCAGGCCTCAGCATTCCCTCACAGCTCAAGCTGTGCTGGAGCTCAGTACCTGGTCCTGATCCTGAATTACTGATTTCCTGGGTTGATCTTAGACCTGTTACCTTGGTTTTGCCTGACAGCCACTGGACTGTCGTGAAGATCTGTTGCCAGCTCATGGCTGGGGGTCAGTGCCTGGCCTCCCAGGTCATTGTCCCTCCTGCACTGTGGTCACTCTCAGCTCCTGACTGCCCTTCTTTAGTGAGAGGGCAGCCTTTGCTGCTCCCCAACATGCAGAGGTGATCTGCGTCCTTGTTCTGTGTCTCATACAGAAATACCCATATCAATAAAACGTATCTTGTTAACCAAAATGACTGTGTTCAGACCAGGGATATTCTTCCCCTTTAAATAAACCAGTACACTAAATGTTACGTATAACTGTCAAATTAAGGAAAGTTTGTAGAAATATTGTTAAAATTGGTTAGAGAAGCAAAAAACCCTACAGTTAGTAATGAGAAATTTTTAAAAAGGAAGTTGGTAAATACAATGCTGGTACACAGTAAAATAATGATATGGGAAAAAAATTAGGAATGGCTAAGAGTTTCTTCAATTTCATCACCCTTTTTGGAAAATGGGTTGACATTAAACTTAAGAGATAGAGCTAGAGATTCAGTGTTTTAGTTTTGCCGTGTTCTGTTTACCATGCTTTTTAAAGATTTGGTAAGCTTATTTGTATTAGCAGATCTAATAAATATTTAATGGAAACAATGTAATGTGCAGAAACAGTAGACTGGTTTACATTTAATAGTTTTTAGACTGGACATATGAAGGAATAAAATGCTGGATTATTCAAATGGGCAGCTTAAATCCTCTCACACAGTAAATGAATTATTAGAAATCATGCAATCACCCCAGTGTGGAGAAAACAAGGTATAAAAATTGGATTTCAGGAGCTAGACTGAGAGAACTGGATAGTTGAGTAGGTGAATGAACTGATAGTGGCTGATAACTAACAAATGCCAGGAAAAATGGCTTGCAAAATCAGTGTTTCATAATTACCTTTAAATATGTCTCAGTGAAACACCTATTATGTAGGTGACTGATTTGTAACTACCATATTTTTGTACCCCAAGAGGAATAAATTATAATAACAACCCCATGTTGGTACCTGTTCATCAACAGTTTCTCAACTTGAATAATGTGCAGGTGTATGCTAAAACTTTTGAGCAGGAAATATTACAGTTACATAGGTTACGCGACAAGAGTGAGAGAATCAATCTGAAAAACAATATTTAACAACATAAATAACAACATAAATAAATAAGAACCTACCTTCAGGTCTCCGTTAATAAAGAGCAGTTTAATTAATCAAAAGAAATGGGAATGTTTGTGGTAAATTGTAGGGTTCTGTCCATGCTGCAAAAGATCCGCTAATGGGTCTGGCAACATGAACACTGCAATTCAGTCTGGGGAAATGCTAGTTTAAAAGACTGCCTAATACAAGAAGTGTGAGCTGGTAAATCTAGGAATGCTAAGGCAGAGGAAACCAGAAAGGTGAGGGGAGGATGAGTGACCAGAATTTCTTTTAGTAGAAGAAAAAAACCCAAACACTCAACATGGAATTAGTATCACAAACTCTATTTTGTATATATGAAGAAAGCAAAGTCAGGGATATTCTGGAATTCATTGGATGAATACAGAACATGATGATAGTAAAATAGGAGAATTCATCCCAAATTTCAACTATCTAGAGAATGAATATTTAAATATTAGTCAGATTCTGAAAACTATGTTTTCTGTGTGAAAGTGCTAAAAGACAATAGGAAAACAAAAATGTTAAACATGATGGAGATGTTCCTGTTCCAGTGCAGGACGCTTTTCTCTCTGTCCACCTAATAATAATGTGTTCCAAGCTGTAGAACTTCCCCCCTCAGCGCTTTACCTCGTGTATTTATGTAAACAAGCTGCTCATTAGGTAACCCAAATTACGTTTTCTGCAATTCTGTTGGTGATACTAATCTCTGCAGCTGGCCCAAAGGTTTGGTGGTAATTGTAACAGTGAAGGGCAGCAGAGACAGTGAAGCCCCTAAGGAAAGAGAAGGGTTTAACCACACGAGGGTATGGCAATGCCTGCTGGCCTGTCCATAGAGCAATGGTTTTGAATGACTCAGAATAGATGAGCTGATTAACTGTGAATTACTGTCCCAGAAGAGATGAAGCATTAATAGCAAACAAAAGGGAAGCAGAAGGGAAAGTTCAGGCAGAAGAAAATAATCCAGGAATTAAAAGATTGGTGAAAGCCTTAAGAGACTTCCAGAATGACCAGAAAGTCGTAGTTCAATGCCATAGATACTGTGCAATGTACAGTGAATTTGGGCAACTGTGGCTAAACTTATATTTCCCTGTGTAATGCACGAACAGCAACAAATGTACATGCAAACTTAGTTAACTTCTTCTCAGTCAGTGGCAACCCTTCTGAAGCATACTGTAATCTGAATTTACTTACAAAATTCTCTCTGCTACATCTCAGGCGATGTGAATGGCAATAAAACAAAATCTGATTTTATAGATCAATACTTAAGTGTAATCTAAAAGGTTACACCTGGAAAGAGAATATACTACTACCTGAATAATACTGATTATAATGTTCATGTGTGTTTTTCCAAGTTTCTCAGTGGGTAAGGATTAAGATAATCTCTACCAATGTTTATGAACTGATAGAAAGCTTATTAAAGGCATTTTTTAGATGTGAAGCACAAGTTACTTTCTCAACCTCAAGCTTTTAATTCTTGTCCTTATCAAACAGTATGCCTCATGAGTTATGGATCAGGTCATTGGACCATCTTATGTCCAAACAGCCTCCAGAAGTGTTCACATATGTTGCTTCAGAAAAAAGCCTGTTCTTAATTCTCCCAAACTGTGATTCATCAGACATTGTTAGGATCTCTGGTTAGGGTTCAGAGACATTAACTTATGCCCTGAAACAACAGAGATGTTTAAATCAGCATATGTACCTATTTGTGTGTATGAAAATGGGTTGCATCTACTTGTTATCCATTATCAGTTAAGAAACAGTATTCTGTAATATCATCAGAGTGCAGCTGATGGTTGAAAAATTCAGAGGAAAGTATAAAAACTGACACAAAAGAAGAAAAGGGGAAAAAAAAACAAACCCAAAGCAATCACATGAACATAACCAATGAGTTAAATCAAGAGCGTTCTGCCTCCAAAACTGGACACTGGGAGATGTTTAAGGAAGAGAATAAGAACATGGAGGCATGTAGAATCCTCTCCCAGCCTCCAGTAAATTAGTGTATTTTCTATAGAGTAGCTTTCAGGGGATTTTTTCTTCCATTAATTTGTTCAGTTGCTTTTAAATCCATGCATAATTCAGACTCCACTACCCTCTATGGCACGGAGTTTCCATACTTTAGTAACATGCCAGATGAAAAAAAACCACCTTATTTTGTTTGTGCTGAACCTGCCTTAGTAATTTGATTTGACTTCTCGCCAAATATTTCATTGGAAAAGTCACAGAAGAGCAGTTTCTTATTTACCTTCTGCATGTCTTCCATGGTTTCATAAACCTTATGATTTTACGGTCAAAATGACAATTCAGATGCATCTCAAGTTTCATCATAAAATAAAAAGCTCTTTCTTTCCCTTTCTGCATAGCAGTGTGGCAACATTATGCATACTTTTTAGATAGTACATAAAAAGCTAAGTAAGCGGTAAAATACCTTTCCTTTTAAGTGTTTGAAGTACCAGGCACTGAATGACCTTTTCATTCTCCATTCACAAAGAAATAAGAAATAACTATTCTTATTTCTGAAACCTGCGATTATACCAATAGCTGTAACTCAGGCCCATGAAATCCTTTAATATAAAGAACCATGCTGGAAACTCATTCCCCTAAAGAAATACGCCCAGGATGATTGACCTGAAATGACCTCTTCATTTTTCAGTGAAAGGAGATCTAAATATGGCAAACATTTCCTTGTGCTACTCTCTCTCAACAGATATTTTCCTCCATTAAAATCTCTTACAATTAACAAAAATTAGTTATTTCATTTTATGAGGAGACTAGCTAAATGTCTACCAGAATTATCTGTTCTGTGTTTTTAACTGTGCAGTGATTTTTCTGTGAGAAAAGCTGGTTTTTTTCACTTTAATTATTTCCATTGTTTGCATCACTTACAATGTTGATAACATTTTCCATTTTGGGATCTTTAAGCTTGCTTTTATATTGTTGACCTAAAGACAAAGATTCACCAGTCTGCCACCAAAAAAATGTGTTAAAGTTGCTAAAAATTAATTATTACTTTAAAAGAAACATGAAATTCTAATACATGTTTTTGTTTGGTTTTAATTTACCTTTCTTCTCTCTTTTTTGAGAGGGAACTAGTCCAAACATCCAAACTAATATCAGAGGAACATAATTTTTAAAAAGTTCTTCTGCTCTTTAGACTTCATTTTGGAGTACAGAAAAAATCAGTACTCCCTCTCACATCACTCAACACCTGTAACTAGTGATAAAGCTCAGGTCAAAGAATTCTCAATGTGATGAGCCTATGTATCTCTTTAGAAAGTGGAGTAGAGATAACAAACGGATAGTTCAGCCTGAAGCCAAGCTGAGGAACCGCAGGACCCAGGAGGCACTGAGCTCTCTGAAGAACTTACTCTGTGGGACATGACGTGGTGCTTTAGTTCATATCTGTACAATCCTTTTGGATGCTTCACATTGCAAAAATTGCCACTTATCTCTGCGAATGATCAGAACAAGACACCTTTCCCTCAGGGCTGCAGACCAGTATTCATGTGCTGATCTCTAGGTTTGTCTGCCACAGTTACTGAAATCCTTGGATCTTCTACTAGCTTAACCCCTTAAGGTCTCTCCACAAGGCGTATGTCCAAAAATCAGACACACTTACACTTCTCAGTTAAAGTTATTGTCAGTACATTATTCTGTTGCTCAGAATATCCAATGCATTTTCTCATTTGAGAAATCCTTTCTGTTATAAATTTCTTAAGCATCTACCTTCAACTCAGAGCATTCTCTAGCCAAGAACTGCAGTTTTTACCTTAAAGACCAATATTTCTGCATTAGCTTCAGAATGACAACTTACAATTTTCTTTATAAAGACAAAATTATATACTGAAGTAAAATTACATTGGAACTGTATATGGCAGTGATTTTTCATAATGTATTTTTAAATCGAATACCTTTTCTTTATCAATATTTTGTCTGACATTTTTGAAGTTTACACTCAAAGTTTTTATCTATATGTTGTCAAGTTCTTTTCTTACAGACAATTCTTATACTATATCTGAAAACGTTTCTGCCCAGTGCCGGAGGCCAAGGCGCAGCGTTGGCTTCCCTTGGGAAGCTGCTCTTCCACAAAGGCCAACAAGAATTTATAAAATGCCCTTATCAAACATGCACTGCTGCGAAGATAGCCCTTAATCCTGTGTCAAGCAGTAGAAACAATCGTATCTTCTGAAAAGCGCTGAAATGCCTGTCTTTTCCGAGGACATCTGAGGTTCTGCAGCATTGGTCCTGACTTTTTTTAATAGAGTTCCAACTAGATGAAATTGGCTTTGCAGTGCTTATCCTTCAGTCTACCTGAGTTGACAGAACTCCTGTATTTTTGTTACCTGATAATGGCTCATACATATTTCAGTCTCCAAATTTTCACCCAAGCAGCTTTAAAATAACCGTAGGTTACCTACTTAGTGGTTTGCTTTTCTTTGTGGCTTACATGTCCTGCCTTGCATCTAGCACAAAACCTCTTGCTATGGCTTCTCAGAATGGCACTGCCTTCATAGTGCAAACACACTGCCGAGCTGGTTCTTGCTCTGAAGCTGTGGAAGACACTATTTCATCTGACAATAATAAAGAAGCAACTGACCTAAGTTACTCTTCTGTATTCACCTTGCTGTGATGGCAGAGTGCTGACTGTACCATTACTGCGCTATAAAGAGAACTCAGATTTATGAGGCAAAATCTATGATGGCGTGATTCCAGCTAGACAAAAAAAAAAAAAGCCCAGTATGAAAATAGTTATTCATATCTGTGATAGCCTTTGTCACAGAAAAGATAACCCTCCTGTGCTGAAAGGAATAAGATCACTGATGTAAATCAGACTGCTACATTCAAGACCCTCTAATGAGCCTGGAAGAACAAGGATACTTAGGAGAAATCCAGAACAGCAAGACATAAGTTGCTGGAGCAGAGGGAAGTACTTACTTCATATGATACTAAACTCTTGTACAGTAGACTGCCCAGCTTAGGCTGGTGAACTCAGCATGAACGAAAGAGAAGGAAGAAGAAAGAGGTAAGAAAAGATAGAAGGAAAGAAGGAAGGAGTGAATGATCGACCAAAATGAATGAATGAACAACCAAGGGAATGAAGGAAGTATAAAACAGAGTGTTTCTAACTTGGTAATGTTTATTATTTAAAACATTATTTTCTATTTTGTTCTAGAAATCAAAATAATAAAATCTTGGTGTGAATTACTGGTATAAGCTCTATGATTTTCCTCACTTTTTCCTGTCTCACAGAGTTGATGGGATCCAAATTTTTTTTCAGGTTTGTACATCTTGAGTTTTCAGTAGCAATTACCATTACTTTTTCTATATAAAAATAAAACATGTTTTGAGCTGTGCTTCAAATGTAATCACTAAAATCACCACAAACTAAATACCACTAGCAGTGTCAGCTTCACTGCCCTTCTAAGGGAGAATCTGTTTATCCTTTCTGCCATAACATGATAACTATTGATGGCTCACTACCTATTAAGATGTCATCAGACAACATGTTGTCATAAGCTATTGTCTTTAAGTTGTTATTAAGAAAACATCAAATAGCACTTCTGTGATGTAAGCTGGTTGTTTTAACAATGGGGAAGTATGTGTTTGTATCAAAATTGCACTACATAATGTTAAAATAAAGATTTAATTCATATTGCTATGTGGAATTTTCAAATATTGGAATTACTGCAATCTTCAACAGCGTAGCAGTGATCAAATAGTATAGGCCTGAGTCTTATGTAATTTATATTCTTTTTATATTAGTGTAACTCCACATGGTTGCTGAAGCATGACATTCTGACTTACCTTTCCAACAACAGCTAGTGC
Source organism: Chaetura pelagica (assembly GCF_000747805.2). NCBI lineage: Eukaryota > Metazoa > Chordata > Aves > Apodiformes > Apodidae > Chaetura > Chaetura pelagica. The sequence continues at coordinate 1,461,203 of NW_009953489.1, read as the reverse complement.
TAGACAGCCAGTAGCTGTTCTGAACTTGCACAAATAAAATGAAGTTGATGGCCCACAAATGTCTTTTACTGATTTTCCTGCACTGATATTCAGAAGACACCAGTGATGTTATCCCTGATTGACATAGAAGTAAGTTCCAGATCTGTCCATTCTTGTTTATACTCCCCTTTTAGTCTGAGAAGTTCAAATAAGATGTGTCTCATGTCCAGTACCTGGTTGGAGAAGAAGCCTATTAGGGGTTCCTGGCTAACTGTGGGATTGTCTGGTTATTGTCATTGATTAATGTCTGTTGTTTAGTTAATTTTTTAAAACATATAGTATTAATCGTGACAGACTGCAGGTCCATGGTACAGAAGAGCTTTCTTCTCTAACTATAGATATTATTTAAGAAAAATAAGAGTGCTAGTTTATTTCTAGATGTTACTTTGATTAGTTCTCTAATGCTAATGATTCCATTCCATATTGAAAAAACAAAACTAAACAAACCAATACACAAATCAAAGTGCACTTCTCTAAACATTGTCACTCATTTTATACTTCATAAAAAGTCAATTTTATTTATGTAATTGCTACAATTATACAAAATCAAGGTGTAATGTAATACTATGAACTAGGAAAGGCCAACCTCTTCTGTATTTAATGGAGGAACTTTTAAAACTGTAGCAGACAGTATTACAAGCCAGCAAGTATCTTCCTCTTCTCTAAAATGGAGTCAATGTCTTGCTGGAAATGCTCTTTTAAATCTAATTCTGACTCTTTTATGGTACTATGTAAAATTATGTGGTGGGGTTACTTCTGTATTTCCACCCCTAAATTAATTGATTTTATTTGTTCTAGTCTTATGGTTAATGAAGACTAAGTGGCATTTCACCAAAGTAATACTCTTGGTCCTTGTTATTCATTCTTCTGTAAGTACATGCCACCTTCTAGACTTTCCAGTTAGTTTTGTTAGGATGTTAAAAAAATGTTTTGATACATACCTTAGTTGTTATAATCTTAGAGCTATAAAGAACTAACTCAAGAAAAGCCTCTCAAGTAATATACAGGAGTTAGTTTATAAAGTAAGTAAAGTTGAACCACTAAGTAATAGTGACCACAATATAATTAACTTCAATATCCTCAGGGGAGAGATTGTACAAAAAATGAGGAAGCTAGTTAAAAAGACCCTAAAGTCAAAAGTGAGGAAATTAAAATCCTTAGACTCAGCATGGAGGCTACTTGAGCAACCATAACAGTGTAACAGAAGGCATGCATAATCCTAAACAAAAAAGGAAGCTGACAAGCAAAAATGAGCAATAGAGCTGCAGGAAGGTTCAAAAAGTTAGTATAGTTGCACATGTATTTTTCTGAAGGTAGAATTTTAACTTGTGAAGTCAATAGGGATAAAATCCAGTGGCTAAGATACACAGTGGAGATTAGAAGGATGACAGAGGATTTGAGGAGCAGATAGCCTGACATGAAAACAAGATTTTTTCAAGTATTAAGAAGCAGCAAACCTGCAAGAGATTTTTTAAGTCCAGTGGGCTATTTGTTATAAAAGTAAGAAAGCTAATGAGAATACAGAGACACTGAAATGAAGGTAAATGACTCTTTTGCATTAGCATAGTATTTTGAGAAAACAGACATACCAAAGTTAACTTGTTACATAATATAGAGAAGGTTTTTTCAATCATGGGATGAAAAGATGTGCTGGAATAAATTCACAAACTAGATAAAAACATGCTTCTAGGACTGGAGAATAAATCAATACATTGTATGGGGATTTAAGAAGGAAATTTCTGAGCTACCAATGAGAATATGCAATTACTAAAATCAGTATGTATACTAAAGTAGGGAGTACCTATCCTGTAAAAGGTATGAAGTGTAGTTCCAGAAAGGTCAGCACAGAGATCCATATCCATCAGCAATAAGAAACAGTTACATTTTACATCACTTAGGTTAGAATGATATGATCAGGATTAAGAAACCGATCCTACTCAAAGAATAAGCTTCTCCAATGTCCCATGTCTCTCCCCCCTGAATAGTAACTTCCAAAATATCTACAAATCTATTTGAATGTTTTTTAATTTACTTTTTCTTTTTTAAATACTGTTTCACAGTAAGCAAGTATTAGAAAAAAAAGTTACATGAACAAGAAGTTATATATCATGAGATCTTAAGTACAGAAATTCAGGCAAAAGATCTGAGCGTATGTCCGAGAAAAGCATACCCTCCCTGAGTTTGCAGTAGTCAGCCAAACTGTATTAACTTTAAAAATAGCCACAAACATTAAATGTGATTATATTTTAAATGTACAGTTTCTTCTCTAAAATTGGACTGAGGTCTCACACACATGCAGATATGCATAAAAAACAAGGAAGTGTGTCTGTCTGGGAGGAGTTATATATCTGTATTGATTACTTGTTTTACCTACTTCCAAACAATCGTTACAATAGCTGGATATGTAAAAGTCTTATCTACACACAGCATAGACTTCTTCTCCATTGAAGCTGAGAACTACTGTTCCAATTTCATCCTCCTTTACAATTCATCATTCAGAATTGTTGACTGAATTCTAGTTTTTGACATCTTGTCCTTCTTGATTTCCCTGACCCTGTCCTTTCACGGTTCTTCTTTTGCACCTCTAGTAATTTCTTCACTTATCCTTCACCCTGACATCACATCTCCAACTTTCTGAAGGTATTTAGCAGAGATATTTCTGCTGCCTTCTTCCCCTTCCAACCAAATCTTATTTTTGTGTAATCTCATTGTCAAACAGATTCAGCTATCATCCCTGTGTTGCCAGCTGCCAGATCCACTTATTTATTCCAAATCTCTCCTTCTATTCAAACTGAAATCTCACCTTATCTTCTTGAAAGCTCTTCATAGATACCTAACCATCAACTGTTGTTCAAAATGGGGCTAAAGATAATTCCTTCAATCTTTCCTCTGTCCACACTCTTCTTAATCATTATGTACGTACTGCACATCATTCGGATGCAGAACCATGTACAATCAGTGCTTCTGTTTTGAAAAGATATTTTGCTTTAACAAGTCCAAAACACTTTGCATTTAAAAACAAACAAACAAACAAACAAAAGCACACCAATGAAAGGTTATTGAGCAAGCAGAAAGTGATACATTGTGAAGCCAGAATATGAAAGTATTCTAGCTACAGAAAAAGTAAAGCACAAGTAAAGGAAAAGCAACCTTCTACCTTGACCCCCTGGTGTGTTTTAACTGTGACCTCAAGGAGCCGTATCTAGACAGGAGAGGGAGTTCAGTTTCCAAGGCCCATTCAATCGTAAGCTCCTCTGCAAAGTCTCCCAACATGGGGTCCAATTAGTGCCACTTGTATTGGTGAATTTTTTTTAGAGACCTGCTGAAAGCAACTGGAATAGGATTCTCAGATTAACTTTACACAGGCCACTATACAGCTCCAGAGCCCTGTATCATTTTCATTCAAAGTAGATTTTGACTGAAGTCAGTAGGAGTTTTTGACTAAGTAGGATCAGGTCCATCCTTTTGCTATTTTTTTATCATTACCTGGTTCCTATCTTGTTAGCCACTTTTCAGCCTGTATTTTTATTACATTTTCTATAAATCAGGAATAGAAATATTTACTACTTCTGCTAAGTGCTTATAGTCACATCAGTAAAAACCAGATATTTAATTTCTAGAATTACCCACCTGCCACTGAACTAGCAAAGCCCACATAAATCATTGCAAATGAGTGCCTTGAGAAATGTTGAGTCCCAAGTTAAGCATTATACATGCTGAAAAGATGCAGAACAGAAACTAAGTGTAAGGTACATTAGCTAGATTTTTTATTAAAAAAACCCCAAAGGTTAGTTATTAACAGAAATCAAATCACACTAACATGAGAAAAACAGAGGGGAAAAAACTTGCTTAGTAGTCATCCAACCCTGGACTGTGGCTGTGAAACCTTATTGTCCCATGATCATTTTCTTTTGATATGACCCAAATATGAACTATACACAGAGAAAAAGAAAGAAAGAAGAAAACTGAGCTGAAATTAGCCTTGTGCTCAAAGGCCACTGGGTTATCTTGCCTGTTTCTTATCCATAGATAATAAAAAGTAAACTAAAAAAATGTGTCATTCTCTGCTGTGCTTGAGCTAGAGCATATTAACTGTACAACTATCACTGTATCATTTGGACTTACTGCTGTTTAAAATACTGTAGGAAGCATTAGCATTATACAATGTGGATTGGCTGTGTTGTGGTTCCAAGAGCAAGGCAGACATGCTTTGTGCTGATCAACATTTTAAGCTGAATTATATTGGTTAGTAAATGGTTAAGACAAAAAGCACAGTAAGATTTGTAAATAAGAAAAATGATTGATATAACACAGGGAGGAAAACATGAAAATACAAAACATTATCTTCAGTTTAGAAACTGATAACACTTTTCAAGAAAATAATGATGTAGTTTAGTCTAATTAAACGTAACTAAGGGCCACAGAATTGGTTCCACCACTTGTATTTTATATCTGTGCTTAGCTGCTGTCTCATGTCAGATGAAAACATAGAGCTCAAAACATTTTAAGAAAAATTGCTTCTTGCCAGATTGACCAACCATTACTCACAAATACTCCATTGGGAAAACTGAAATAATTAAGTAAACAATTTAAAAGCTGAAGTAGAAAGTGTTGATTGCTCTAGTTCTGCTCACCAGGCTGATGAGACGCAGGAATCCTTGCCAGTGTAAGAACACATTTTGAAAGAACTGAAGTTCTCATTTCGTCCCTTGTAATAAGCTAGTAAGGTCAGAAGTGGTAAATGGTGGAGACACAATGAGTATCTGAGCAGCTTCAGTGACTAATCCAGGCATTGTCCCTACTCTGGGCATTGCAGAGGGCTACACTCAGTATCTTGTACTAGAGCAAATATATAATTTCTTGTATATTATTTAACTCAATGCCAGCTTCATTGTTCTGCTATGAAACTAATACTTTGAATAACTTATAAAACCGAGTGCTTCATATCTCTGAATTTCTGGGTTTTTTTTTTCCTTTCCCCCCTTTTTCTAATCTCTGACCTGCTGGTTGCTGAATAAACCGAATGTCCTTCCACTGTTCCTGCAGAGTGTTTACAGGTCTTACTGTATACCTGTGGCGTTTGCTTCTTCACTTAATCAAACTGCAATATATAGATACATTTAGTCCTGAAAATGGGAAACAATTTCCTCTTTCTCCCTGACTTTCCCCTAATAGCAGGGAGGCATGAGAGGGCTGCACAGGGATGTGTGTTCCAGGCTGCAGCAGGACCCTAGCGGACTGGGCTGTATTTAATGAGCGCGTCTTCACTGACAGATTCATTATTTGTGTTCGGTCGCTTCAAGTCAAAACTGATTAGTTACACTTACTGCAGCAAAGATTTAATGATTTTATTGTTTATCTTCAATTTATTTTGATTAACATCTCGGTTCTTTTCCTTGCAAGTGCAATTAGGTGTAATATAACAGCGACTACTTTAATTTTGCTGAAATTAAGATGAATAAGTGACGGATTACGGCACTTTGTTTAACAAATAAATCATAGTTAAGAGGACTGTATTAGTAATAAATTTAAAAATAGACAATTTAATTATAATGCATGGAGCTGATAGTTCAAGTTTTCAGAAATGTAACAAATTTTCATTTTAGAAATAAACTAGATTTAGGTATACTACTTATTTCTTGACAGTAAGATGACACATAGGCATATTATTTTGTAAATCATCTGAATTTCTTGTATTATGTTGGTAGAAGGAAGTAAAAGCAATGAAATGAAGGTTTGCATCTAAATTTTTTAGGAGCTAGGATTATTTTGTCAGGACATGCTGCAATTAAGGTATGGCTAAAAAAAAAGACTGAGGGGCTGAAATGAGGAAAAAAAACCTCATTAGTTCAATTCTCACATGTTCAGACTTCAGCATTTTCTGCAACAGATTAATATTCTCCAAGTCCCAGCCACAATTTTCCTTTAAATTCATAAGATTCAGTTCACTGCCACACAGCAAAAGCTTTGAGACACAGAAGATGGAAGAAAGAACTAGCATGAAGAAAACTGAACTCAACAAACAGTGAGCAAATAAAGATTGCTCCATACAAGCATCCCCAAATCGTGGGGCAAGTAGCAGGGCAGCAATCCTGGAGCCAGCTTACTGTGCAGGTCGTATGGGCTTAACTTCTGATGAAGGAAAACCAAGAGGAAAACGAACCCTTCAGAATCAGAAACTTTATCCCTCTGATGTTTAAAAGACCTTGTATTTGACAGGACAGCTTTGAAGATAAAGACCGAAGCACTCCCCAGCTACAGGCTGTTCAACGCCCCACACTGCTATCTGCAATGCGCTCCACTTCAGTTTCACAGAGTTCAGTCATATTAGAAAGAGATAGGGGAGACATTTTTTAGTATATTGTGCTGTATTTCTGATGCTGCTGTTTCTTGCTCAAGCTCTTTACAGAGCCTGAAAGAGCTTGGTTCCATTCTACAAATCTCCATCATATTCCTTCCCACCACACTATGTCAAACTGGTCAGCTCCTCTCAGCTGGCCAACATGTAAACTTGTTTAAAAAATGTACACTGACATCCTTGGCTACACAAGAGACAGAGCTCTGAACTCAGAGACTGGCACTAAAGATGAGAGAGGATGAGGAGGGACTTCTTTTCTTAATGCGCAATATTAATTTTTTTGTCTGTAAGAGGATTTTATTTTTTATTCCAGGGATTAAGGTTAGAGAGGACTAAGATAGAGTAATGTACACTCTGTTTAGACCTTATTTTGGCTTTTTTACCCCCTTTATATGAGGGATTTGGCAGAGAGACATGGAGAGAAGACAGGAGGAAACAGGGAATGCAATTCCTAAGATCACAAGCCTGCAAGAGAGCACATTTTTCTTCCTAAACTTTTAAATACTCTTATATTACTGTTTCTCTCTTTAACTGTTTTAAAACATTTTTCAGATATTCAGATTAAACCCATTTTTGAAGGAAGTAGTCATTATTATTTAGTACCAATTTTTGTTTGTTTTTCTATCTTAGATAGGACTTTATCACTACATACTCCTTGAAATACAAGAATTTCTGTGGCAATGCCAATTTTTTCCAGCAAAAGATCTGCCTCAGAGCTTTAGAAGGGACTTAAAATTCATAGTTTAATGAATGCCTACAAAAAAAGATAATTGTCAAGTAATTCCGATCCTGCAAGTGTAGTGGAAAAAAAATTACCTAAGGCCTACTTTCCTTGTCCCTGCTCATATTGATCAGATCTACTAATTGCATTAAAACAGGTATCTCTTCCTAAGTGTATAAAATTAAATAAATAAACAAACAAATCTGGTTACTTTTAATAAGGCGGTATGTTAACTGATTTACTAGTGTTTCTGTGTGTCACTATCCCTCTTCTGATATTAGTTTACAATATTTAATAAATGAATAGATAGTAGGCAAATAAAGAGCAAGAGGGAGATAGAGAAGAACTGATGCTAATGCCCAAATCAACCTGTAAAAAGCAGCCGTGCTCTGACTGGAGCCCCCGCCATCAGCTGAGTGTCATGTAGGAGAGCCAGAGGAGCTGGGGGAGGCTGTGGAGGGCTTGGCGAGCTGGAGACTGGCAGCATCATTGGTTTGAACAGGCCGTGATTGATTTGTCACCAGAGGCCCATTTGACTGGGCGAAAAGCCCTTCTGATCTCAATCTCTCTCTGCCTCCTTACCTCTGCTGTCCCTTTTTCCTCTCTGCATCTCGGCGCTGGCACAGCAGCTGGGCAAGGGGCTCAAGTTGAGGCTGACACGGAGCAAAAGGGTTGAAGGTCACTGCTGCTGAAACTGTAACAACCGACAAGGGAGAGCCAGCGCATCATACTTTTCACTTTCTATCTTGCCTTTAGAGCTCCAGAGGTTTCCAAAGCCCCAGATACACATCCACACAAATACATCAACACACCATCCCCAAACAGAGACACACAACCAAAGCTTCTCTCTGCTTCTGTCTTCTCCGTCTGCCTCTCTCTCGCTCAGACTCACGCACACACTCACGCACAGACACACACTCCCTCTCTCTCTCCCCACCCCTTCCACCTTCCTGCTATCTGTGGCTGGGAGAATCCTCTAGATCTACAAATATTAATTACAAAGGACAACGAAAGGTAAGAAGGCGTCAATTATCCAAAGGTGTCGTGATGTTATTTCAAGTCAATTGCAAATGTGTGAGGGGGAAGATTTCACCCCAGTGATTCCTGTCTGCTTGGCTGATGGGGACCGGAGCCGATTACCTCCCAGAACTGCTGCAGCTATGCCTTAAACCACACACTTTCCAGCAGGAGCCATCAGCATGGGCCTTTCTGAATTCTCTCTTTATTTCATTCATTAAGGGCATTAGGCAAGTTGGAATTTGTATGAAAAGGATCCTATGGGAATACTGTCTCCAGGGTAGGTATTTTCATGACTTTCCACATCCTGGGGCTCTCTCTGTATCTCTTCTTTTTCTCTCCCTTCTTTTAGATGGAGCTTTCAAGGAGGCTGCCCTCATCTTTCAGCTAATCTAGGGAAAGGAAATATTCTGAGCTGCATATATTGAGTGAAAAAAGATTTTATTTCTTTTATAATTGGCAGTTAGTAAAAATTGCGAAACCTTTCCTGCTTGATTTTGTTAATGGGCTTTGCTATTATCATTATTATTCTGATCTGTTTTCAGGTTTTTCTCACACAAGAGTTTTTAATGACAATTGCCTTCATTATCCCAAAAGAAAGAGATAGCAGACTGGACAAGAGCAAAATAATATTAATCAAACAAAGGCAGACTTTCAATTAAATGGGCTGTTGTGTTCCCATAAACGCAGGACAATCTCAGTACTCTAGCACTTTTCACTTGGCAAAAGAACAAGGCATCAGTTTTTTAACTTTAAAATAGTTTAATGAACACGAATGGAGAAATAATTTTTATGTGTGTTTAGCAGTCTATAAAGAGGAGAGAATGCTTTAACTTTGATCGCCACAATTAGTTCCCTGGGTATCTAGAGGGGAACAGGGCAGCCCTGGGAGCCTCAGTTCTTTAGATACAAAAGCATTTAGATCGCTTTAGAGCAGTTAATCCTGAGACTGGCTAGGGTCCCTTTTGTTTTCTAACTCCATTGTGGGTTTTGTTCAGTTTTTTCTATTCGCATGATTGACTGCCCAATGGATGCTAATTATCCAAATGTCGCTTCTGTCCTTTGAGTGACTTTCTATGTATTATGGGCAACTGTCATGCATTCTGTCATTCTATATCATATTACATGTATTATCATATGAAAATGGTACTCTGCATAAAGGAAGGTGTCTGAACCAGCAGATGCTGCAGATATTTAGTGGACTTGTCTAATTTGAATGGATTTTCTATAGAAAAATTGGTCAGAAAGCATACAGGGGAGAGTCAGAAATTGAAAGTTTATCAGGTAATTATTTTTGTCCTTTTGCTGTTTACATGATAATGTACATGATAATGTACAAAGCATTAACTGCCTCTGCCTCTGAAATCTGCAGCCACCTTCCTCCTCCCGAACCCGGCAACCTGTCTGTATTTATTTGAGTATGACAGCTTAAGCTAATTAAACTGATATCTGTCTAAAATAATAAGCCCAGAAAGTTAGAATAAACATTATGATTATAAGCAGAAAAGGCAGCTATACAAATGTAGCATCGATGTTATATTTTAATGATAATCTGAAATTCCCATATAAAAAAAACCTGAATGTGGAATTACAAACAATACTAAAGTTATTCAAGAACATTTTTCACTGTAAATATTTTTTACTCAGATCCTTATCTCTTTACATGATATTAATGAGGCTGAGAGCTAACACAGGTGTGAACTTGCATATTTTTTATTTTATACATTTGTGAACATATATTTAAAGGAATATCAAGGGAAAGGTTTTTACTGCAATTTTTCCACTGAAATAAACTTACACACCTCAGAGTAATGTGCATGCCAACACTTAACAGGAATGCAAGATTTATAACGATAGGGCTTTTTAGATTTGCACTCTGGGGTCCACTGAATCCATAGGCACATCCAGAGTTTCCTCTCCTCAAATGTTAGGATAATGTTTTATATTTGCCCTTGATATGAAATGCTGTGGATATATAACTCTGGAATTCATGATTTTGAGCTTCATGAAATATATGTGCAATAAGATTTCATTAATGATGAAGCTAAATCATGGGAAATATATACTTCGTGAAACAAAAAAAGATACCACAGAAAGACTTGCTCTGCTGTTCCAAGGTGCTTTGAAATTTTACAATGATCAAATATACATGATCAAGCTGTGCTTGTTAGGGTACGAGGGGCTCAGAACGGTCAATGATTATTGATCAGACTGTTAAGTATTTGTTCACGATCCTTTATATCCCAAAAGACTCAGGAAATGAACAGTGAAAAATTGCATCAGAGTCCACCTTTGTTTGGGATTGATGTATTAAAATAGAGTATTCATTTGGCAAATCTATTGGAAAAAAATACTACATAAGGACTCCAAGGACATATATGAATATTTCCATTTTAAAAAATTATCTTTGTAAAATTGTAAGTGTTCATTGAAAAATAGAAAGACAGAGTCTTTATAAAACATGAATAATAAATTATTGATAAGAGCAGATTTACACAGCAAAAACAGATACAATCATGGCTTGTCGGTTGGCTTTTACTTTTTACCTTACATTTTGCTCATGCCAAAGATTTTTTAACTGAAGTGGCAATAACAGTGATATAAGAGAATCCAGGAAGTGAAACAGAAATTTCTGTTACTGTTATGAAATAAAAAATCTTACTGAGGTGCAGTTCCTATCAGTTGATAATTGAGTATTACTCCTCATGAGTAGTTCCAATTAAATGTTGAGGTTTTAAAAAAATTATGTAGTTTGGCAAAAGTCCCAAATAATTTGAATAATAATTCTGTCTTGTTTCTTGAGATTACTACAGTGTCTGTTTCTACAAGTCCATCATATATATTATCTATTATTATAAAATAATCTGTAAATTTTCTTCCATTATTCAAAATATTACACATGTTGGAAGAGAGAGCTAATGTGTAAGGCTTGCAAAACCATGAGGCATAGTTTATTTGATTTCATTATGCTCTACATTACATAAATTCATAAGATCTTTCCTGAACACAGAAATCTCTTAAGATAAACTTACTACACATTAAAGAAAACTACTGAACACAAAGAATTATTTCTGTAGATATTTTCCTCAAAGAAATAACATATGTCTGTGTCTGAATCTACAAATAGATAGATAGATACACACACATATGTTCATTCACACACACATAGCCTCATACATATATCTATATGTATATATCTTATACATATTTATATAAACAAATTTACATACTGCATCTTTTGTAAATCTTAAGCCCAGACATACATATTTTGTGTCTCATTTTCAGATATTAATTCCCTTTAAATTACTTAGTATTTTTCCAGAGGAAAATTACAGTGAAAATAATCAGCCACGTTTATACTTACATAAAAAGTTTGCAAAGTATAAAATTGGCAAAACGTCAGTGATTGGTTGGAAATGCCCTTTCACCTTATTGTGTCTGACCTGCCACTTAATTAATCTGTTCTTGTTTGAGAGCGGACACTGTTAAAGATAAGCAGCACAGTGAGCAAAACCTACAACACTTTCAGAGTTGAAAATATATGCAGCGTTTGATATAAAATAACTTTACTTAACAGTATTTCTAATGTTTCATTGTTACTATTTCAATTTGCATTTTATCTGATTTCTTTGTATTAAAAGTATTTCCATATAGGATTGCCTGCATCTGCTTCTCCATCTCTGCTCTATCTATTCTAATTACCCAGGCTGGGGCTGCAAAGTTTGCGTCTGGTTTCCATACCTGCTCGCTGTGTTGGGAAATCATTTTTCAGGGACATGCGTTGGGCATTCAGGTAGTCCAGATAAGGGTTTGGAGTGACAAAATATTGACTGGATTTGGTATTCACTTATGAAGGATGACGTTAGCGCCACAAAAATCCCTGTGATGTACAGGGAATAGTTAATTAATTAGAGGACCTGCTAATTGCTACTTGAGGTACTGTGCAGAGATGATGAAGAGTGCTTGGTACCAGGTTAGGTTCTCAGTTTTGAGTGAACATTTTCATTTAAAAGATTTCTTTAAAGTACATCCTAATTTTTTTAATGTTTTTGCAGGTTACTGTATCTAGTTCAGACTCAAGTGTTCAATTGAGCTTCAATTAATTATAATATATAGTCAGGGTTCTTTAGCTGGGATAGATTGATGGAGAAGCTTTGTTTCATTTGGTGCAGGTGGCACTGTTTAATAAGCATAGGAGAGAGTGAATAATGTAGTGTTTGCAAAGAGAAATAAATGCAAAATAGAGAGGTGCAATTAGATCAGCTCAGAGAAATAAAGGATAAATATTAAATGGTCAGGTATCTTGCAAATCTCAAATAAAACAGTAATAAGTATCTCATTGAGAACTGTCATTTTAATTTATGAATATCTAAAAGCATCTCTTTAAAATCAATCTTCTGCCTTTGTGAGGCAGGCACATTTCAATATCTAGAAAATAGCAGACTTGTAATTTTCAAACTCTCCATATTATTTTTCTCGTACTGAAGTATAAATAGGATTCTAAATTTAAAATATAGACACAAGGATGTAAAAATGAATTTCTAAATTGCATTATTAAGTACCTTAAACCTTGTCATTCTTTTCTTTAATTTGAGCCATGTTATATTGGAGAAAAATTACCAGATGAAAAATTAGTCTGTGAAAACTTGTAACTCATTCTCAATGACTCTCTAGCAAATGTGGGGCTGTATGCTTCACATGTGTGTGCTGAAGAAAAATAAAGTTTCAGAAGATTAATTAAAAGAACAACAAAATCATAGATAAAAAAAATAAAGCCCTTGAGAAGGAAAAATCTTCTTCTGATCACACATAAAAAATAAATACAAGTATCTACTCCTGAAAATAAGACCTAAGAAAAAAAGGAAAGATATTATTTGAACTAAACTAAACTAAACTAAACTAATAAAGAAGCAGTATCTGGTAACTAAGAGGATAGTCCTGTAAGCTACTTAACAAAAGAATGTGAGTGTATTAGGCATTTCAGCAACACTTCTGCATCTAAAAATTTCAGCTGTAGACAGATTTTCCACAGACGATTCCCCCCTACTGCTAACCTCTTAAATATACCTATAAAATACAAAATGTTCCCAATCACCTCCAATAAAGGAAGCTTCCTTACAATAAATGCATCTAATATTTGTGGTAGAAATCTGAAGTGCTTTCTGATGTGGTTAAATTCACAAAGAAATCTGGTTGTAGAACAGAAAGGAATGTATTGAGCACATCACTCTGAATATTTGCAGATGGATACAGAGCTGTGGAAGTGTACTTATAAAATATGGAATTAATCATATTCTTAGCTCTGATTATTCAAAGGAGGCAATGCTATTGGGCTTTCTCTACAGACCTTGTTTTTGTTATGTAGCCGTGTTTACCAAATCCATGCTATACCCAATCAGGGCAGCCTCCCAAACCACCAGGATTGGTTGATATTGAACTTGTAAAATGTTTATGAGTGAGTGTTTTCCTGGTAATGCAGCCCTGGGTGCCCTGCTGTCAGCATGGAATTACTGATACTATTACACACAGAAGGGGTTTGGAGGGGAGAGGGAAAGGGAGCTGGGTAGCTCAGGGATCTTTTTTATCTGAACTCTTAACTTCCATGTAGACAAAATCGTTTTCACCAAAAAAACACCTTCCCCACTTTGTTTAAAAATCCCCTCTGTTCATTTACACTGGAGTATTGTTCCTACAAAGAATCTTACTGCCCTTCTTCGAGCTCTAACTGTAGAGCAAAAAGATTAATAGTAAACAGTAGTTAATATATATTTTTTTTAATTATTAAGAAACAGCTACACTACTAGATGAAAAAAGAGACAGTTTTGCAATATTTGCAAAACATTTTCTGTGCATGAAATTTACTGAGTTACTAGTAATTACCACTTCAAATTTTGTAAAAATATTCTGTGGTAATTACTTACTACAGTAGATGCTCAAGTCAGACAATCAGATCTAAACACACCACCAAAAATCTCTATTTCCCAAAATAAAACTCCAAAGCTAGCCTAAATATACAGCTACTGACCTTCACAATCATATTTTCTTTACCAGTTCACTGTAATAAAAATGAACATTTTGTCATCACTTTGGGAAACTGTGCCAAACACCTTAAAACACATGTCACATGCCAACTTTACTTCATTTTTTTCCTCAGGGAATAGATACATCTGGAATCATAATCACAGATAAAAACCTTGACAAAATTGCACATGAGCCCAGCCCTTCCCTCCAACACCTACCTTTTCATAATATTTAATACAATATTAATATCGGTTACTAAAAAGGCTTCCAACCTTTACATTTCTGACATAACATGTTCAAACCCATATTTCACACTTCCTGTTCTGTTTTAAGTTCAGTGGATTTAACAGGACTCTGGAGAGAAGATCATGTGGTTGAAGATTTCCCTCCCTCCTTGACACCCGTAGAGGCAGATTTGGAATTGTTTAAATAGCTATGGTTCTATAAACTAAAATATGTCAGATCATGGGCATCTTCTTTCTCACTCATATCTTTAGATAAATACTTGCATTTTTATCCCAAATCTATTGCTTGTACCAGTGACAATTTCAACACAACTGGGCAAAACATTCTGAATATTTTTCTTTGAAAGTGTATTATTTTTCTTTCCTGCATATTCCTGGTTTACCAGGCAAATACAATTAGCTAATATTATATAATAATATTTTTGGTCTTTTTTATCTGTGATTGACAGTTTTTCAAATCAAAATAAAATACATTCTTAGTTGATCATCTTCTTGAAAGCGCACTACTGTTTTCAGCTTGGTTTGCTTCTGAGACAGCCAGAGATCTTATTCAATCACGAGTAAATGCTGAAATTATAGATCCAACAGATTCCATACTCTCCCCAAAACACTTGGCTTAGGCAATATTTAATAGCTAATTCCTGGACTGATATTTTTGTAGCAGGCCTTTATAAAACATTTATCAGCTGGTATTGCAAAGAAAGGGAATTTGAGAACTTTGCAAATTTTCATTTATTATTGTGTTTGTAATTAATACCATGCTCAAAGTACCTCAGGCAGCTCACTGTATGGCTTTGTTCATGTCAGAATGCTGATAGCAACCTCGTTTTGTTACATATTTAACAGCTTTGAAAGACATTTTTTTAAACAGCAAATGCACTAGACAGCTTTAAAGCAAAGGACATTAAATAGGTTGCCAATTATTCACTCAGCAGCTCTATGTGCGTCAAAAAAATGCATACCACCAAATTTTCCTGAGACAAACCACTTAAATTTCCTGCAACTCATCCACCATTTTTGCACTAACTGGATAAGGATAGCAATAATTTAGAAAAAGAAACAGACAGGAAATGTTCCTTACCCTGGAATACTGAAAAAATCCTTTAAAATATGTTTATTTACAGTTAGGGAACAGCATATGTGACAGGAAAGGTCCTGTTTTTAAACTGAAAAGTGTTTCTTAATAAGATTATTTCATTATTCCCCTTCACTTTAAAACGGCCCAAAGTGTCTAACTCAGTTTATAAGAAGTGCAGAAAAGAAATGTGAATGGAGTGAATCGTTTCAAGTCAGTCCATAGAGCAAATGAATCTGAAGCTTCCTAGTCTGTCTCCGGCAAGTCCGGGAGAAGAAGAGCTGAGCTGAGCCCCACTTGCTGACAAGAAGCAAACTGTCTCACATTTTAGGAGAACAACATCATTGCCTATAAAAATGAAGAAGAGACAAAATAAATAAAACCAGTTAATGTTGTAGTTAACTTGCAAATCAAGTAAATTTGTTGGTACAGTATTGTAGAAATAAACGATAACAACATCACACCAAACACACATTTCTGAACATAGAAGCTTTCTGATTTTGATTTAATGGTATATCAGCGTCAACTATTGCTTCCTTTGCTGGTACACACTTCCTGATGCCTACTGTGAAGGGTGCCCATATTTACAACTGAGTAAGATGATTAATTACACCTTGTCAATCACGGTGCATGAAGACATAACACCACAGCAGACAATGAAGATGATGCCTGAAGCTACAATTACATTTTAATTCATAGTTTATTGTATGTACCCATATATTGCAGACTAATAACCATAGGGGCATCAAAAACATATGAGATATCAATCACTCTGCCCCCTGGTCTTTCATGTTTGTATTATTCCACAGCCTTTAAATTACCGTAAGTAGTTACTTATTTTCTAAGCTTTCTTCTCTTCTCTCTTACCTTTTGCTTCCATTTATCTTTTATTCTTAGTACCTTTATCCAACAGTTATAAGTATTTGATGGATGTTTGCGGCTCACTTAAAATCTGTAACAGACAACCTGAAACCCAGCAATTAGCAAAGACAGCTTAGACTTGTGTTCCTTTGTTGAAGGAGGCGTTGAATCTTTTGTTCTGATTTAGTCACGGTAACTGGGTGGAAGCTGGTACCTCATTATGTGGTTGGTCTGTTTGTCTGGTAGGTAGCAGATGGTACTGAAGATGACGTTACCAAGAGAGGCAGGGTAGAGAAACTCAAGACCTGTGATTTGTTCACCTGTCACCTATAACAAAATAGAGGTTAAAAGACTTTATTATTACCTGCACTATTTTTTAAATGAAAAAAACCTCCCAATTTGAATGAGTCTGCATTTGATTCCCAAGCCGATTTTGCCATCACAATTTTTCTGTTGCTCATTATTCAAGAATATCCAGGATTTTATTCAGAACAATGTAAATGTCATTCATGTGTCAGTGTGTACATTAGCAGCTTTGTGTTTACATTTGGTTACTCTCCTTGTGTTTTGGTAGCAAGGGTTGGATGTCTTCTTGTGTTTGTATATCCATTAAGCAGATAATCAGAGGTAGCCTGTGAACTGGAGGTCATGCCATACCTTTTTAACAGGCTACTGGTATTATTGGTCCCAACCACCTAGGCAATACTGTTGCACAAAATATTGTGTTTTAATTCCATAAATTATATACAATCTTTTTGATAATTAGCAATGTCAGACAGAGCCTAGGAATCCGTGACCTTTCTTAACTGCAAAATATATGCAATCAATTGTGTGATAAGAAATCATGCTGGTACTGAAGTATCTAGGGATCTGACAATATGCAGCTACAGATCAGCATCTCTATGGCAAATTGTTCCAGGAAGGTAACCCAGTGGTGTTCCACAGTGATGTAGGTGGTGTCTGGAGAGCCATAGGCCACATCTCTGTTACTGGAGGCAAATATCCCATCACAGAGGGTATTTGAAATGTCTTGCAATTTAATAGAGCTAAAGATTATTTTATCAAGGTAAATACTAGACAGCTCCACTAATTGTATTGCAGGATTCTAATCTGAACTAAAACATGAACTTCCATTGTTTCCAAGGTTGGGTTTTAGGACAGTCTCCACAGATGCCAAATTAGCTTGCATTTTGTATGGCTTCTTGAGGGATCTTGTGGCTATTTCGTATGCATTTCTACAAGAGAGACTTTGTTCTGCTCTGTGACATGCAAATGTATTGATCTACTCCGAGCAATCCCAACAGAAATATAATAAAAAGCCTGGATTATTGTGGGAAGGCAACACGAGAAACCAGCAAAGTTTGCCTATCAGCAGAGTAATTCCAGTTTTAGTGAAGATAGTCTGAATTGTGCTGCACCTGTAGGAGGCAAATCAGCCTGTCAGAAGCCCCCAGCAGTGATGCAGTACGTGATGTCACAACATGCAGCCAGCTCAGGTGTGCATCTGATTCACTTCCCATTGGGCTCCCTCTTCTAAGATAATTAGAAGTGTGATATTTGACATCTTTAATACTAATTAGTCCTTCCTTACTACCCACCTTCTGGGTAAATATTTAGACATCACAAACAGTTTCCCTGTGCACTCTTTGTCTTTTCTGGAGACTTCCTGAAGCTTCTTCTCAAGTTCAGAGACCTTCCTGGCCTAGTTCTCTTACAGCCTAGTGGGAAACCGGGGAGCCAAGGGGCTGTGCTCAGTGCGAGGCTTCAGGAACTGGGCTGACACAAGCGATTATATTCCAAGGGTGAACATGTTTCACAATGAGTGTTGTTGGGTGCATTCATTTACTAATAAATGCTGTGGGTATCGTAATTCCGGAGTGTAACGAAACTTTTGACCCACCCCCCCACACACACTTCTCCCGCGCGGGGGGCATTTCTCCCC
>NW_009953489.1:1434974-1442646 GCF_000747805.2 Chaetura pelagica | reverse complement strand
GCTCCGCTCCTCCCCGCACCCCCCCGAGCAGCCGCCCCGGGCCCTGCCGCTCTCAGGAGAGAGGGGGGCCGCCGCGTGCCCGTCCCATCTGGTGCCCATCCAACTCTTCCTCCATCCCCTTGGCTTTTTCTTTTCCCAATGAGCTCCAGCGGGCTGGGGGAGGAGCGGGGGAAGGAGCAAACTTTGCCCCTGCGCTGCCGCCGCTGCCAGCCCTCTGGACTGTGAGTGCGCACGGTGGGCGTCCCTCCATCCTCCGTGCAGCACCAGCCTGCTCTCCGCCTGCTGCAGCCTCTCTCTCCCTTGCTTTCCTCCTCTAAATTTCGCACAGTACGATGTGAGGGGCTTATCGTTGTTATTTTTCTTTATTTATTTCTCACTGAAGATGGTTTAATTTTTTATATTCCTATTATTTATTAATCCCTCCCAACCGTAAACCTGCCCAGCCTTCTGCCAGCTGGGCCAGAGCATAAAGCCTGGGACTGCACCTGGGGCAATGAGCCCTGCACTGAAGAAGCCTCCTAGAGGGACGTGCCGGGGCCGCGCAACAGACTAGATCCGAGCCCCGAAGCTTATACCACCAGTTATCCCCTCTCCCACATTCCCTTCGCCCGCCTTTTCTGCACCCCATCCCCCTCGGATCAGTGCCTGCGCTGCGCTCCGGAGAACTCTGCCGGGGTGAAAAGCCCGGAGCCCAAGGAGAGACGGGGCGACCGTGCTAGATGCATGGGGGAGGGCTCCGGTTAATGCAAGTTCTGGGCTCCTGCAGGGACCCCGACAACTGTCAGCAGCAGCAACTCGGGGCCTCTTCCTCTGCTTCCTCAGCGATGCTTTTCCACAGTCTGTCCGGCTCGGAGATGCACGGGGTCATCGACGAGATGGATCGGAGAACCAAAAGCGAAGCACCGGCCATCAGCTCGGCTATAGACAGGGGAGAGACCGAAACGGTAGGAAGCAAAGGAATGGGAGTCATTCACCCCCTAAACATAATGCACCCCTCAGAGATAGAGCTTTTCCCTTAAAATAACGGATCGGGGGGAAACCTATGCAAAATGCTAAATCAGAAGAAAATTGAGCAGAAAGGCACCCCGAAAGATTAAAGAAAACCGTGGGGAAAGGCATGAAACTGTTAATTATTAATAATATGCATAGTAATAGTAACGCTTGGGTGAAATTAACAGTGCTGCTCTTGCGAGAAAAGAGAAAGATAAACCAGCCTTTTGGTAGAGTCCAAGAACGCCTTCCCTTCCCCCAGCCTGTCCGGCCTTCCAAAGTTTTTGGGAAGAGACAAAGTATGCTTCCAAACAGATAGCATTTTGGCACAGTGAAATTTTTGTCTGCAGAATGGGAACATGAGCACCACAGATCCAGTTCTGTGTTATTTTTCAGGGAGAATGTCTACACTGAGGGAGTCTTTAAGGCATTTATAAACAAAACAAAACAAAAAAAAAGGCAAAACAAAACAACAAACTCGAGTGCCTTTAAGTTACTATTTAAAAAAAACTACAACAATTGTTATATATGTATATATATGAACACTGGGTTTGCAAACATAGCAAACAACTAGAGGACGTGTTTCAGGGAGACGGGTGGATGCAAATTTTTATAACTTTACTACTTTTTATATGATGCCTGCTGATTTGTAGTACTTGTATGTTAATACATTTAAATAAAAAGATGCATCCTTCCCACCAGAGTTAAGCTAGCGAAGTGGAAGAGATTTCTGAAATGTGTTAACTAATTCGACATTTTATGTGTGCTTTCTTGGTTGATATGATAATTCTGAAGTCAAATGATCCCGTATTTTGGTGAAATGCTGTCTTGTAAGCTGATACGGGCATATGCAAGAAAGATTATCTGTTCTTGGTTTTAAAAACTTCAGCACTATGTGTTATTTCTCAATGCTATGTAGAAATTTACTGAAAGGTGACAGTGAGAGTATTTAATCCTGAAATACTGGCTGGAAAACAGCTTTTATACTGTAAGGGTGGAACGTGGTTTCTAATCTAAATGGTTTTGGTTTTCTTTGGAAAAGTTAACATTTCTCCGTAGAATTAAACAATATAAAATTATTTTTCCTGGAATAAATACTGTGACATGATACTTCTATGTATCTATATATAATGTATATACATACACGTGTATGTAACAAGTAGTGAAATAGAATAGTGGGTCCTTAAACACCGTTTCTGGATCTCAGAGTATTTTTGTTAACGGGAAGGAAAAAAAAAAAAAAGGCAGAAAAACTGTATCTCAATGGAAGTGGATTTACAAGAAACTACTTTGGTTATAAACCGATCCCTAATCAGAGTTCACTTAATGCCTTAAAGAGCGAAGCTACAGTGGACTTGAGAGGCCAACATAGCAACGTGGTGCCATCATTTTATTTAATGTAGTTCTGCTAGTGGGAATGGTGTCGTGCAAAGAGCAGCGCTCACCGCGATGGGTTCGGTGATCTCTGCAAGTACGGGATGAAAGTAATCAGTCCAGGCTGTGCTGAAAAAATAGCTTCGTATTCTTTCCTCTTTGCTGTCTTCTTTTTGCTTTGCTTAAGGACTTAAGGCTGTAGAGGAAGTAAAAGTAAACAAACAACTTCTCCCCCCCCAATCAAAACAAACTGCGTGTTTGTCACATCTTTTAAAAAATGTCTGGAGTTCTCTTGCACAATAAGAAATCCGCAGCTTTTGTGCAAAGTGGGTGCTGGTGAGTTTGGGACGAAGGGGACGGCAGCACGTTGCGAGGGCTGCCATAAACTGCTCCCCTCCCAGCCTCCTCTCCTGATTCTGGTCAAGGTGCCGGCTAAAATAAATAAGCGTGCTTGAACGGTTTCCGGTATTTTTCTCTTTCATTTTTTGTAGAAGTTGACAGATTATGTATGTGCTTGGGGTTTTTTGCGGGGTTTCGTTTGGATTGCGATTTGACACTAAACTATTAAATTATATAGGGGTTACATTTAGTTTTATTGCTTCCAAGTTTATCCCAGCATAATCTAAAGTGCTCAGTTTTGTTTTCCCCACTTTCTTTCCGAGACGTTTCCCCCTATTTCGTTTTCCTGATAAAACATTCTGCACCTCGGACTTAGTGATGCCCGTCTCCTTCCGCAGTTTTATTTACTGATCCCTTTAGTGCTTTGGGTCACAGCAGACTCGGGGACGTGTTGTTGGGAACCAGCTTGCGGAGACCTGTGTCTGTGGCTCTGTGACTGCTGGGGAGTTTGATCGTAATTCATTCGGAATTTTATAGCTAGGAAAATACACACAGAGACACACTCCGCATACACGCACTCACAGAGCATTAACTATGCAGACACCCTCAGCATATCCATAATAATAAATTTTGAAATTAACTATCTGCGATTTGCCCTGCTCTGTGCTTATTGCTCCTGTTTATTGACCAGCATCTTCC
Source organism: Chaetura pelagica (assembly GCF_000747805.2). Taxonomy (NCBI): domain Eukaryota; kingdom Metazoa; phylum Chordata; class Aves; order Apodiformes; family Apodidae; genus Chaetura; species Chaetura pelagica. Next base: position 1,439,244 of record NW_009953489.1, on the reverse strand, counting down.
CTTGCTCCGAAAAATATTTAAAATATAATAATAATAAAAAGATACAAATATTAAAAGTCCTGGGTCTCCTCTGGACGCCTTCCCTAAAACCTAGGATGTTTTTCCCTTGTCTCGCCTTCCTCCCCGTTCCTCCCGGGAAGGTGGGCTGCCGGGGGACCCTGGAGACAAAAAAAAAGGCAGAAAAACTGTATCTCAATGGAAGTGGATTTACAAGAAACTACTTTGGTTATAAACCGATCCCTAATCAGAGTTCACTTAATGCCTTAAAGAGCGAAGCTACAGTGGACTTGAGAGGCCAACATAGCAACGTGGTGCCATCATTTTATTTAATGTAGTTCTGCTAGTGGGAATGGTGTCGTGCAAAGAGCAGCGCTCACCGCGATGGGTTCGGTGATCTCTGCAAGTACGGGATGAAAGTAATCAGTCCAGGCTGTGCTGAAAAAATAGCTTCGTATTCTTTCCTCTTTGCTGTCTTCTTTTTGCTTTGCTTAAGGACTTAAGGCTGTAGAGGAAGTAAAAGTAAACAAACAACTTCTCCCCCCCCAATCAAAACAAACTGCGTGTTTGTCACATCTTTTAAAAAATGTCTGGAGTTCTCTTGCACAATAAGAAATCCGCAGCTTTTGTGCAAAGTGGGTGCTGGTGAGTTTGGGACGAAGGGGACGGCAGCACGTTGCGAGGGCTGCCATAAACTGCTCCCCTCCCAGCCTCCTCTCCTGATTCTGGTCAAGGTGCCGGCTAAAATAAATAAGCGTGCTTGAACGGTTTCCGGTATTTTTCTCTTTCATTTTTTGTAGAAGTTGACAGATTATGTATGTGCTTGGGGTTTTTTGCGGGGTTTCGTTTGGATTGCGATTTGACACTAAACTATTAAATTATATAGGGGTTACATTTAGTTTTATTGCTTCCAAGTTTATCCCAGCATAATCTAAAGTGCTCAGTTTTGTTTTCCCCACTTTCTTTCCGAGACGTTTCCCCCTATTTCGTTTTCCTGATAAAACATTCTGCACCTCGGACTTAGTGATGCCCGTCTCCTTCCGCAGTTTTATTTACTGATCCCTTTAGTGCTTTGGGTCACAGCAGACTCGGGGACGTGTTGTTGGGAACCAGCTTGCGGAGACCTGTGTCTGTGGCTCTGTGACTGCTGGGGAGTTTGATCGTAATTCATTCGGAATTTTATAGCTAGGAAAATACACACAGAGACACACTCCGCATACACGCACTCACAGAGCATTAACTATGCAGACACCCTCAGCATATCCATAATAATAAATTTTGAAATTAACTATCTGCGATTTGCCCTGCTCTGTGCTTATTGCTCCTGTTTATTGACCAGCATCTTCCCTTGCTCCGAAAAATATTTAAAATATAATAATAATAAAAAGATACAAATATTAAAAGTCCTGGGTCTCCTCTGGACGCCTTCCCTAAAACCTAGGATGTTTTTCCCTTGTCTCGCCTTCCTCCCCGTTCCTCCCGGGAAGGTGGGCTGCCGGGGGACCCTGGAGACCCGCGTCCCGTCGGGGCGGCCGGGCTCGGAGCCCCCGCTCCGCTCCTCTGAGCCTGCCAAGCCCCTGCAAGGCAGAGGAGAAGCCCAGCCCCAGCCGGGCAGGGGAGGGGGGAGCCCAGCAGTGCACAGGAGTTTCTCCCTCTCGTTAACGGTCTGTAATTGTTTTCCCCCAGCAGACCATGCCTTCCATCAGCAGTGACCGGGCTGCCCTGTGCGCCGGCTGCGGGGGGAAAATCTCCGACCGTTATTACCTCCTGGCTGTGGATAAACAGTGGCACATGCGCTGCCTGAAGTGCTGTGAATGTAAACTCAACCTGGAGTCCGAGCTCACCTGCTTCAGCAAGGACGGCAGCATTTACTGCAAAGAGGATTACTACAGGTACAGCCTGCTCCTCACCCAGCCTGGGAGGGGGGCACCTGCGGACCCCCGCTCTGAGCAAACCCCGTCCTGAAGAGACTGCGGAGGGAATCCGTGGGCACGTGGTCCCCATGGGACAGGCTGTGGGGTCTTAAAACCTCCCACTGGAGAGGGACAGTAATGGTGGGGATGAGCCCGTGTTCCCGGGAGGGGGCACGGCCCGGGCACGGCTGCCCCCGGCCTGCTGGCGGGTGCTGGGGGCTTCAAGCACGCGTCCCCTGCCACGGCTCCTTGGGATGCCAAAGGAAGTGCGATGGCCAAGGAGAGTTAAGCGTGTTCCCTGTCCTGGACACGCTGGACATGGAACGGAGTGGCACCCTCACTCTGGGGAAGGGCTCGCCCTCCTCGCCCGCGTCCCTTTGCAGGGGCAGAGGGATGGGGCTGAGCCCCGGGCACTGACGGCTGCCTGGGGCCTCCTTCGGCCCTGGGGAAGTTTGCGGGACGGCCGTCGGTGCGTTTTCCCTGTAGGAGCTGGCGGGACAGGAGCTGCCCCTTTAGGTGGGAAGTGAGACTGAGCCCACCGGGCTCCCTGCCGCAGTGCCCGCCTGCTGGCGGAGCCGCTCCGCAAGCTTCCCGGCTTTGTGCTGCTAACCCCGCAGCCCCTCTTCCCTCTGGCGTCCTCCGGGCGCACCCGACGAAAGGGGGGAGGGGGGATGCTCCTCTCACCGTCTCCTCTGGCCGTTCTGTTTTGCAGGAGGTTTTCGGTGCAGAGATGTGCGAGGTGTCACCTGGGGATTTCTGCCTCCGAGATGGTCATGAGGGCCAGGGATTTGGTATATCACTTAAATTGCTTCACTTGCACCACTTGCAACAAGATGCTGACCACCGGCGATCACTTTGGCATGAAGGACAATCTGGTGTACTGCCGCCTCCATTTCGAGACTCTCATCCAGGGGGAGTACCAGGTGCATTTCAATCACTCGGATGTAGGCGCTGGGAAGGGTCCAGCATTGGGAGCGGGCTCTGCCAACACTTTGGGACTGCCTTATTACAACGGCGTGGGGACTGTCCAGAAGGGGAGACCCAGGAAAAGGAAGAGCCCGGGGCCTGGGGCAGATCTGGCAGCCTACAACGCAGGTAAGAGACCCCCATCTTCCCCCAGAGCAATTCAAATGGTTTGTTTCTGTTAACTTCCGAAGGGGGATTTCTGTTTATTTTAGCTTAAACCGTTAATAATAGTTTAGCTGCAGCATAATTATTGAGATCAAGTGCTGTCAAACTGCAATTACAGAAGCTAATATGTTAGCATTTTTCACTTCAGCTGGAAATAAAATGTTTTGAAGCAAGGTCACCTGGTTAAGGATGGGGAGAAAGGGCAGACTGGCCTGAAATGAAATCTGGAAACCAGAGATTGTGACTTAGCACTTTAGAGAGCTGTGAATTTTCTTTAGTAGCTACACTCAAAGGCTTGCTGATGGGTGAATTACTCTGCCCTTGTCCAGAGCTCTTGTACCTCAGAATTTTGGAAGAGAGAGGCAAAGTAAGAAAGTGGCTATTCCCCACGGACCTGCTGCGGGGGGGAGGGGGTGTGCGTGTCTGGGGGTGCCGGGCTGGGGGGGCGGGTGCCCGCGGAGCCCGGGCAGGGGCTGCAGGCAGCAGGGGCCTGCAGGCCGCCGAGAGGCCGGCCTGGTAGCGAGTTCGACAGGAGTTTCTTCGTCAGATGTGACTCAGAAGAGTCGGGAAACTCTCGCCATCCATCCCCGTTCTAAACCCTGGCCGCCCCGAGTGGCAGCCTCTTCCTCCTACCTCAGATTAGCAGCCAGAAGAAATGCAGCAAACCTGGCAGCAGCCAGAAGCCTGCAGTCTGTGCTGAAACCCTGTCTCCCAGGCTCCCTGCATGGAGCTGCAAACTTTCTGAGGTGTTTCCTCCTCTAACTTTCCCACCACCACAGCACTGTAATTTTGCAGGCAAGGGAATTCGAGCAGTCTCCTGCGCCCCCATCCCTGCCTCCCCCTTTCCTCTCGTCCGTGTAAGTGGCCGCCAGAACCGCTGTGATCGCTGGGTCTTCCAGCACTGCGCCTTGTATGCAGAAGGAAAAAAAGTGTTTTGCAATAGAAAATTCTCAGATCTTGACTTTATTAGAAGAATGCCAGGCAGAGGTGGGTTTACATCAGCCCCGCGGTTCCCCAGGCTGCGCGCTCAGCTGCGCGCTCAGCCTCTGCAGGCGAAGCTCGTTTGCCTCTTTGCTTGGGCTGCTTCAGTGTCGTCTGCACTTCTCTCCTGCTTCCAGCACCTTTGTTTTTTTTTAATCTATCAAGTTCAGACATGTGCCATAGGGCGTAGGTGATATTATTATTACTATTACTATTGTTGTTGTTGTTGTTGTTGTTATTATTATTAT
>NW_009953489.1:1422178-1424168 GCF_000747805.2 Chaetura pelagica | reverse complement strand
CGCAGCTCCGCGCTCAGCCTCTGCAGGCGAAGCTCGTTTGCCTCTTTGCTTGGGCTGCTTCAGTGTCGTCTGCACTTCTCTCCTGCTTCCAGCACCTTTGCTTTTTTTTAATCTATCAAGTTCAGACATGTGCCATAGGACGTAGATGATATTATTATTACTATTACTATTGTTGTTGTTGTTATTATTATTATTAATTATTATTATTATTATTATTTATTATTATTATTATTAATTATTCGGTGGGAGGCCGTTAGGTAAAGGCCAAATGTGCTGCAGTTTGTTTCCTCCGAGTGCCCCAGAGCCGCAGCTCCAGGATGCGCGAGGCTCCCGTCCCTCCGCCCTGCAGAGGGGGAGGAAGGTGTGCGGGGCCACGGGGGGAGAGCGGTGGTGAGGGTCTGGGCTGTGCTGGTGATCTCCCGGCACCCAGGGCTGCGGGTGCGGGGGAGGCGACCGCGCCGGGAGGATGAGGCTGCGGGTGTTTTGCGCCTAAAGAAAGAGTAACAATAGCCACGAAATCGAGTGGTTTGCGCTGAAAATGGCAGGCAGAAAAGGCGCATCTCTAGCTGGCAAACGCACCTCGGGGATAAAATGAACAGGTATTATTGGTTTAACTATTAGTGGAATAATTTGGAAATAGTGCAAAAATCAGTGGTAGTCCCAGTGGTGAAGGTTGATGAAAGGTATATGTGGCGTTCTCCCGAGTAACAGCTGAGCTTCAAAACATCCATAAAATATGCATCTTGGCCATTTAAAAAGTCTCATTTTCGGAGGGATTAGATTTTAATTGTCCTTCTGCTGTCTCCCTGTGCCCGGCAGATGTTCCGATTCTAAGGACCGAACCACCAGCATCTGTCCTGGATGGGAGCACAGTCTAACTGCTCCCTGACTTCCTAAATAAACGATCTTTAAGTGTATTTTTAAAAATTCGTTTTCCAAATAATTGCCCTCCGATCTTTTGGTCTTTCCGTTTTTGTTTTGAGCCCGCAACGGAAGCTCAAGAGATCTTCCTTGAGGAACCTTTGGCTTCTTTGCTTAAACTATTTATCTACTTAATTATTTACTAAACCAATAATCGACTAATTCAAACAATAATAAGTGCCATCGATCTTGGAAATCCGACCAGGTTACCCGTTGATGTAAAATGTCACAAACGAAGTGGTTATTGCAAAGCCTTCGATTCTGTGCTTTTTAAAGCAAGACCGTTTAGAAGTGTGATAGTTTCTCTTTTGTTTTTAATGGAACTTGTCCTTTCCTTCTGAGAAATAGACTAGAAATGCACAATACTGTCCTCGAAGGCGATCTGTTGCTGGTAATTTGTGTAGAATACTTTGTGTAAATAAATCTGCACCCAGAGGTGGTGGAAAAGGGGTACCCGTGAACTGAGGCAGAGTTGAGACTGGAATTATTTCGTGAATTGCAGCAAATATTCATCTGCAACACGAATTGGACTGACTTTCCCCCCTACTTAAACAAGACTCCGTTTGCACGGGGACGATGGGCTTTAGATGTAGATAGAGCCTGACAAGTGGAAAATAGCTTAGAAGGATGCTGAAACTTCAAAAAGACTTTTTTTTTTTTTTTTTTTAAAGTGTGTTCCTGTGATCATAGTTCCTTCTTTCCTGCTTGGAATGGAGTTTGAGGGGGTTTTTAGGTCAGTAAATCAATGGCTGGAAGCTTGCTGAACACAGGAGCACCTGTAAAGAATTCTGAATACTCCCTTTGTGAATTAGACCTCAAACCCAGCACAGCCTGCAATATTTTATTCATCTGTATCTCGTCTGCCTTTAACATGAAGCCACTGAAATATCCTCGCACGTGACACTGCGCTGCGCGTGGCACCGCGGCCTGATAAACACCCATCAACTGCGCAACTTGCGCAGATACCGATACATCTTTCCTTCTTTTACCGGCAGGAAGATACACGGTGTTTCAGGAAGAAGGTGACAGACTGTCTGGGCGAGATACAGCCGCTCGGCGGGTGGGGACG
>NW_009953489.1:1410442-1422131 GCF_000747805.2 Chaetura pelagica | reverse complement strand
GGGGGGGGGGGAGGGGGGGGCCGTTTGGGGCCTGCCTCTCCCACAGGGCTTCGTCAAAAGTGGTCGGGCGGTTTCGTTTTGTTTTGTTGTTGGTTTGTTCCCCCCACCCCCCGACAAAAATGGAAAACGCCTGGAAAGTTTTAGGGAGCGAATTTCTCTTTCCTCATTTCCCCCGGGACTAAAAGCTCAGGATAAGCGAGTTGCAGAGCGAGCAACCAGGACTCCCAACTTAAAAGCGGATGTCTCGCAGCTATTTCCTAAGGAAAACTGGAGTTCCCTCCTTTTCCCCCTCCTCCTGCGTCTCTCCCTCCTCCTCGTTGCCCCCCTGCCCGGTCACCTCTCGGGCTCCCGGGGCGCGGTGCCTCTGGCGCCTCCCGGGGGGCAGGGGCTGGGGCCGGGCAGGGAACCGGCACCGCTCGCTCCCGAAGGGCGAGTTTTTTTATGGCCGCCCCCTTCCCCTGGCCCGGCGGGCAGCGCGGAACCCGCCTCGGCCGGGGCTGCCCGGGTTAATCGCGGCGCTCAGGGAATTACCGCGCACTCGCACCGGCTATTCAGTGCCATTCAATTGGCTTAATTGAGGGGAAAAACCCTTGGCTGCTGGCTCCGCCCGCTCGGCCCAGACCCTTTGTTCTCCCGCCCGCTGCAGCCCCGTCCCGGGCCGCTCTCTCCCCCCGGAGGCTCCGCGGCCGCGGGGGGGGCGGCCGGTCCCTCGGGCAGCCCCGGGAGGCAGCGGGACACGCAGCCCATTTGTCCCAGGCGTCTGAGCAAGGCCGAAGGAAAGAGCATTTCTGGTCCCAGCTCTCCTCACTCGTGGCCTTGTGATGCTCAGCCTGGAAGACAGTGGCTCCTGAAGACAGGCTTTATTTTCCTCTTCCTAGAAACACCTCTTGAAATTTCAAGGTTGAGGCAGCGCATTCCGTATCTGTTGCTATGCAGGCTTTTTGGGGGTGCCCCCCTTTCAATGCTGCCAGGCCCCTCGGAAGCAGCGAGGGGAACCTTGCCTGCTCCGGGTGCCACAGCTTCACCCCTTTTAATCCTAGTTGCGGTAAGGACTTCAGGTGTCTTTACCTTCCACCAGGGAGAAAGCCTATCTCTGTTCCTGTCCCAAGTGCCATTCAGAGGGCTCCTTCTCACTTTTGTCCCCTTCAATAATGCCGGTATCACAAAATACTGCACACACTCCTGCCAAACAACGAATAAGGCTGCACCCCTGCCTAGTCTAGTTAATCGCAAGTTCCCTCTCCAGGCAGCAGAAGGTTAAAACACCCCCTTGACTCTTATTACAGAAGGAAAGGGGTGTATGTTCCTGAGCCACTGAATATAGAGAGCTGATGCACGCACCAAGTGTGTCTCTTGTCTCATTCTTTGAAAATGAGGAGTAGTTTGCTTTCTTTTTGGGTAACTTAACATGCCAAACACAAGCTCCTAAGAACAAAAGTTCCCCCAAAGGAAATTCTTCCTTCCCATCTTCTTCACGTGCCACTTACTTAGCGACCTACTAACTGCTTAGCACATGCTTTGCCCTGAATCCCAGCACGTGGGGAGATCTGAGAGTGAAACAGTGTTTCCAAGTTTTCTTCAAATAGTGTTTGTTACAGAGGTAACAGCACATCCTGCTTCACACTCACGCTGCTGCTTTTAGAGATGGTAGTATGCATTATTCTGCAGAGGGTATTTTGGTCACCATTATCAAAAAACAGTGTTTTAATCTTAGTTTCTAGTGATGCTTTCTGTGGACATCACCATCTTGTGGCCAAATGGACATTTGTACCATGGTGTTAATGGAGGAGGCCCAGAGCTGGCTGCTGGTGAGACCAGCTGAAGGACAGGAGGGCAATGGCCTGGATGTGGGGACTGGGAGAAAGGCACGAGGGCCTTAGAAATGTTCTAGGGTCAAATAAGAGACTTGGCAGCACTTCAGAATTTGTTTTATCACAAAATAGGAATGAAACATCAGTTAATTTGAGACTCCTGTATTTGACTGGAATTTTACCAATTGTATTTCTGAACTCCCAGCAGCAGCCCTAGATGCTGCAATTGAATGGAAATCTTACGTACAGGTAGTTGTACGATTCCTTTGGGAGATACACAGGGACACCACAAAGTAGCAGGGAAGAAGTGCTTGAAAACCAGAGGGCTGCATGGGGAGCGTGTACAGTGCTGGTCTGACACCATGATGCCTTTTGCAGAAACTACTCAGCTCTTAAAATCTCCCAAAGTTTTTACACCCTTGGCCTGTTCTGCATCTCTGTGCCTGCAATCCCCATAGTTGTTTCAGATTCTGTGAGAGATGCATATAACATTAAACCTGATACAACAGACTTTTGAAGGTGGTGCCAGGCACCACCACCAAATATGAGAGGGGAATTGGCACTAACAAGGAATATTTGTGTCATAATGGGTGATGCCTGGGGGCAGCCAGACTCTTGAGCAAGACAATGAACAGCAGGCACTTTCAACATGTGTTCTGTAACTTTCTTTATAGAAAAGGACAAGATTTTGCCAGTCTCAAATTGTACATATCTACTGTTATTGTAATATTATTTTTATTTAGTAGGTGAAGAGGTAAAATTATGAGAAATTCAACAAGTTAATTGTTCGTTGTCCCTAATGAAAAGTTGACACCTTCATTCCATTCTGGGAATGTTGAGAGTAATTTTTCTTTCCTTGGATCCTATGTATATCTCATTCTCTATGGAACAGGTTGAAATCCAAGCCTGAGGGTTTGTTTTGTTGCATATTAACATGAACCCCCTCAGTCCTTTAGAAAGATGTGTTGACGCATTTCCTCCTAAGTTTCTGCCTGGTTAGTTCTGGGAGGGTTGGAAAGCATTTAAGATAACACACAGAGGTCTTTTCCATTACTAATATGTAAAATTCTGCAAGTACATTTTAAAACCAAGCACTACTTGGTTTTTACCTTTCCATAACAGAATCTGCTATGAGCAGTACAGTTGCAGTTATTCATCCCAGTATTTTTTACATCAGAAATGGTAGCTGTGAAGGAGGCTGGAGCACACAGGATGATCCCAGTTTGGCACCTAAATCTCAGTTCTTAAACAAGAAAAGATCTTGCCACATTCCATCCAGCTCCATTAACAGTTTTTCTTTTACTATCTCCTTTTAAAAGTCTTGTACTTCTAAATTCAGGTGCTTCCAGTCTTTCCATGCCCCAGGAAAACAAGCAGAAATGCTTCTTGTGGGGAGAACTTGGCACAAGATACTTAGGTCTGGAAAGGATTTGTGCAACTGCACGCACACATACACACATGTTTACATATACAGGGCAATTTTTTAAAGCTGTTTTTTAAATTATAGAATGCAGAAACACACAGAAAACGTTGAGGCTTCAAACACATTCTATGTATCTATTAAGCAAAGATGCTTTTGGTCTTCAAGCTGAATTTTTGCGGGTCTTGCTCTGTGTCGTGCCGTATCTTTTTGGAAGGTTTTGAAGAGCTGAAGTTTGTAAAGCAGCTACTGTACACCCTGCCAAGCTGCTGTTCATAGAACCTCTATGCATTTTTACTTATACACACGTGGCTTTTATGTATATTTTTAAAAACTGGTTTTAATGCAGGTCTTTCAGAATTGGTATGTTTTCAATAGGGCTGAAAACCTCTGCAAGAGCACGAATTTAAAGTAAGACCATAAAGACATGTCTGTGAGGTGTACTCAACTGTAATGAACCAGCAATAACAGACAATTGAAAACAAGTCTGTTTATGTGTTTAAGAAATTTGCCAATAAGTCACACTTTATTGTTTTTTTTTTCCTCGTTTTCTGCATGCAACATAGAACAGAAATATTAGTGAGTTTTCAATACTTTTAACATAAAGCTTATAGGAATTTAAAAGGGACTTGTAGATATTGGAACAGAAAAAGTAAATTAATGACAGTTTGTCAGAGCTAATTTTTTGTTATATCCTTGGGTTTTTTTAGTGGATTTAAACTTGGTCCTTAATATTATTTTAAGAGTTTTTCTCTGGTTTACTGCTTGCACAAATAAATGTAAAACTACTTTTGGTCTATGAGATTGTTGTGCTTGGCAATCCTGATACTTGATAATTACTATAATGTTTCTTGCTCATAGAATTCCTCTGCTGGCTTTACGGTTAATTTATGAAAATTTATCAGAGTAACTCAGTGATTCCAAAAAGGTATAACAGAATTAATAATTCAAACTAGTATTTGTAAGGGTTTTGTTTGTTTGTTTGTTTGTTTTTAAAAGAAAATATCAGCACATAAATAATAAAAAAGATCTTTTCCATTTGACATTCCAGTGATAGATTGCATTAACAGCTTTATTTCTTTGGCTAGTCAAATCATAGTTGTAATTTGCTGTCTGGAATCCACAAACTTTATTTCTTTTATGGTGTTTCATTTATGGTCTCTTTTGTACTCTACAGGGTTTAGTTTGATGAAGGAAATAATTATAACTTTAACTGGTTTGTTCCAGCAAGATTTAGGTGGATGGTATCACACAACCTTCTTTGTACGTCACAATGTGATTTATAGTGATACAAAGAATGTTAAAACACTTCACAGAGTTGAGGAGAGATGCTGTCCTACAGGCAGAAAGTGGAGAAAAGGCTGTGTGGAGATGGAGGGAAGAAAAAAGGAAGCAGACTTGACACTTTAAAAGCCATGAAGAGGCAGGTGAGGGTCCTTGCAGGCTGGTTATTGTAAGGGAAAAATAGAAGGTGCAGAAATGGAGAAGGCAGGTAGGGTTTGTACCAGTACAATAGGTGCCATGGGATGTTATTTTAATTGCTGTACTCAGATGAACTGCAAACAATGTTGGTCACAGAGCCACAGATTTACACGCCTTTTCCTCTTGTTGCCTTAAGCTTTAAGTTGCAATGAAAACGATGGTGACCACCTGGATAGAGACCAGCAATACCCCAGCAATCAGAAAACAAAGCGCATGAGGACATCGTTCAAACACCACCAGTTGCGGACAATGAAGTCGTACTTTGCTATTAACCACAATCCTGATGCCAAGGACTTGAAACAGCTAGCTCAGAAAACGGGCCTGACCAAAAGAGTTCTGCAGGTAAGAGCAGCCTTTTGTTGTGAAAGGTAAACAAAGTACAATTTTATACTGAAAATGCCATGGATTTTGCTGACTCTCAGGCTTCTCTTAGCTGTCTGTACCTTCTGTGAGACCTCAGTCAAACACTAGAAAGTGTGAGAGAAGTTATTTCTTTTCAGTTTCCCAAAAGCAGATCACTGGGGATTTTTAGGGACAGTTGTGAAGGTTCAGGGCCCTGCTTGTTTTCCTGTAGTTAGTTAATTATGGTGCATGTTTTAGCTTCCAATCTGCTGCAGGACAAAGTGAATTATTTTAGTAAGAGTGTTCACTGTAGATAGAGAGCTCTTAATTTAGAAATTACTGTGAATGTTTATCGTTCTAAGAAATTAATCAGCAGTTCAAATTTGTTTTATCAGGACAAGTAGGATAACTTTTCTTTCATAACTGATGTGGACAAAGTTAGTTTTGCAAATATTAATTTTTTAATTTCTAGTTTAGAAATTTAGAATGAAAAGAGACTGCATTTTGAAAGTACTTTTTCTGTAAAAGCTGCATTTTTCTTACTTCAAGGATATGCACTCTGATCAAACTAGTATGGAAAGCAAAGTTGTGAATATTAGTTGATTCAGCTCCATTGTAATTTATAGGTCTGATTCAGTAAGTCAATTTTAATGGGCACTTATCCAAGTTACTATACTTAAGAGATAAAAATAGGCAAATAGGAGCCATGGCATTCCAGGATCTCTTGCTGGAATTTTTGTACAGGACTTAATTGTAGAAAAATAGTTTGTGAGTCTCATAGAGAGAGGTAGGGCTCAGAGACAGGGCCTGGGAGAGCATCGTGGGCAGTTCTTACAAATTCCTAGCCAAGTGGAGGGCACTAGAAAAAAATATTGAGAAAAACTGAATCCACTGGAGAGACTCTGGACCTTATAGTGTTAGTACCTAGCAGGAGGAGGAATAAAGGTTCTGTAGGCTTCTCAGTAAAAAACACTAATGAAAACCCATACGTAGTTACTGCTCTTGGCTACATCCTTCATAGCTGGATTGGTTTTGTTTTTCTGAGGTTGACTTGTGCTGGTGGGACAGATTTCTCCTCTATAAATAGTGTACATCCTAAGACTGGATGTAGTGCCTCTCATAGCAGCTCTCCTTTATCCATACACGTGGGCAATTCCTTTATTTCATTTGTCTGTCTTTACTTTGGCACTTCTCTTTTATTTTACTCTCAGAGTTTAGACACTTCAGGAATATCTATTCTGTCCATTGCAGTGCACTCACACCTGAATTATCTGAGAAATTTCATGTAGTGCATTAAGACACAAATGTCCTTCTCTTGATCATCTTTCTGTTCTCTCTCCACTTCAACTCTGACTTCCATCTCTCTTCTCTTTTCACCTAACGGGTCCTTCTTTCCATCTTTTTTCCAAGTTATTGTCTCTGTTTCTTCCTTCATTTTACAAATGTATTTCCTAGTCTCCAAAATTGGACTCCACATCTCCCATTACAATTCAGTTCCACTTTCAGTTTCTTCATTGCTTCCATTTCCATCTTAAACATATCACATCTTGCAGTTTTAAGGTGTCTAGTGGGTCCTCTTGTTTTTTTGTGGCAGACCCTTACAATTCCACTAAACTTTTTTTTTTTATCATTTTGATAATTGGTGTTTCACCTCTTTTACTTTCACAGTATAACACTTCTTTATGTCTGGGCTCCTTTAGCTGAAGAGTGGTGGAAGGTAATAGTGGTGGTGAGGATTGCACCCAGAGGATGATGCTGCTGGAGGCAGTTCAAGACAATGGCTCAGAGTGTTCCTTTGTCTAGCATCACCTGAGTTTTCCTGCCTGTCACAAGCATTCTCTACTGCTTACTCTTGGACTTTTTGTTTGAAAATTAATTCAGGCTATGGAAAACAAACTTTTAAATATTATTTTCAAGCACTTGTGCCCAAGTGGTTATCTCTAACCTGTGAGAGGCAATTTTTCAAACACCAAAGTTCACCTGAGTTTCAGGGTTGCTCTTTGCTGGGGAAAACTCTTCATTATGTTGGTTACTGAGATAGTGTCACTTGTTAATTCTTTTGAGCCAGACAGGTTGGCATTCTGTCTGTGTTATAGATTGAACACGAAGAAATTCACTGGCACTACTGATTTAAACAAGCCTCATTAACACTAGTCTGTCTCACTCACCAAAGGCACATGGACTCCCAGACACCCATGCACACTTGCCAGTAGGGAGAAATCTTCTGTGTTCCCTGTGTTGTTATTAGGCATGTTTGTAACCTGGTCTATTTCCTGTATGTTCAGATCTCAGTTCAGCTGATGAAGGATTGTGGCTCTTTGTCTATCCTTAATAGAATATATTTTAATAGAAAATGCAAGACAGCAGTTAAAGAGAAACAGATTTCTTTTTCTGAAACCAGGACACCTCCTAAACACATGCAGTAGTGTTCCCAGTGCTTTAGGAAGCAGGACTAGTGCCCTTAGGATACAAACAATCACACATAACATGTAACAAGGGTACTGCGTAGATCAGCAGAGAATTTGACCATATTCTTAATGATCTGTGGAAGACCTGATTTCTGTCTCTGCTTTATAAACAATTAGTCATCAGCTACACATACCCAGAAATTACATACTCCCCAGTAAAGTTGCTATGAAAACCCTACAAAGATTACTGCTGCATTTGGACTTTGCTAATTCAGTTTCCAGCAGTCAACAAGTACGAAAATTGCCACAATCTTGCGTGGGTGCCCTGTGCTAACTTGGGTGAAGCTGTAGGCTGGTGTACTGCAGAATCTGCTGAGCCTCCATTCATAAACTATCCCACAGTTCCCCTTAATTGTATGTTTACTAATTACAACAGAGAAATCAGAATGTGTGTGAAATGAGTGAATGTAGTCTGCTTTGTGGTGCAGCATCCTTCTGTATTTTTGTTTCTCCACTTACTAGTTAGTAAAATTCAGTAAAGCTGAATGTCTCCAGGCAGCTGTATGAATGAGAAAAATTGTGTTTAGAGATTTGTTTATAGCACGAGTTGTTGATACGACTAATATAAAACAGTTGCAACAATGGGGGTGTTAGGAACAATAAAGTTACCTAAGGTAACCTCATCCACTGCAGTATCCAAATCCTTTACAGCAGTGAGTGTATTTATTTTGAATATTGTCGTATCATATAAAGATGTTATTTTAATCCTGTTTTAGTTGATGGAGACAAAGAGTTAGCTGCACAGCTCACTGAAGAGATAGAGTAAAATTTTAACCGTAGTAAATATTATTCTGCCTGGCTGCTGAGCTGCCCAGCTACAGGCATCCAGCCCTGCTCACCAGAACGTGGCAGCATCAGTGGTGGGTCTTGCAGCTGCTTTTATTTTTCAGTGGGAGTTTCAGTCCATATTTTCCCTTTTGATTTGAAGTAGCTCAGCCTTATAATGATATGCTTGGACAGAAAACCACTAAATACTTCCCAATGATTTTGTTTATTCCTCAGTACTGAAGACCAGATTCCTAATTGTGCAATTGATGTGAGATAAGTCCTTCTGGAACAATTCTTTCAGTTCTGTCTGTTTGGGTTATTATTTCTTTACTGTAATGCTGTTACAGGTGCAGGGCTTGAACTTCCCATGTGAGCACACAGCACTGCTGCCTTCCTGCCTGGGCAGCCCTGACCTGCCAGCTCTTACACACTGCTCTGCACAGCAATGAGTAAGGGCCCAGGGCAGAGGACAAGCAGGCCTGCTCCCCTACCACTCAGAGAACAAGAGTTGTAATTCTTTCACTGCTCCTCAAAATCAAGTCTTTGCTGAACACTCTCCTATCTCAAGTGCATACCTGAATACCACTATTGGGTAATTATATTACTCTCTTCTATCATAAGAGAAGGTATTTTCAGAATTTCAATTAACAAATATTTAGATATCTTTCCAGTAATAATATGAAAAATAATTTTTGGACAATTTTAAAGACCTTTATAACCACTAGCTGATTAACCTTGGCAATATCTCAGTGAGGAAGTGAACATAGTAATAAAATATCTATATTTGAATAATACTTACAGGATTATGTAGTATTTTCTACGTCTAACATGAATTACCACTATTAAAGAGAGAGTCAACAGTGTTATAGATGCAGCCCCTAAAAGCAGCACAAATGGTCATGGGCAAGGGCAGCTGAGCACAGGTTTGCATATTTAATGGAAGGTAAAGGGGAATACATAAACACCAATAATCTTGCTCGCTTTTTTTTACATGATACATGTTTCAAATCCCAAACATAAAAAATATCACAGAGTCTCTCACCCTGTTAAGATTAAGGAGCAGTTGGAAGTTTAGGAACAACGTAAATAAACAAAATAGCTATGGTGCCTTCTACAGTTTTGCACAGTGTAAACAAAGAAATTGTTTTGTGAATAAGAATGGAAATGTTACTCATATTTAGGACTACTGCATATATAAATATGTATATTTTTAATGAACATAAGTGTAACATTGCACAGAAGTATGTGTGTATGCAGCTGGGCTAGTGGTTTTGCCTGTTCTAGTTATTACGTGACCATGGTGCTCACACATGCCAAGCATGGCAGCCTCTGAACTTCCATTTCACCTTCACATCTATTGTCCTTTTTACAATTGCTAGAAGGTGTCTTACAAAAATCAAACCCAAATTACTCTGTGGGACAAATATAAATGGTCTCTTACTGAAAGGTAAAAAAATCCCATAAGTGTTCAAATTGCTGTTTTTCACAATTCCTAACTAGCTGGTGCTGGAGACTTTGTGGCTTGAATGACCAGAACAGACTGATTTGCTGCTCTCACATCCCCTGCACACAAGGCTCCTGGCCATGCTCAGAGCCCCCTCCCCCCCACCCTGCCAAGTCTCCTTTCCCATGTGGGTCTGAACTAACAGTTACAAAAATACCACATTTGGTTTTGCCCCATTTTAAACAAAATGCTGCCCTTTAGCAGGTTTACTATTATCACAGGCTATGTTTAAAACCATGAGTAAATTTTCACCCGTGCTTGTTTTGAAGATTTTTGTTTTCTTGTCATATGTGAAACTGAATAATAGCCTTTAAACTAAGTCTTTTTAAAAAGGGAATGAATGCCAACAGAACCTGTTTTAAAATACTGAGCTTGTTGAAACAAGGGCCTGTAGGGATGCCATTGATGTATGGCCCAGGAATGCAGCTCCTACGGCCACAGCAAGAACGTGTCTCTGAGGATAATTTCCTTCCATTCCCCAGAGAGAGCGTGAGAAAGAGAGTGTGCACCTTAAAGACTCTTGACTGGGGGAAAAAGCTTTCCAGAGAAAAAATAAGAGTGCTCAATAGGGGGAATGTGGGGCTGGAGCATCCATAGAAGGGAAGAAAAACAGTGAGAGGAAAACCAGCTGAGACATGTTGATCAGCTGTGACGGCGCCGGAGGCAGCGAGTGCAGAGACGCCTGGCAGGACCAGCGTAACTTGGAGCCCGTGGCAGGGGCCATGCTGGTTCAGAGCTAGAGGTCAGAACTTCCAGAACTTTGGTGTGGCCTCCTGAGCTCCATGCAGTCAGTTTCTCTGTACAGGCCACAGAGAAGAAATCTGATGGAGCTACCATCTGGTTATGCAGATCTCTTCACTCGCCCGGTTCCTTTCTCCAACAGATGCAGAGATGATGAGGCTCATTGCACCTGGAATGGAAAGACTCAGTTCTATTGTTTATAGCAGGTCATCGTGAGGCCAGTAGGATCATGACTGAGTCCATTGTAAAGAATGTGACAACGACAGAGCCCTTCTGATAAATAAGCACAGTGGAATTTCAGCTAGTTTGTAGCAGTAAAATTCCCTGTTGTCAACATATACCAGGTTGAACACAGGGTATTTAATGACATTTTCAAATTTAGCCAAAGTAATATCCTGTACCTGGGTTTCATGCCAGCTTCATAAATGCATTTTATTTATTTTCAAATAGGTCAGAAAAATATTTTATCTTTTAAACAAATCCTGCAGACAGTGGAAAACAGTGTTAACTTAGACTTAAGCTCTGAAATTCAACTGAGAAAGATGAAGTCCCAGCTTTTGTCCTTCACTCATAGATAATAATCAAATAATGCAAGAAGTAGCAATCTTGGAAAAATTCCTGTATGTGGATATAATTTCTACAGAAATTACAGTTTTTAATGCAGTGTGGGTCCTGAAAACCATTCAAGCCTCTCTTCCTGACATCATCCCAATACTATTTGAAAAAGGAGACTGGCATAGGTGAAGGGAGATGAAGCTTTTGAGAAAGAAGAGTAAGAGAAGCATAAGAAAGAGGGACAGTCTTTTTAGAAAAGTAAGAGCACTACAGACACCAAGACATGAGAAAGTTCCCCAGAGAGCTCCCAGGGTCTGCAGAAAGGCAGAGAGCTCTGGCCTGTGTCACCTGCTGCTTATGGTGGTAGCTGGGCGGGAGATACAAGGGTGCCGAAACTCATTATTTCATAATCATCAGATGCTTGATGTCCAGCTTATCCAGACAAATACTGCTGGGATTGAGGGTATTCAAGGATTCATGCAGGCTGCCAGATTTCTAAGCATCCTTACATAGAGCCTGCACAGAAAGACTGCTCCTCCATCCTTAGGCCACTCCTGTCCAGGCAGGGTATTCATACAGGATTGCAGGAGAGGGAAAG
>NW_009953489.1:1401856-1410179 GCF_000747805.2 Chaetura pelagica | reverse complement strand
AGGATGCTTCTCATCACTGGGGCTACGTTTCTAACATGTTACCAGTAAAAACAACTTCCCCAATTCAAGTGTTGGTGAATGTGTGAGTATGATTTTGCTTTTTTAAACACTGCAGCTCTTTAAATGCTACCCTGTTATATTAAACTATTTCAGGTTTGGTTTCAAAATGCTCGAGCCAAATTCAGACGGAACCTCTTACGTCAAGAAAACACAGGGGTGGATAAGACTTCAGACTCAGCACTCCAAGCAGGGACCCCATCAGGTCCTGCCTCAGAAATATCCAATGCCTCCATGAGTCCATCCAGCACTCCCACTACTTTAACGGACTTGACTAATCCTACTATGCCTACTGTGACATCTGTCTTGACATCAGTGCCCGGAAGTCTTGAGGTTCATGAATCTCGAAGTCCTTCACAGACAACCCTTACAAATCTTTTCTGATGACTCTTTCTTAATAATTTCTTTAAAAAAGAAATTATTCTTAGCTGAAATTCCAAGTGTATTTTAATAGAGGCTTTGAGCAACTGACTAACCACAATTAGGATCTCTCCTAAAAAACAGAAGGAAATGTAGTGTTCTGGTATTATGGAGTATGGACTGAAGAATAACTTGGAAGATCTATTGCAACACAACATTTGTGTAACTGTACAGTTTTGTGGACTGAGCAAGGGAAACAGCAATTAATTTAAGTTGGCTAAAGCTTCTGTATTTTCAAAGACTGCCATGTGCCTTATATACTGTTTTATCTACATTCTTTGGATTCCATGTCCACTTCTCTCTTTTTCTCTCTGTATATTTATGACCAGGGCAAAAATGTTTAGAGTTTGTTACTTTGAATAGTCCAAAACCTTTCATTGGTTGCTTTGTTGTTTTAGAATTTTAAGGTCGAAGTCTGTTTGAATACCAGAATTTGTAAAATCTAACCAGTAATAAAACCACTTATGGAAACTACTTGGTAATGGCTGCAATTACATTTAACATTAGTGTCACAATCAAGATAGGCTGATTGTATTTAAGAGGATTAGAAAACTGCGCTTCAAACACGGTGTCTGCCTAGGATAAACTCTAAATATGATGGGTACATTCCTCCTGTTCCTGAAGTATCTATGGGTGAGAAACCCAGCTTGTACAACAATCTAGGTATCTTCATTGTAGAGAAATAAATAACTGCTAGTTGCAGGTAGAAGTTATCAGATAATGTTAAAATTCAAACTGAAAAAATATGCTTAATTTTGCTGTGTGAAAGAAACTTGACTTCAGCTAGAGTTCAGGAAAGCAATCTTGCTTTTGTGCAAGAGATGGCTTGTCCCACCTCATGGAGGGGGAAAGTGGGGTATCCCACAGCTGTGTGGCCACAGTGAACTCGTTACAGAGGTGCACACTAGGTGATGTTTTCTCTAGGAAAAAGACAGAAGTTTTTTAGGTTATTTTACAACACTGGTGGGCAAAGTCGAGGCAAAATTACATTTTATAAAGTCACAGCCTTACAATTTTTTGGTAATGCATCAAAGGAATAAAAAGCCAAGGGAGATAATATTATTGATACTAAGAAAAGTGGTTATTCCTTTAATAATTATGGACCTTTCCATTCAATTGAATTCCTTGTCCCCCAGAAATCTGTGCAGATAGTTTTCTCCTATTGTTTTTAAAGACGCTTTTCTGTAGTTCAAGAAATACCTCAGCAAAGTTTAAATATTTATGAGTATCCACTCTGCTGTTTGCCCGGCAGGTTTATGGAATTGGAGGGGTGCATAAGATG
Organism: Chaetura pelagica; assembly: GCF_000747805.2. NCBI lineage: Eukaryota > Metazoa > Chordata > Aves > Apodiformes > Apodidae > Chaetura > Chaetura pelagica. The sequence continues at coordinate 1,408,420 of NW_009953489.1, read as the reverse complement.
CAGATGGTTGTTCCTTTTCAGACCTGTTGCAGTCAGTTTATTTCAGTCAAATGTTAGACTGGATATGGCCAGCTGGGACTGACCCATCTTTTCCATTGGATTGAAATTGCCAAAAGATTACTCCAAATAAACAGTAAGATAGGTGTTAAGATTCATGTTCTTTGCCCTTTTCAGTGCATTGAAGATGATTTAGTAGGCCAGTCCCTTTGGTAACAATGTTTTGGTTTTAAGAGCAGTTTTTCTCAGCTCAAAATTTGTGATTCTTGTGCAAGGCAAATTGCTATGGAGACCAGTGACAGATCTGAGGCCATGAGGACCATGGGATAGAAATGCTGACATAATTAGGTCATTTAATAACCTTTTTTACACTTCAACTTAAAAACACCTCACAGATGAGTTATCCGAAAGAAAGGTTGCCCTAAAAATTGATAACTAGTTAAGATCTGTGAAAGGGGTTACATTCTGATTACTAACCCAACAGACTATAGTTCATTGAATTTATGCACAATGATGAAACATTTAAAAAGATAATTTGTTTTGAATTAATAGCTGTTAAAGTTTTGTCCAAGACATTTTTCCTCATAATAGAAATGTTGAATAAGGAAATTGTGCTGGTCAGTGGACTGTAAAAGAGTATATCTATCTGCCTTCCAAAGACATTCAGACACAGACCCTGCTGTATGTAATGTTTTGCTCATTGTCAATTACCTTGCAGATTTTATGTTTTTTTTACATGCTTAACTGAATCTTTTCTTAATTTTAAAGGCAATGTTGGTCCACTGTTAAATGGATACAGCCCATAATTAAAACCCCTGTGTATTAACCTGTGAACAGTTTTAGAAAACTGACTCCTCAATTCTTAGGTGTCACAGCAAATGTAGCGGGTAACAATTCCAATGGTTCTTTGAATTGCAGTGCTATGATTTGTGGTCTTGTATTTCAACTACCTGAATCCACATGGATGGAAATACCTTTCAAATCAATTCTCAATATTGCCTTTTCACATAACTGACATTCATGAAGGGGAATACTCTCATGTTAATCTTATCTAAAACCTATAAGAGACAATTAGAGAAATTGTCTGGTTTAATCAAATCAGGGATTTTGCATATAAATAAGAGACAATATTCTATGTTGGGTCTTTATGTAGGTGCATTAGGATTCACTCACTGGCTCCAATGACCTATGTTGTCCCCATGATTGTTTCAATCCTGTGGTATTGTTTGGTTGTTTAGAGCTTGTTGGTTTTGAATGCTGTACATTTTTTTACTACTGCGATCCTAATGTTTCTTCACATACTTGTACAGTTCCACATTTGATGTATTAGTCTGAAATTCTGTTAAAAACATGAACAAAAATGGAAATGATATTTCTTTGGAAGTGTATTTTTACTGTATATCTAATTTGAACTAGTTGAACATACTTCTTTACATTTTGCATGATAGGTGTGTAGTTCATTTTTTAAATATGAAAAGACTTAAGAGAAACTTAGAACGAGAATATAATGAAAACTATACAAATATGGAAAATACATACAATGATTTGCTACTTTTTGACTCAAGAAACTTTTTGAAATACATTTTGCCTAGTTTATTTAAGATAATGCAGGTATTTTGTCTGAGTTCATACATAATACAGAATATGAGGGGATTGCACATTAGAAAAACTTGTCACTTTCGTACTCGACAGCACATTGGATTGTTCTTGTCAAGCAAAGCAAAAGGATATTTGATCTTAGGAATGCTGAATAAATATATTTTGATCTGCAGTAGAGAGGGATAGCATCACTAAGTGATATGTAATCACAACTTGAGCTTTTAGACAGTATTGATAGCTGCATTTCATAAAACTTATTTTTCATTCAAATTATCTAAATATGGGAAGAGAAGACTAAGGATCATTATACTAATGAAGAAGCTGAATGCCTGCTCTGGAAGCAAAAGTCAATTTATCCAATATACTATGATGGAGAATGTGCGTCCAGGATACTCTGGGTTCCAAACTATGTTTTCTTTCTAGCTGTTAAAAAAACCCACATAATCAGAGCACTTCTATACAATTGTTTTGGTTTTTTTTTCTATTGGAAGGTAAAAACCAAAGCTTAGGCAGCTGTAGTAAAAAAGTTCATCTAAATGAAAATGAGGAAAAAAGCACAAATCAAAATAGGAATGTGTACATGCTTATGGTCTTCACAGTGACTTAGTAATGCTTGGAAGGAGAGACTGTAATTAAAAGTAGATGAATTAGGATTTTTTTTATTACTTTTTTCACTTCAGAAAGCCAGGGCTAATTACATAACTGTTGCTGTTTTTTAAAATGAAATTTTATAAGTTACCATTAGAAAGGGCCATAACATTAAATACAGCGTGAAGAGATAAACCTAGACATTTTAAGAAGGACTTTTTTGCCCTCTTTTCTCTTCTTTCCATCTTTTTAACCCTGGTTCTTCTCCAGGACACATCATGAGCTGCTGGCAAGAGGCTCAGTTTACTTTACTGAAGGGTAGAACCCTGTTCCTGCCACACAGTTTACATCCTCCTGCTTGTGTCATTCTTCACACTGACACCAGCAAACACTTCTCTACCTCCCACAGTCTGTGGCTTCTGCAGCAAATGCTTCAGTGCAGTTTTTCCCTACCACTGCAGGAATTTATCCCTCTGGATAAGAAGGGTTTAAACTATCCCCAGTGCAATTTAGTTGATCTGGGGCTAAAATAATGATCTGTAAAATGAATGGCCTCTGCATTCCTGGGGTCACTTTGACCTGCACTGGAAAGGTGAAATACCTGGGCAGCACGTCCAGCTCCCACTGCTGGGTGTGAAAAGTGCTTGTGCATCCCGTTTGGTGCAGCCACATGTGCAGCTCACAGTACCTGCCTCTGCTGCCCAAGCTCCCGTTAGCCCACTCCAGGCCTTCCGAGTCCTTTCTGTCTCGTCCTGCAAGTGAGTTGATTGGAACTTTACTTAATCTCACGCTTCAAATACTTTCCTCTGAGTCTGCAGTATCTTTGCTGAAAACCCGAAGTGTAGCAACCTCCCCTCACCGCCTGCACCTCCCGCACGCTGCGCTGTGGCTGCTCCGTCTCTGGCACCATTCGGGGCTGCCCCTGGAGGCAGCAGGGTCTATGTGGTCTGTTCTCATTCTAATTAAAGGGAAGTACAAGAATAAATATTAGATTCTTGATCTACAGTGAATAAAAATGTGTTTTAAGAGTATCTTAGGACTGGGAAATCACTATAAAGAGGGAATAAAGAGGGCATATTTTTAACACACAGGAAGCTGCCGTGGTTACGAAGACAAGCAGCCAAACAGCTGGACTGAGCACTCGTGTTCTCACTGCCCTGAGTGGAGACACAGTCTTTAGTTCATTGTGGACTTCAGCTGAGGTGCTTAAAGTGGTGTGGAAAGAGAAGAACCAAGTTTGACTCTATCAGCATTAGGAGAGTTATCAGTAATTTGTCTGAACAGTCATTGTGGGAAAGTTGGCCCCCAAGAAGAAGAGTGGTGCCTTTTACACCTGAATCTGCTGCTGCTGAAGCCCTTGTCCCCTTGTTCTGCTGTTGGGAAGGCACCCTCACAGTCTCCATGTGCTTGGTGTGGTAACCTTTCCTCAAAACGTTCAGGAAGCAAGCTGACCTCCTGGGGAGCAGCAGAGAAACAAATGATGTGTCATTGCAATTAACTGTACTAATTTCTAATTTTAATCAATACACACATCTCATTTTGCTAACATTTCTTATTTTTTATATTATGTCTAAAGTCAGTCCTTTAGTCTTTGAGGTGTTACAGAATCATTTTTAGGTTCTTTTACTGAAGGTAGCTTGGGCCATGTGCCATGAATGGGAGGAAGGATTGAGTTGCATTGGTCATTCTATGTAACTACCCATGGTTTAAAAAGGCATCAGCTGCGACATGGCAGCTATGGAACAGGCTGAACTTTCAGCTGGGTTTCACTGCACTTCTGACTGTTTTACAAGGAGCTTTCACTCCTTACTTGGAGTGATGTGCAGCCAGGACTGGCTCTGTCACATCTGTGTCCAGGTTCTGCCATGAGCATCGGCTCTGGCCACACAGAGCAGTGAGCAGAGATGCCAAGGGAGCTACTTCCAGCAGGGGGGATTTTGAGGAAGAGAGAACCCAGCCTCACAAATTATTTCCACTGAAGCAGCAAACACCGACAGGCCTAACTGATAGAAATTTATATTACTACCATTTCTGCTACAATTGTACTTTCCCCCCTAACCCTTTATACTAATTAAACATGCGTTTCTTTCATCATTCAGCCTGGTAAAACCAGAGCTGTGCTGGATCAGGGCCATGAATGGCATTTATCAATTGGACTTTTTCTTTTTTTCAAGGACTAGATTAAAATATATACTGAACATTTAATGGATTTCTGATCAGACTAATATGATGTTAGCAGTTCTTTCTGGCCTAACAAAGTGCACTCTTGCAGCATCAAAGGTCAGTAAATATTTTGGGATTTTTATTTTAAGCAAAGTGTAGCTCTTAGAATATGCAACCTGCTGACAGTAAATCAGACCTTGCAATCTCATGTAGCATGCTAATGCATAACACTGTGCAAATTATAATTATTTCCAGAGAATACCAATTTTGTGGATGTTCTTCTTTTGTTAAAAAAATCCCTGTAAAAGGCATGGCTCTGCCTTTATGTTTACTCAGCTTGTTTACATGCCACTCTCAGTTTATTAGATTGTAAAATCCAACACTTAACAGGAAGCTAAATTTTTGCAACAACCTGTAGAAAAATAAAATAAAATAAAATAAAGCTTTTCATTATAGAGAGAAACCTCTTCTATCCACTGCATAGTTTAGCCCAGTAGCCATGAAAAAAAAGAAAATAGCAGCTAAAAGAAGAGGGACACAAATATTTGAAAAGTGTTATACAAATCTGTAGTGACCTGGTTTAATAGATAAATACCAGCAATGACTTTTAGCAGGTGCATACAGATTACTGGGTAATTAGTGGTAGGGAGCCACAATGAATTTGCAGCACTGCAAACACAAAAATAACCATATATTTTTCTTGCAATGACACCAAACTGCCCAGGCTGTTTCCATCCACCGCACAGTAATTACTATGTAGTTTAACATTCCTTGATTATTATTCAAGAGCAGAGAGAAGATACTCATACTTAGGTAATTTAAACTGCTCCTAGGAAAGGTTTTGATTTTCCATTAGCATATTGGTCCAATAAAGAGCAACAATGACAAGGAGCTCTAATCCATGTATTAGTGGTGTTGGCTGAAACCTTTCCTAGGCAGATAAAGACAATTTCTTCCCCACACAGAAGTAAAAAAACAAATTCTCCCAGTGGCTCTCCAGGTATAGATCTGAGAGATCTGACTGGCTCTCCTTTACCACTAAAGGAAGAAATGAGGCCAAGAGGCACATTTATGTTCTTACGAGCTCTGCTCTTGGTGAATTTACAAGAGAAATCTGGCAGCAGTGGTGCACCCTGTTTGGCCGAATGCCTCTGGCCCAGGCAGTGCTTGTGCCTCTGGAGCTACCCAGTAGCTCTGGTAGCTCCACCATGGCATGTCACACCTTCACAATACTACTCAAACCAGGTTTTTGCCTCACTGACATCACAGAGAGCACTGTGCTCCATCTGCTTAAGGAAGTGCAGGTGTAAGATCAATGTGAACAGTTTTCAACTTTTTTTTTTTTTCTAACTACAGCCTCCAGCCTACGGAAATTGCTTTTCCAACAACTATTTCATTTACCTTCCTACAACATTTCCACATGTTGGATCACTCATTTTTTTGCTGTCCTTCTTCTGGAGATGAGGGCTAACAAAAGACATACTCTGTAATATGGCTTTGCAGACTGTGATTGAGCAAGAATAAGATAAGAAGTTAAACATGGTGTTGCCTGGACAAAGATCCAAAAGACATCTCATCTCTTGCACCCAGAGGTTCTGAGAATTTTTTAATGGTTGTATGAAACTTTTTGAGGTAAAAGAATACTTTATTAGAATGACTTTTTAAATTATTCTAGACAGGCAGTTTCAGCTTTTTCCAACTGTAGATCCTGAACACCTTTTACTGGAGCTGTAGACAGTTGTCTAGTGGATTTAACCCTGATGACCATGGACTTGCCTTTATTAGTTCATATGCACAGATCCCTTAGAAGTAGCTCAAAACCTTTTACATCCATTTTTGTTCCTGTATGATCTGGCCATTTCTGGAGAAGCTGGTAGACAAGAATGTGCTTGACTTAGGAGATGTTTCATGCCCATGAGCTTGGCCTGCTCTTTGAAAGGAGGCTCTTCCCCTCCAGCACTGTGCAGTGCTCACTTTCATCTGGGCAGGGTTTGTGAGGGAATTCTTGGAATGGGGCTGCTGCCCTGGCCAGCTGCTGATGCCTTGTGGAGCTGATATTGTGCTTAAAGAAATCAGTCATGGCTGTTACTACCATTTCTTTCAGTCAACTCTAATTAATACAGACCCAGACTGCTTCCATTTCATGTACTTTGGCATTGACTCCTTACACTTCACCAACATGTTAAATAACAGCAGAAGTTACACTGCAGCCAGTGT
>NW_009953489.1:1394084-1401722 GCF_000747805.2 Chaetura pelagica | reverse complement strand
CCTGCTACAGAAATAAATATAACCACACACATTCTGAAAGGCTTTTTTTAATGTAATGAAGGCCATTTGTGGCCTTCATTTATCTTTATGTCTTTACCAGTCCTACCCCTATTGTGCCTACAGAATTCAGGAATCCATTTTAGATACATATAAAAGCTATACAATGCTCTTTTCTGTGATTCCTTGCTCAGTGGCTCCCAAAGTGCAGGTGGTTCCTCATCATGCTTTGTGTTCATACTCTCTTTTTCTGCCTTTCTGTTTTGTCCCAGAGGCAATAGCTTGTGCTCACCAACATCCATTGGCATTGACAGGACTCTCCAGAGCCCCTTCTGGCTATCACAGCACAAAAAAAAAGGACTCTTGGAAAAGACATTGGCAGCTATTTGTAGAATTAAGAATTACGTTCTCCCCACAAAACAGCTCAAGTTCCTGGGGATCTGTGGTGGAAGTGTAAGGTGTGTTGCTGCCACTTACACACAGTTAACATCATTACCAACTGGCTTAGGAAAGGCTGAAAGTTAGGCTGTTTTTACAAGATCTGCATAAAATATAATCCATTTTAATTACAGAATTAGGTTGGAGGTGATGCCAGGTGTTAAAAGGAAGAATGTGTTTCTGGCAGGAGTCTGGGTATTTCTGTTCTTTCTTTTTCTGCCATTTGGTTGGAGCAGAGACCAAGGCAGGACTCCTGCCTCCTGTTCCCACCATGGACACTGGTTTCCTCTGTAGCCACCACATGGAGACTGTCCAGGGGTTACTTAATGTTATTTTGAGAAAGTCATTTGAAGTTCTTGAGTGACCAGTGCTGAGCTTGAGTCAAATGCCTGTCATTGCAAAGTGAAAATCACTACATTCCATGTGGGAAGTCATGGGAAAATGAAACTACAGCAGATGAATGTGGCCACCTGTGTCTCACCCCTGAGTCCTAACTGCTGCTTGGCCAAGCTGTGCTGAGGGCAGGAGACCCTGATTTACATTGTTTTGGAAAATTGAAACCAGAAACCATTGTGTGTCAATTTAGGGATCTACAAAAAAGATGAGAACACACAAATCAATCATATTCAACAAAACTGAGGAATATATACTGGATAGTACTGAAGGAAATCTTCCTTTTCCAGGAAGGAGATACCAGATTATGTTATTTGGTAACTGCAGATGAGAAAGCAAGGGCTGGTAAAGCAGGGATGTAGAAAACTAAACACAGTCAAAAGAGGCAAGGCTGAGAGCATGAGATGTCTATCCTTTCTCTTTCCCTCAGAGACCAGAACAGTCCTAGGAGCTTCAAAACTGAAAGAAAGATACATTTCTGTAGAAAAATCACTGTGTGAGTGTTTGGGAAGAACAACGGGCTCAGAAGTCAGGAGTGTGGGATTGCCAGGATGATGGGGAGTCACCACGTTAGGTGACCCTGTGGGTCCCTAGTCACTGGCTTTTGATTTGAGGATTTCAGATTAATGCTCCAACAGGTCTGGGAGAAAACAAACTATGGTGTTTGGAACAGTACTTAAACATTCAGTGCTGAGCACCTGCTCTGCATCCCAGCCCTTGTTGGCAATAGAAAGTAAAAGATGAAAGAGTGTGTTGGAGGGCTTAGTATTTTCTTTCACACATCCAAGCTTTCTGTCAGAAAGTCAAAGGAGACAAACCCAGCCTCTTACACATGCTGCCTTCATACCCAAAACTGCTCTTTGCTACTGTAAGCTGGCTCTCTTCATTAAATGTATTTATTTAGCAGCAGATCTGTTGTTACGTATGAACAATCAACAAGGAAAGGTGTCACTTACTGTGCCAGTGCTGCCCAGTTCTGGCTGCCTGAGTTTCCAGTCCTGCATAGCCTATAATGGGAAACTGTGAGGCCAATCTCCTGTGTATTCACAGAATTTAATCTGGGGCATGTTTCTTATCTTGGTGCCTTACTGAACTGTTGAAAGTGACAAAAACAGATGCCATAAAATGCAGGGAAAATGCAGCTGGACTGAACCTCTAGTATTAGCAAAGCATATTCCCTTGATATACACTAATCTTATACCTTCAAAACCAGGAAAGATTCAGTTAAGCTCACAATCGTTTTATAGTCTCTGTAGAACCATAGAAGCTTAGGGATCCTTTGTTATTCCTCCATAAAGAGGGAAGTTATAGTGAATGTGCCCTTCTTAAGTTGGGTGTTTTTAAATACTAACATTTATTGCTCTGCAGTTTCTCTTTAATGTGTGCATAGAGAACAAGAAAACACCTCGCTGCACAGGCCTATTTTTAGAAACAATAAAAAAGTCCTCTGTTAATAACTGGTTACCACTTTTGCCTTTTGCATAGCTGATCATTGTTAATGATCCAGTTAATGGGATTCATTAGGGAGGCTGAAGACTTGCAGTTCTATGGTACGTGGTCTGTGGTGCTCCGGAGTGCAGTGTGTGTGGATGTAGCTGTCCCAGCTCTCAGGAGCTCCCCGGGTTGGACACACACAAACCCACCTCGCTCGGGTCCCACGTGCCAAACCTGCCTGTCCCTGCGCTTCTGTTAATTTGCAAAAATGGACTGATGTGGCCCAGCTGTAGCAATTTCTGTGGATTAACACTAAATCTCCAGATTTTCCACTGCTGAACATAGCCTTCCCCAGAGCTCCCATTGTGGGCTTCCAGTGCTCCCTTCCACACAGGCAAGTACCTGGAAACAAGCCGATGCTCAGATTTCATAACAGTTTCCGAGAACATTTGGTTGCAGTAAGAATAAGGAGTAAATACCCAAATAACATTAGAGCCCCTTTGCTTTACTCCTCTCACTGTTTTTGGACACAGATCAAGACTGAAGGCACTGGTCTCCAGCACATAATTCTATGGTTTTTATTGGGTGACTCCCTGACCAGCTCTGTTGAGTGGCCAAAGTGTGTTGCCAGGTGGTGGCTGCAGCAGCCGCAGCCCAGCGGGACAGCCAGAGCCTCTGGGCAACCCCGTGTCCTCTCACACTGTGTAGTGCAGGCATGTCCAGAAAGCCTCAATAGTTCCCTCATGAATCTAAACCAGACAGGACTCCCAGTCCCACAGTCCAGCCTGCTGTAAGCTCAGTTGCACTCAACATCTTCTAGAAAAACGCAGCTTGGCCTGTGTTTTCTACAAGGTCATCTCTGCTGTTTGTGAGGGGGTACTAATGAAAAATGGGTTCATGGGTACTTGATAGGGCATCAGGATTGTCAAAGCATGGCATTAACTTGGCTCCAATTAAAGGTTTTCTGAATACTAACAAAAAAAACCAAAAAACCCCCCAAAAAACCCAAACAAAGAAAACCAACCAAACAAACAAAATACCCCAAACAAAACCAAAATTAACAAAAAGAGAAAAGGATTACCAATCTATGACTTATGTTCTTTGCAGAGCTCAGCTGTACATCCATGTGTAGGAAACATGATACTTTGCTTGCAAATTAAGCCCTGTGCATCTCATAGGACATTAATGCAAAAGTGGGAGAAATCTAATCTTAACCTTCTAGAGACTAAAACACTGATACAACATGTCATGCCCTGTCATCACCTGTTGCTAAGGGTTGAGATATTCCCAGAGTTGGAAGGAGGCTGTGAATGAGGAGTGCATTTTGATAACTGCAGAGGAGGGGAGATTCTCAGGAACTGTTGAAGATGCTGCTATTTTACAGTGTATAAAATATATCTGACCCGAGGCAGTGGATCAGCAGAGGCAGCCTGAGGTGCAGGCACTGAAAACATCTCCTTTTGAGCTACTGACACATTCAGCAGCTGTCAGTCAAGGAGGAGAGCTGATCCTTTCTTCAGCAGACACCTTCACAACCTGTTGTTGCAAAGGCCCAAAATGTGTCTCCTTCTTCAGCATTCCCTTGTTCCAGACTGAGCATCTCTTTCAGCTTCACATTCTCCTTACATCCCTCTTTTCTTCTGCTGTTCACTGCTGTTTTACTTCCACCTGCCACCTCCCCAGTGCCACCTGCTTGCCTCTCCTTTGTTTCTCTTCCTTGTCTCTACTCCCTGGAGAAGGCAGCACCAGGGGCATTGTTCCAGGTTGCTCCCCCAGGCTTTCTGACTCGGTGTGTTATTGCAATCTCCCCCTTCCCTTGCATCAGCAGGGGCACTGGTATCACAGCAGGGCAGAAGTGAGGGGAAGAGGCACAACATCTTCTTTGAAAACCAAACAGCCATCTTGGCATTAAATTCCACTCCCAGCTCAGCCTTCAGCTGTAGAAGTGAGGCCGAAGTGCTCCTTTCACCTACACTTTGTTATGTGTGTTTGGATTGCAAGGTCTTCTGGGTCTTGTGTGTGCTTTGGCATCTGGCACAACTGGACCCCACTGAGAAACAGAGACTCTTGGCACTGCTACCGTGCAAATTATCAGTATTTACATTATTAGTACTTCTATTACTGTTGTTAATAATAGTAGCAACCTAATACACTGTTTTGTGTGCTGTCTGGGAAACAGGGACTCCGTTCCTATGGATTTTGTGCCAGGGACTGGGAATTACAGTTCCCATGTGCACCAGACTGCTGTTCAAGCTATAATAAACTGCATCAAATCAGGCATTTCAAACAAGAGCACCACCACAGTCCCAGATGGGCGCCTGTGCTGGGCTTGGCCTGGGGGCTGGGCTGGATCAGCGTGGTGCATCTTCAGCCACCAAACAGGACCTGACAACCAACTCACACAAGCTCCTCCAGGGCACTCCTGTACTCCCTGCTCTGTGTCCAAAGAGCCTGTGGGCATGGAAGTAGCACCCATTGCTGGTACAGCCTCTTATCTCCATCCCTTGTCCCCACATAAGGGGCTTTGAGTAGGGCTGAGTCTCCTGGCTTTCTCTAGGTACTGGCTGCCCCACTTCATTACCTCATCTGCAGGTTTTGCCCCTCATGGTCCAGGAGAAATGATCACCTCCTAACTTCTGAAACATGTAGTGCTGGCTGAAAAGCAGCCAGCTGCTTTCCAGGACCAGACTGAAACCTCACCACAGACCTGAGCTACCTAAAGGCTCAGAAGACTCTCACAACTCCTGGTCATCCAAACATAGCTAGCAAACATGACACGCTCTCAAGCAATGCCATGTGTGCTGTCCCACTAAGAGTGACCAGGTCAGGCAATGTCACCCAGTCAGGGCAAACAGATCAGCACAATGGGGTGTGAGCTCATGCTCAGAGAGGACAGGACAGAAAGGGCTCCCAGAGCAGCTGGGTAAGTTTGTCACATTATCTGGTAGCAGAAAATATGAACACAATTAGAAAAATTGAATAGCAATGCACCATATATCCAGTTGTCTCTAGTGAATAGGATAGAAGCCCTTCTGTTTGAGATATTAAGAAGCGGACTTGAAAAATCAGTAGAAGACACTTCTAGCAGGTAACTCTGCTCTGGGGTGGCTGAGGTTCAGGCATGAGGGTTTCCTGCCTCAGAGAAGCGCATGGGGCACCCCCTGTCCTGCAGCATGCCTCTCTCCTACAGAGCATGTGAAATCTGTATACAAGTAGCATATCCCTGTGTTTCTGGGTAGCAAGGAGTGCAGCCCAGCAGAAAGACTGAGAAGTGAGGGCTCAGCGAGTCTCTTAATTACAAGCGTAGAGCTTGCTCTGCTCAGCCCCACCCACATGCCATTTCACGCCTGATTTCTTCTCTGATTTCTTTGGGGAAAGAGAGGGAATTCGAGTGCATGTAATTTGGGTTAACAAGACACATTATATGCAGCCTCATTCTTGTAAAAACTTTCACAGGGAAATCACCCAGCCCATGGAGAGAAAAAGTTCTCTCCTTATTGTAATTTTCCAAGGCTAATCAAACTCTCACCGTTATCCTATTGATCACAGAGAAGGTTTGATTTTCTACTGGTTGCCTAGTTAAGGTACAGTAGCTGTTGCTTGGCTTACTCCATGCTGTGAGTACAACAGAGATCAACCCTCTATTTCTATGCTCTTTTTTGTCCCTTTCCTGGATCCCTTTTCCTTCAAAGCTCACCTGCCTTTTGCTTTTGTGGTGCTCCACCTGCATTTCACTTTCTCCTATATCCATTGAACAACAAAAGGTGAAAAGCTGGGTTTATACAATTAAAATTGTCAGAATGAGAATAGGAAAAAGCAAAGATCCTGAACAGGTTTGAAAACAGGAGGCAAAGGAAAAGTTAGTCATGAATGTGGCATCCCCCAACAATCTGGACAAAAAGGCACTGTGTCCAGTACCTGTGGCTGTTATTAGCATAAACTCCCTCCAGCTTGGACCATTAATTATCAGATATGAGCCCTTCATGGTGGTGTGTGTCCAGAACTGTCACCGAATGCACGAGATCTGATCCTGCCATTATTGCCATATGCTTTATAGTTGCCAAAGCTCATTTTCCTGTGTGAGGAAAAGCATCAGTCTCCATTTCAAGGTGCAGCTCTGTCCCTCCAGGGAACAGCTGCTGTGTGTCCCTGCACAGCACAGAGGCAAGGAGCAGCTACACAAGAGCAGTGTGCTGCAGAAAGGTGCAGGCTTTGCTTTGCCTTCCTGTGCAAGGATTTCTTTGGATGTGTTTTGTGTCCCTTCAAGTCACTTGGGAGTTTAGGAGAGCCAGAGAGAATAGCTTTTTCTGTCATTATTTGATAACCAATACAGTTCCCTTTGACCCTCTACCCTCTTCCCAAAAAAGAAAGACCAGCTCAGCATTGTGTTATTTTTCAAAGCCTTTACAAATTAAGACAGTAACATGGAAATCCTCGTTGGGTTTCAGTTCATACTTCCTCCCATGCTGGGCTGAAACGGGGATTCTTTTGTGATGGCCGTGCTGCTTATTTTTTTTAAACCTCCTGAATTTGGCACACTGCCCTACTTTATTTTCTTTCCATTCTCTAGTGCTGCTCCCATTGGGAGGCTCATTCGCTTCTAATGCATGGTGTTATCTTTTGCAAGTTGAACTCTAAATCCCCATGTTGTTTCTCCTTGCTTGTTATTCAGGTGCAGGGAATGTTAATGATGTCTCTTTGGCTGGTGGATGCTCTGGGTATGTGGCTTTAATTATTTTTATTAATGTGTTTTATAAAGTAAATTACAGTCAAATGTAGATTTTAACTACAGCTTAGAGATGGCACATCTGCAAGACTTCACAAGCTGTTGTTTGCGGGTGAAACGCACAATAACATCTTCCATAGCAAGAGGATGTCACAGGTGTGACTGGGAGAAGCTTTACTGAAGCAAAAGCTCCGACGCTAAAAACTGACACCTGATATGCAGAGGGACGGGGAAGGAGAGAGGGAAAGGGGCAAGAGATCTGCAAAATAGCTCGTACTTAAAGGTCAGTGAGCACTGCTCCTGCTCAGGGACAGCTGCCCATGCCACGGGGGACACTTCAGTTTCCAGCACTCAGCAGTCCCCGTCCACAGGCACCAGGCAATCCTCAAATTAGGGATCCACAGACCATATAAAGAAAAGGTCCAAATTCTCTACTTGTCATTGGTTCAAAATTCCCTGAAAGACTCCAAAAAACTTCTCAGCCACTCAGGAAAACCAGAGGATGTTTTTTTTTTCTCATGGTGGGGCTCTCTGGCAGGGATCCCTGACTGTCCTCCCGGCCATTCAGGAGCCGGTGCCTCAATTCCCGGCGCCGCCGCCGTGTTGTGGCTGCGGGGGCGGCCGGGCCGGGCCCCCGCCCCCCGCACCGC
>NW_009953489.1:1385333-1393813 GCF_000747805.2 Chaetura pelagica | reverse complement strand
GGTGTGGTGCCTTCGGCGGCGGCTGCTCAGCCCCGCGCCCGGCCCCCCGGGGGACCCGCTGCCTCCAGCTGCCTTGGGAAAGTGGTGCAGCCAAGAGCCACTGGAGGAGGAAACAGGACTAATGCTATGCAAACGTCAGGTCAGCAGAGGGGAGGGTCATCAGGGGTCCTCTCTGGACGCAGTCCCGCCCTGGGCAGGCAAGATTGCCCTGGTGTCCCTGGCTAGGGACTCAGGAAGGAGCTGAATGTGGCCATATGGGGAGAGGGGCCTGCATTGGGGAAGCACCCAGGCTCCTGTGCCTCCCCAAGGCTCCCTGTGCCTCCCCAAGGCTCCCTGTGCCTCACCCAGGCTCCTGTGCCTCACCCAGGCTCCTGTGCCTCCCCAAGGCTCCCTGTGCCTCACCCAGGCTCCTGTGCCTCCCCAAGGCTCCCTGTGCCTCACCCAGGCTCCTGTGCCTCCCCAAGGCTCCCTGTGCCTCACCCAGGCTCCTGTGCCTCCTCCACGGGCACAGGCAGAGCTGGATCAAGCAGCTCTGTGGAGGGTCTGCATTTGCAGTAGGTCTTTCCAAAGACCGTGTGGGCTCTGGCCGTCACTCAGCTTTGGTTCAGAGACAGATGGGAGGAGAAAGGGACCTGCTGTGGCTGGTGGCAGCACAGCTCTGGGGCTCCGTGGTCCCTGGGGTGACTCCCTGCCCGTGGTGCTGTGTGCGGGCTTGGGGAGCACTGGGCTCACTGGGAGGGGACATCTGCCTTCCCAGGGAGTGCCTGGGCTGAGGAGGGAAAAGGAGAAACATGTATTGGCATGAAAGAAGCTGACTTTCCGTGGGTACTCTGGACTGAACTAGGATTAGGGGATTTGGTAGAGGAAAATATGTACTAGTGTCTGTAGTTTGTCTGTTTTTTATTGAACCAAGAGTCCCATGTGAGCCATGCAGTAAGTAAGCAGTAAAATCATCCAACAATGCCTTGAGAACAGTTTTGTCTCTAAACACTGCACTTCCTGGGCACTGGTTATGTTCAGAATTATTTTCTTCACCCCAGGAGACCATGTTACCTTGGACAACATCCAGCCATTGCCAACAAGAAATAACCAAAGCTGGGTGGCACTTCAGCCATCGATGCAGGGAGAGGATGCGAGGCTGGAAAAGAAAGCTGATGGGTTTTACATTGGCAAAATCTCCAGGCTATTCTCTGCTTCCCAAGCACTTGCCCTTCATTTCTATGCAAGAGACATTGTCAGTTTGGGGGATTCTTACCAGGAGCTTGTGAGAGAAATGTTGAAAAGGGATTTTTCCAGGTTGCCTTTTCCGTCTTCCTGCTGCATTAGCTGCAGGTGGTGAAGCTGCTGTTTCAGCATTTCTTCTTCAAAAGCTACATCACGTAATATCACTGAGATCACAAGGAGATGAGGAGAAAAATGGCCCTATAGGATTTTTGTTAAAAAAGGATCCATCCATAAAAGATGAAAGGTTAAATTGCTTTTAGAAACACAGCAGCGTTTAAACAGGTGAAGATCCTTGGAAACGGAGTTTGGATTCAATAAAGTAGCCATGCAGAAGGGCAGAAGGTGGCCTTTCTTTGCAGGGAAATGTCACACTTCAGTGTTAATAAAAAGTCTAGTGGTATAATAATAATGATAGCAATCAGGAGCCTTTATTTTTCACCTGGCAGGGCTGGTTCATGCATGTTTTTTCAAAGCTACCTGCAATTCAGGAAAGAACAAAAAATGAATCAGGCATGCATTGACTGAAAAATATCACGGTGGAAGAGAAGAGAGCCAGACCAGCCCAAACCACCTGAATGTTACTGGGAAGATAAAGAGTGCTGCTCCCAGGTGGCAGGACATTTTCTTCCTCAGCCTTTTAGATATTGCCTCTTCGCAGCTGTGTTGTAAAGACATCACAGGAGATTTACAATCCTAAAAGAACATACAATGAAAATGTCAAAAGGAAAAAGCAATTGCAAACAATAGTTTTGCTCTGGACTGGCCTCCTCTACGGTCTCTGCAGTCCTGATGTATCACAAAGGCAATGAGCACATAGCATTAGCTGCTCGTGCATCTCTTGTATATTTGTTAGGTTTAATGTGCTAGAACTTGGTGGAACGTTTGTTCTCCAGCTCTGTAGATGTCACTTAAAACTTTCTGTGGAAAGAGAGGAAGCGTGAGAAACATTGGTCTCTCAAGGGCAGACAGTGACATTAGAGAGGCTAATATATAATACACCAAGAGGTCTAATTATTTATTATCTGTACACACACAAATGTAAAAAACCCAATCATTTCTTGCTCCACCTTTCTTCCCTACTGGTACTTCCAGTGTGTTACTCATTGTGCCTCTGTAGCATCCTGGCTAGTTTCTCTGTCTGCATCATTCATATTACTCTCTTTTTTTATTGGAAATACAATTCACCCCTAAATAAAAACTCACAAGCCTCTCTATCAAGATATTACTTTATTTTCAGTTGTGACATGTGTCCATGATAGTGCCAGCTGTGGCTAATATTTCAGCTCTTTAATTCCCTGAAGGAGTTTATTTGTTCAAGTTACCATGGAGGGAAGGCAGCAGCCACACCTCCAGGCTGGAACTCACAATCACCACCCTCTCTAGGGCTTTTTTTCCTTCCCATAAGTCTTTCTATTCAGGATATGAAAATATACAGCTTTGGCAAGTCTATTACCTCTGTGTGGATGAGAATTAAATGTAGCATCCACCAAAGGGGTAACTTCATGCTGAATATACAGTAAAAAAGGTTTCACTTTTATGATGAACCCAGACCCACATCTCCACCAAACCCTGGGCCCTGGTGTGCTCCAGACCTTGCTTGCAGAGAGGAAACCAGGGAAAAGCAGCACAGAGAGGAGCCAGGACCTCCTCCTCCACATCCCAGCCTGGGTGATGAGCAGTGGAGCACTTTGTGGCCAGAGCCCCCTGCTCAGTCCTGCCCCAGCCACCACCATCAGCCTGTGCTTCTGCAGCGGCTCAGGGGCCCAGCTGGGGCTGAGCCAGGGAGTGTGGCTTCAAAATGTAACCCCTGGCAGTGAGAACCCTGGTGTGGGGCACTGCTGTTTGTGGCTGTGTTGGGAACAGCACGGGGCAGCGTGGGGTGGGTAGCAAGAGCAAACACTCCTCAGAACTGTTCCAGACACGTGTCTGGCATGTGTGGAGCTGCCATCTCTGCAGTGCTCAGATGCTCTGGAGCTGAATGCCAGAGCACACATCTGGAAGGATGAGCCTGCTGCCTTGCAGAGAGCTAATGGGCTGCAGGGACTTCTCTGCTATAAACTCTCCTCTTTGCCTTGTGTGGCAGCTGTCTGGGTTAGTTGTAGCATCAATACTTGTAGCATTAATATTAATTTCAGCGAAGCTCACACTGGAAGCTATACACTCCAACCCCAGGAGCTGAGTTTTCTGAGCAGTGCTCACAAGGCACAGCCACAAGCACTCAATCCAGCATTTATTTTAAGAGATTCCTCAGCTGTAGATCTGCTGCTCATGCTGGCCCAGGGTGTGTGTTGATGGGGAAGGTGCCAGCTCTTGTCAGTCACTAGTGTTGTCATGAATTAGCAGGGGCCACACAGGGTACAGCCATACATGTCAGCCTTGTGAATGAGCATTGGAGCAAGATGTGAAAACGTGAGGCCCTGCTAAGACAAAGTATCAGAGAGAGAAGGAGCTCCCCTGGCATGGGGGCCTGCGGGTCCTGCTCATCCAGCGTGTCCAAAGCATGAGCAGCCTTCCCCTGCAGCCCAGATCCAGTTGCTGCCCTGGTGACAGCATTGCTCCTGCAGCAGCTGTGAACACAGAAATGTCAATAACTGATAGAGAAATGTTTATGATCACAAAATAAACTAACCAGCAGCTGAGGCAGAGAACTTGATGCTGGGGGAAAAAAAAAAAAAAGATCCAAGCACTCATTCTCATTTTAAGCTGTTGATGTTTAGGGCCCTGAGTTACACTTTTGGATGCTAGGGACTGAAATGACTGCAAATGCATCATAGAATCATAGAATCATTAAGGTTGGAAGGGACCTTAAAGATCATCATCTTGGTGGCCCTTCTCTGGACCCTCTCCAACAGGTCTATATCTTTCTTGTGCTGAGGGCACCAGAACTGTACACAGTATTCCAGGTGGGGTCTCACCAGAGCAGAGTAGAGGGACAGAACCACCTCCCTGGCATCAGTTTGAAAAGTACCTATTTACAATAGTAAAAAACTCTCAGAGATTGTCTGAAGAAGAGCACAGGTAGCACCATACCTATGGTAAGTGCACCAGCCTCTTAGAGAATGTGCAGCTGCCAAGCACTGGGCAGGTCTTGGGCAGACTCTGTCTTTGCAGAGTCTGTTTGGGTCCAAGCAGAAGCTTATAACCTTCAATTTTTTTTTTCTCTGTCAGGAAATTCAGCAGGTGACATTTGTGTTCTTTCATTGGGTACTGAAACCTTTTGGTTGAGCAGGACTTAGGTAGAAGTTGGAAACATCAGGGAAAGTCCAATGAGAAAAGCAACGCTCTGTAGCAGCACAGTGAACTCCTGCACTCATTTTTCAGCAGTTCTGCATTTCACAGAGTATCTTGGCTGCTGCAATTTGGGTAGCAAAAGTACAGCGTTTATTGGTGTGTAACTAGCACAGCCCTGAGCTGGCTGAGTGCTCTAGCTGTTGATTCATCAGCAGTACACTTGGGAGAGCTCTGGACTTATCTTTTGCCAGAGTAACATGTCTCTTTGACTAATTCTGATCCAGGATTTTCTTGGAAAAGAAAGAAGCCTGTGTCTGCCCAGATCTGTATCATACTGTACGTATAATTGTTTGTATATGTGGGTCACAAATTCCTTTGTTTCCCAGTGTCCTCTGCAAGGCATATCTTGAAGTATGGGGAATAAATTTGCACCCCAAGATCAGAGGCTAGATTGCTTTTTAAAAGTAATTTTCACTCTAAAACTTACATGGTGCCGAAATAACAAGGAGAAGCAAGTACCAAGTGTTTATGGTTTCTTAACAAAACCTGGTATTGGTTTGGAATTTTTACTGTTGCACTGAGATATTTGCAACTAAATATTGTGACTTTGTTCCACCAGAGCCCAGGACAGCAGACTCCAGCTCATGCTGCAAGGCTTTCTTGTTCTCTTATGATTTTTACTACTTCCCCTTCATCCTCTCTGGAGCCACGTTGTGCCTGTGCCATAGGTGGGGGGTTATAGGGTGGCTACTCCAAAATGTCTCAGTGTTCAGTTTTAGCAGTGTTTAGGTAGGGCTGTAAAAATCTAGCTGCATTGTAATCTAATGAAAAGCCACGTCCTGCCTTGAGCCTGGATGAAGCCAATTTTCCTCTTACTGAATTTTTTCTTCAGTCAGCTCTCTTTTAAGTAGCAACAAGTTTTCTGTCTAGTGGACTGATAACGCTGGAATGTTTATAGATATAGCCCAGATGTCAAGAGCACTTTGCTCTGCTTGTTCAACCTGCAGCCTCCCGTGCTGGAAGAGTCATACCTGTAACCCTTCTGTGGGGAGGAGTGGACCAGACAGAGAGCAAAATTGTCCAAAGTTTTCCATTCCGTGTATCTACGTAAGCTCATATGAGGTCAGGGATCATCAAAGTCAAGCCCCTTCCTTCATCCTTCTCCCCTTCTCTCCCGTCCATGGCCAGCATCTGGGGAGAACTCTGTCTGACCATCCCTGTTGATCCCCAGGCTCGTGCATCCCTGCCCCTCATCACTCTCCCCTCAGCTCCTGTCCCTCTGCCCTCTCTCCAGCAACTCTGGGGCATTTTGGAGCTGCTCACAGCTCAGGAGATGCTGAGGGAGCTGCTAGAGGGAGGCAAGAGGGTTTTGCAAATTCCCGAAAATATTTGTATATAATTGTATACATTTTTAAAAATAATGAATATGTAATTAAAGCTGTCTAGATTAGTTTTCAATCTGAATAGTCTCTCTCCTAATTATCTCTCTTTTTTCCCTACCTGGGTGGGAGGGGATCCAGAGCACTATTGTCGCTGGTTTAATTGACGATCCTGAGTCAAACCGTGACACCACATGAGAAGGGAAAATGAACCTGCCTGGATCCAACACTGCCAGCAAAATTGAAACACTCTCCTGCTCACCTGCTGATTGAAGAGGCAGAAAGAAACACTGGAAATTCTGCAATTTCAGAGATGTCTCCAGAATGAAGAATGTGACACAGACTTCAGATATAAAAGGAGCCAGTATTTGGTACTTTTTAAACAATGTGCTTTTGTGGGTCTAGAATATTTTTTTTCTTTTTTTAAACTAAATGTTTACAATGCCAACAGAAGGAACCTTTTGACTCCTTTCCTATCTTCTTACCTGTTGGCTGCTTAGGGCATCTCTCCCCACAGTCTGACCAGCTTGGGCCTGGGGGCTGTGTGCTAACTAACTTCCCACATCTTGTTTTCCTTTCTAGCCACTGGCAAACCTCCCTTCTGGTTTTGGTCCGAAGCTGCACAGCTTCTTCAATCTCACCAGCAGTTTCTCTGGGAACTGTGAAGGCTGAGGCAAATAATAGATACAAATCATGACCAAAGAAGAAATGACTGTCATTGCAAAAATGTATTTATTAATAATCTTCACATAATTCTCTGGGAGTGATACTCTGCAAGACAGAATTGTGATAGATTTTCACCAAATGGGAATATTTCCCTCCAGAAGTATGTAGCGTTAAAGGGAGTGAAGAAGCTGAATGTGTTTCCTCCAGTCAGGAAAATGACGGATCAGGGACAAGAGACAATACATTAGTAAACAATATAAAAAATGTACATTTTGTCATTTTGTATTCCTGAGTTATTCTAAATCTGTGAATAAATCGAGAACTTAAAGCCTCTGGAGCTGTTTTGAAGTCTCTTGCTTTCTATAAATATTGCATTTGCCTCAAGTAAGAATTTCTGACAAGTATTAAAAAAATATACATTAGTAAAGCTCATAAAATAGATATTTTGAATGCTGTTATTGTTTTTTTTTTATTAAAAATACAGTTTAATGGAACAATTGAGTTCTACTTCAAAGTGTCAAAATTATTTTTCATGCTTTTTCCCTGTGTTCTTTGAACTTCATGGTTGAAGCTCTAATTTTCTGCTTTCTGATTTTGTCCTTGTTTGAAGCAGTCATTCCTTTGCACAGATAATGCCCTCTGCTTCCTATTAATGTCCCACTGATGTGCTCGTATTAGGGTCTCTTGGCAGCTGGCCATGATTAGCTGAGCTTGGAAGGCCAAATCCAATGTCATCTATTGGACTGGACAGTTGGATAGCATTGCCTCCGTGGAGCAGACCCGAGGGAATATCTTTCAGCTGGTCTTAGTGTTCTCAAGAGGAATTTCAGGGGAGAATCAGTGGTGAACGTGAGTACATGCTGGTACCCACGCTTAACATAACCAAATGGTGTAAGAAGATCTCTTGTAACAAACTGGCCAGCAGCCCCTTGTCAAGAGGAGAGTTCTGCAGCTTGGTGGTACAAGAGAAAACACCTCCAGTTTTCACCTTTGTGACATGCTTTGTTTTCTTGCGTGCTGTTGCATGCTGTCAGTGAAGTTGATGGTTATTGTGTGTCTGCAACATTTGGTCCAAGTAAAGTCCAGATTTCTGTTTTTTGTGATGCTGTGTACTGAGCTGCACCTTCAGCAGACAGCCGAGCTGCCAGCTCAGGGCACTGACACCGTGTCCTAATTCCCCACCCTCTGTGGACTTGGCATTAGCAAACACTGGTGGGTGACCAGCCCCGAGCGGGGGAGACTCGTTACGGTGGGAGCTGCTGTCACCTTCCCCACGGCTTTGCAACCGCTTATTGTGCAGGTGATCACTCCAGCACCTGGCGAGTGACTCCACAAGCCCTGGAGCACCGGCAGTCTCTGCAAGCACAGCCCGTGTTCTGAGCTTTGCAGCCACTTTCCGTGTGGGCAAACATCACCCCGGGTCTGCTCACAATCAACTCTGCGTGGAAACAGGCAGGAGCTGGGAGACCCTCTGAGGAGGGAACACGTGCTGCAACCTGGCTCTGCATCTATTTGCATGCTCTGTATTCCCACCTGCGGACTCACCTGTTAAGGAGAAAAATACAGGAACCTTGTACAGAAAAAAGGTATTTGAATTTTCCCTGTCATGATGACAGGGCTAGGTTCACGTGGTGCAATTTTGAGAACTTCCCGGAGAACGTGGGTACAGCTTTAGGTAACACAGGCTGCTGGTGAACCTGGTGAGCAACGTCTGGGAACAGAGCGCGGGGGCTGAGGCTGCGGGAGGGGATGTGGCAACAGCTTGAACCGCGGCAGAAATACCAAAGAGCTCCTCAAGTCATTCATAATTAGTGGGAACGCTCAGGCTTAGTTTTGTGCTCACAAAGGAGCAGGGTCTGCGTCAGAGGGACCTGGAACTTTTTAATTAACTCCTTTCTGGAGCTTTCCATTGCGGGGCCTGCAGGCTGGGTCTGGCGGGGCTGAGGCCGCGCGGTGCGGGAGCGGGGCCGGGCGGTGCGG
>NW_009953489.1:1363387-1383029 GCF_000747805.2 Chaetura pelagica | reverse complement strand
GGGCCTGGGGTTCCCTGTTGGGCACCCTTGGTTAGAGAGGATGTGGTGCCTGTGCTGGTGGGTGGGCAGCATGAGGGTTGTGTCCCCTGTGGAGCAGCTGAGGCCTCTGGGCCTGGGAGCCCGGTGAGGGGAGCCCGGTGAGGTGAGCTCAGCCTCCTGAAAAACAGGCTGGCAGGTGCGTGGTCCTTCATTAAAAGTGAGGTTGGGGCTTTTGTGTGTCCCTCATCTGAGCCCTGTGGCTTCTGTGGCTGCCAATGAGATAAACAGCAGTGGGGAGCATGGCTGTGAAACAGGGGAGGGTTTTCATCTGGATAAAAGTTTCTCTTTAGTGCTGTTAGTGTTGATTTAAACAAAGATTTGTGGAAATCTTGTATAGGTGTCTGTGCTGCACTTTGGCTTTCTTCTTTAATATGGAGGTGCTGCAGCTCCCCTCTCCTGCCTCACAGAGAGAGGGGCTGATGGTGCTGTGGGGTGCTTGGTGTCTCTGCTGCCTGAGGTGATGGGTGCTTACCTGCCTGCAGGCCACAGTGGAAACCTAGGAAGGGAATAAGGCTGCACAGCACTGGCTAGCAGGAGGGAAGGGGGAAGAAACAGGGGATCTCTGTCAAAATGGCCAGGCAAAGGCAAAATACATAAAAAATCTGTGTGGAGGTTTTCTTTCTCTTTCAAATGCTAGAGCAGCATGGTATGGGACAAACCTGAAGGGCAGTCCCAGCAGAGGTTCAGGGAGTGCTTTGGTGGTGGAGAACGGGTAAAGAAAGAAGTGGTAATTTGCCACTCCCCTGAAATCAGGAGCACTGGACAGGCTGTAAGGAGATTTGATAAGTGTTGTGATCAGGGCACTCCAGTTTGCTGGATATCCACTTATTTTCTGATGCTTTGACACAACAAGTCTGCACCAGAACATTGGCAAGCATGAGGTTAGGCACAGAGATGATTTCTTTGCGCATTTATGTGAATAGCATCATTATTTCACGTAGTTTTTATCCACTGCCCACTTGAGTTAGTGACAAAGGATTTCAATACTGGGCATGCAAATTAAAGCAAGAGCTGCTGTTGTTTTCCCAGATACCTGACAGCTGCTCTTACTCAACCTAACATGGGCTGAATTTGAAAGCAGAGGAGCCAGGGCTGGGGTATTCCTGGCAGAATGATAGCTGACAGGCTCCTCACAGGCTCCAGAATCAGACTAATGTCTGACACAGAGGAACATGTGTTGGCAACCTTGCTTGAGCCATATTTCCAGACCTGTAAAGAAACTGGAGCGCTTCCAGGGGATGACAGAAAAGCTGCTGTTTCAGGGGAGAGCCAGAGGCCATGTCATTGTCATTCTGCTCCTCTGTTTGGCAATCTGCACAGACTCCTTGGAAGAGCACCTGAGAGCATTTACGGGACAGGAGAAGTAATAAAAAGTTAAACTGAAGGCCCAATACTAGCAAGAAACCTATTAATGCAACGTTGATGGCTAAAAAGGAGCTCATGGCTAGCATGTGCTTTTTGCCATTCTGCTGAGGGCAGAGTGATGCTGCTGGGGCACAGTCTGCATGATGAAATACCTCAGCATGTGAGGGAAGGTAACTTACTTATCTGCTGTTTGAGAATCTGGCTCTGGTGAATATTGGTGCCCCATCCATGAGGTGCTTGCCATCCTGGGTGTATTGTGAGTACACACTGAGTGCTGCCAGTGGTACTGTGACAGATTGAAAGACCTTGCTTAGTACCAGCGATTCACAATGCTTTGCTTTACTCGAGATGCATCTGGAAAGCTTCCCAGATTATACATCTGCCCCTTTGACATTGAGGCAACAGTGCAAGTTGGAGGCCAGAAGGAACAGAAAACAGTATTAGTCTGGGCTGTTCTTTGGGGCAAGGATTGTCTGTCTACATGCTTGGAAAGCAACTGGAGAGCTATACCAGTCCAGAAAACTCCTAGAGAAATAGCAGGAGGTCTAGGTACCAACAAATTGCAAATGTCATTGGGGTATTGGAAAAAATAAACCTGCATGTTGCACCATCCCTGCATGGCAGGTGGGTTGAAAGTTATTATACAGTGTTCTCAGTGATAGTGCTTGCCTTCTTATCACCTCCTGTCCCAGCTGGAAAAAATACACATATTTTCTATGTAGAACTGGTCAATTGGCTTCACATGCTGTCAGAAATTGCTGGCAGTTCTCTTCCACAAGGTGTATCTTCCCTTTCCTTGCATGAAGGGGTGGAGATGAGGAGACATTGTATGGTTCTTGGGACACAGATCACTTTTCAGCTGTGGGTTTTCTACAACATCTGTTGCAATGGGGAGTGGTCTGGGGCATCCTGATACAAAAAATGGTTGCGAGGAAAGGTCTCACCAGAAGCACCTGCAGAATTCACAGCTTTCATTTTGGAATCTGACTGGAGGCTTTTACATGAAAAGTCTTCTCTAAACGTGGCTGGGTGCAGAGGGCCAGATCTGCTCACTGAAAGTTAACTGCAAGGTTCTTGGTGGGATGGGCTGCACTCTCAGCAAGTTTGCAGGTGACACCAAACACAAGTGTCACCTCTAGGGTATTTTCTAGGACACAGAAGGATTTGAAGTCCTGGTGAGCATCTGTACTGGGTCTGATCCTGCACTTTGTTCCCCTGTAAATCGTGTCAGAAGACTTTCTAGATCTAGATTAAAGTAAGAAAAAGCAAAACAATCAGAGCACATCTTAGCCAACGTCTGTTTTTTTTTTTTATTAAACAAATACAGAGCAGTAGGGAGGATGTTACTTCTTTGGAAAGTGAGACCAGAAATGTTCCTTATTCTTCATTGTCCAGACTTTGA
The DNA here is from genome assembly GCF_000747805.2 of Chaetura pelagica. Classification (NCBI taxonomy): domain Eukaryota; kingdom Metazoa; phylum Chordata; class Aves; order Apodiformes; family Apodidae; genus Chaetura; species Chaetura pelagica. The sequence goes on along the minus strand of NW_009953489.1, from coordinate 1,380,223 downwards.
CACTGAGCAACCTGCTCCGTATTAACTTTTGCATTTCTCATCAAGATGCAACATACTTTAAATAGCATCTGCATGACTGGCTCTTTTTTTTTTTTTTTCCCTATGGAGGCTGATATACAAAGTACCTCAAGTGGCAGCTGTCACCAGTGAGGTGGCATTTTTCTTCACTGAGGCTGACAGCAGCTGTCCAGGAGAAGTATGAATGGAATGAGAATGACATCATGTTTATTCAGGAATGACATTCCCAGCCATGGATCAGTGTCAGCAATATTTTGATAAGTTTTAGAATGAGAAAACATTTCTTGAAATGTTCCATGATTTATCCTTTGTAAAATACACAACACAAAAAATAATTGAAGAGATTGCAGCGGGACAAAGCAGGACTTGCCTACCATGTGTTTCAATGCATGCTGCTTTATGGTACTGGAGACAGTCTAAAGGCATTGGGACACACAGCAGCTTTAACTCTTGCAAGCCCAGCTTGCTTCCACGTGCTTCTCACACTCTTCCTCTGCTTCTCCTTGCTCTGGCCCAGTTTGTAACTAAGCACAGTGGATTTCATAGCTGTCAAAGACTACACTTAGCCTAAAGGAAGTCAGCCAGCCAAAGCTAAGTAGATCTGGACTAGCTTTCAGGATTAGCTTTTAGGATACCATGACAGAAGCAGGAATAACTTGGCTTGGTTCCTTACAATGCAACTGAAGGGACTGGTTTCTTAAATATATGTGGATGTTTCAATCAAGGTTGTTATGTGATGATTGATGAGGATTTTTGTGGCTGACTGACCTGGATGAAATATTTTCTGCTACTGGAAGCTATTAATCCTGAGGACTAATGAAAAGTTTTAGGGTACTAAGCATACAGCTTAGTGGATTTGAACACCTGAGTCCCACAGGCCTGAAGATCTGTTTTTTAACTTTATTGTATGACTTCTTGTGAATTCTTACCACAGTGGTGCAGCTTTCCTGCCATACTGTGAAGGTCAGATTTTCTGGTCTGTTTATACCTGGGTTAATTACATTTTTGCTAATATGCACCCCTTCAGCTCTTCAGGTCCTTTTTCAGATCCAGCCACCCAGGCCACCCTCCCCAGCCAGATTTTACGCAGCTCTTGAAAAATGGCTGGCAGGGCAACCCACATCAAGAGAGAGCCCAGAATGAGTCCTTGGCCTGAACTGCAGCACAAGCTGCCGCAGGCTTTGTTGTTGCACTGTGACATTAGCTAAGAAATAGTTACCGTTGTCAGTAGACTCCAAAATTAGTCCTGAGTTACCTGCTTTTTGAGAGGTTCTGACTTGCCCTCTCATGCCTCTGTCAGTCAGGTGCTACTGTAAGTGTTGACAGGTCAGGGAGACAAATGTTTGTCTGAATTTTCATTCTGTCTGTAAAATTTGAAGATTTGTGTGTGTCTGTTGAGTAAGAGACATCAAGCAGAAGGACATGCAAGGATGACCTCACTGCAACTAATACTATAGCTGAGCTGAAAAGAAACAAACTCAGTGTGTACCAGAGTCAGATGTGCAGCCTGGTGTTAACTTCACAGCTTTAAATGTATTTGTTCAGTTGTGATCTTCTCCTTGTTCTCTCTCTCGCCTCCAGCCTTCGTTCTCTCATGGTATCAGATTCAACTGAGCTATATTTAATTTGAGTTCAACAGAAGGGCTTATTTAAATATAAACTTCATGAGTGGCAGCACATTGGCTCAATATGCAAGAAGCTGACTGTGTGGAAGTGGCTGTTGTCTGGCTAAGGGTGTGAGGAGGTCACAGCATGCCCTGTGAGCAACCTGTGCAAACAGCAGATGGGCACCTTCCCCTCACCACAGCCTGGTCTCTGAGCCACTGGGTAGCTGCAAATGTGAGCAGAGAGAGCGGAGAGCCTGTCTAGCCAAGAGGTCACTGCCCTGCTCTACCCCATGCGCAGAGCCCTGTCCTCACAGGCAGCCGGTTCTGATAGTCTTCTTGCAGTTTTGTGCTGCTTTGGAGCATAAGCGGTGTAAATTCCCCTTTCCAGAACACTGCAGGAGACTGGTGCTGATTATGAGGAGGATATTGTCACATCACACCCAGTGGCCTGTCTCCCTTCTACCTCTGAGCCCTACTTTCATGTGTGGTTGCAGCAGAGAATTTTCAGAGGTCACAATGAGAAGGTGACCATGCTACAGAGACAGTCAGACCCATTTGTCTCCACTCCACAGGGCAGAATAGAGCAGTTGCAATCTCTCAGCCAGAACGTGTCATGCATGCAGGCCTGATCCTGCAGCAGCAGCAGCCTGGGAGGTGTTGGAAAAAAAGCAGTGGCTAAAAGCTGTGGCTTTATGATCACCAAGTTTGCACAGGGTAAGAAGATGTTTCTCTGAATGTTAAACGAGTCTAACATTGAATACAGAGGTAGCTACTGTTTCATCTGTGTGAGCTGTCCTACTCTGGAGAGCAGATTACTTGGTTGATCGCTTTACAACCACTTGCTAAACATTCTAAACAATTTATGCATTTAAAGTCTATGTTTTTCTTTCTCAAAACTTGCTACTTTGTGATGTTCCACAGATCTTGTTTATAACACATTCATCTAAAATTATCTCAGTGCACACAGCACCCTCCTATAGAACAGATGCTATGTAACCTGCAGTTCTGTTTTGATCTCAAATCGACGTGTTTAAGCTACTTGTGTGAATTATAAATTGAAACTAAACTAAGAAAATGAAATTGTTGTGGCTTTTGCCATGATGCTTTCTTCCACAGCTCAATAGGTCTATTCATTTTAGAGTGCCTTTCTGGTGTGACACTTGCCGTTGCTATTTAGGGTTTAACTATTTTTGTGTTTAAGGATCTTCTGGGTTATCTTAAAAAATTGTCTAAAAATAAAGCTTTCCCAGCAATATTATTGAACTTTTCCTGGGTAGCTTCTCAATTTGTTTTTGCATCTCTTCTGAATTTAGATGAGATACATATATGAGAAACATTTTCCTTTGTAATTAGCCTACTTGTATATCTTCATGCATCTTTAAAGGATGGCAAAGTATCTCCAGAGACTAGCACTTGCATCCTAGTGCCTTTTCATATCTAAATCACTAGTTATCATCCTCAGATAATTATTCATATTTGTTTACTATTTATATTACAGCAATTCCTAAAGGAATCTCCCAAGTTGGGCCCCAGTGTGCTGGGTGCTGTAGATGCATCAATAAGATAGGTAGCTGCAAAGACCTCCATACTGCTCTACGCATCTGCCTTGTGTAGGGAGGTTATATATTGCAGTCCCTTAGAGGGAGAGGACAGGATGGATGAAGCCTGGAACTTTGCCTCTTTTGCCTTCTAGAAAGCAAGGTGGTATTTGTATTCTGGGAGAGGAAGACTGGGGCCAGGGATTTTACTGCTGTCTGTGCTGTGTGTTACTGCTAATGAAAGAATGGACTTCAGGGTTCAGAGCTGCCTGGTTTGCTCCTGTGCAAACTCCTGGCTTCACAGGCTTGTCAAGGTTGTCTTTTCCCTTTCTTGGGCCTCTGGCAAAACCTTCTTTTGCACTGTTTTGATATTGTAACTTGATTTTTGAAGCCTCAAAATATTTCAGTTTCTTAGACTCTTTTTTTTTAGTAAGATGGAGAAACTGATTTCCACTCCCAGTACCTTCTGACTTCACAACACAGCAGCATCTTTTCACTACCCCTCTTAAAAAATCTTTTGGAAAAAAATATTTCTTTATAAGAATGAATAACTGATGCCAGGATTCACTTCAGATCCACTTTGGTTTCAGTGTCCTACCATAGGAAAGTTAGAATCTACAAACACATAATCAAGCCAAGAGCAGTAATGAAGAAGCCGAGTTTGCCACCAAGGCTGAGGTATTGCAAATTCTTTGCCTCTTCAGGGCCCTGTAGGGTCCCAAAAGTATCCCTTCTTCTCCAGCCTGATGCTTTCCTCTCTAGGTTTATGAGAATCATGCTTCATATCTCCTCCAGCAATGAGCAGATGTGGCAGCTCTTTGCTGTGATCCTGACATATGAGCTAGGGGCTCGTGTGGGCAAGTCTGGGAATGGGGGAATGAAAGTGAGCTAGAAGGAGAGGCAAGATCTGCAATCAGTGTGAAAACTACAAAATAAAATAATGATGTTGTGGCTGGATCTGCTAGCAAGGTGTAACAAAACCCAAGAATAAGGAGGCACCTAGCAAGGGCCTGCTGCTGGCACCTAGCAAACAGATGGTGCAGACAACCTGAACAGCAAGGGTGCCAGCTTCACTGGGCTCTCTGGATCAACTGATGTGCCTCAAGGCCACAGAAAACAGCGGGATCATCAGTCACTTCCAGAGGGGGACAGCTCGGCCTCCCCAGCACACCAAGGAGACCAGCCCAGTCTCAGCCTCATGACAGGGAGGCAGTCATAGCACTGGAGAGAAATGATGGATGCAGGCCTTTGCTTTGTGTCCATTCAGAGCTTTGTTCTGAGGAGGCAGAGGGACTTCATGAATGAAATCGTGGCTGGTGCAACAATGCTGAGAAGGCTGTACAGAGAACTGCTTTTCCATCCAGCACAGAGAATTCAAGAAGGGCTGTAGCTGGGTGAGCAGAATGTACATTTTCCTGCTGGCTAGTGTTTAATTAGGCTATTGCTGATGCGACACTGTGTGTATTTTCTTTGCTCTATCTCCTTTCCTTCTTTATTATTTCCTTTTTTGGTTTGATGTTGTTGGTATATAAAATTTAAAGAGCTCTAAATTTTTTTAAAGGCCCCTAAAGGGAATGGAGCTTTTTTGTGTTAAAGTCATTACATGAACACCTGTGAACTGTTGAGTTTAATTGGGCTACAGCTGTTGGGGAGCGAGTGGGGATTTATTGGTTTGATTGGCTGTCTTCAGATCCTGGTGTATTGTCAGGCACTGCCCTTCTAACTTGTCTCTTTAAACAGAAGTGCATGTGCATATCAGGTAGTTCTAGGACTAGGATCTGAGGGATGTGGCTGTCAAAGTGGAGGTGATGGTGTGGCCATGTGAGGATACAAAAGCAGCCAGCAGAGAGCATGGGAAAGCTGTGTCAGCTGGGGAAGCACCAGCTGGCCATGGCCAGCCTGCTCTGCAGCCCTCGTGGGGCATGCCAAGCTTGCAGAGACATTTCTGAGCAGTGACTGATCATGCTGCAGGGTTCCTGGGCAAGACTGGAGAGGAAAGGATGCTTCCTAGAGTGAAGGTGAGGTCCTGTCTGGAATATCACATGTACATGGACAGGTCATATAAAACCCATCTCTATTAAGGAAACAGCCAGTGGGAGAGACAAAAATAAGCCATGACACCTCTGGGTGGACAAGTCCTCTTGCTATGAAGTTGGATCTGCTGTCCAGCTAGCTAGTCCCTGTGGCTCTGCAGAGTGTAAAGTTTCCATGGAAAGCAAAGATAGGAGGAGCAATGTGGGAACCTCCATGCTGCTTTCTTGACAGAACTCAGTCACTACTGTACCAGAGAGGCAGCATGTGTTTAGACCATCCTTCCCTACAGAGCATGGCCTAGTGAAGAGCACCTTTCTCCTCTTCCTGAGAGTGCATGGGGTGGAGTGGGGAGGGTGACACAGGGCAGTCACAACCCCTTTGTGCTCTGCTCAGGACCACAGAAGGGGCAGCTGCTGGCATCTCCAAGCTGCAGAAGGCTGGGTACAGCATTTACCTAACTGGGTGCCACCATCAGATGTGGTAGTGGAGACCCTTCTCTGGCAGAGCCACCAGGCTGTTAGTGCCTGTGCCCACTGCCTGCCTATGGCAGTACTTCCCTACTTCTACACGTCTCTTGTAACTCCCACCTTTGTGCCAGTGTCCAGATCCTCATGAGGCTCAGTGGGACCCCAGTTATCATCACATGCCTCTGCTCTATTGTTCTGAGTCATTTTACTGAAAGTGTCTGTGAAGGATACGGTTGGAGATGTCTCTTTGCTGTGCCTCAGGGTAGGGGGAAGGGAAAGAAAATTCCTTTTGATTCCTTTTTTTTTTTCTGTTGTTTTCACACCATTAGGAAATAATTAACCTCCTTAGTGAAAGCACATCTCCTTTTCACCTGAGTAGGAAAACCTTAAAATATACATACAACATTTTTAACACTAAGCTTAAATTATGCAGTTGCAGTTTGATGATAAATATGCAGATGAGAAGATTTCTGCCTCTTTTATCTTGTGGTTCTAACTCTGTCTAAAAACAGATTGTCGCAGTCACCCTAATTCTGAGAAAAACAGCCTTTTGTGCATTGAAAAGCCAAAACAAGCAAGTCTGATGATCAGATCTTCTCTTCCTAGCTGGCATATGTCTGCCATGCTCGTGAAGGAATCACTTATTTCTTGTGGTGACGGCAGTTGGTGCCTTCAATTCCTGTCAGCTGGGGAAAGGGATGGGGAGCCAAATTCATATACTGGTGATTAATTCTGGAAACTCACACGAAGACAGACACTATGAATACTACTGGAAAGCTCTGAAATTGCCCATTCTGCTGTGGTGCAGATATATTATATCCAGATGTAATTAGATAATTCTTTTCTTTCTGCATCCTGGGGACAGCCCTGAGTGGGAATCCCCTAAGATGGGCTGTGGGCTGTAAGTGTCCAGGACAGGCCAGAATAGGATAGGTGGATTGCAGGTGTGGAGGAAGGCTCTGGCACTCCATCAGCAGCAGATCTTGTTCTGCATCTGTGCTTACCTCTTTCCTTCAATGTTGAAGGTGATACTTACATTGCAGGCCATGGCTGCTTTTGCCAGTTTGAGGGAGTGGGTGGCCCACTGCTGTCTGTGGAAGGCAGAGCATTTGGGAGATTGTCTGGTTTGCTTTCACCAGTTCTTCTCCTCCTTGCTCTCATAGATACATGCATGCAATAATTTGTCTCCAAACCATAATTGCCTGTTGCCCTGGCTGTTGCAAATAGGCTACCATGTTGACCATTGTGCCCTTTACAGTGTTTGCTGAATACATGAGGTCAGGAAGCAAAGATCCTATAGGAGTCAGGCTAACCTCTCTGTCACACAGAGACAATAAATCCTAGTGCTTGCCTAGCAATCCAGAGCTCATGTCTGCCCAGCAGCTCTCGAGCTTTGTTAAAAAATAATGGAAGATGACTCCAGAGTTCACCTCTTCAGGCAGAGGTTAGGAACAAGCTGCTTTTGCTTCTGGACATACAATTGTTCCTGTACTGTCCAGTCTGGGTATCTGTGGTCTTCTTGCTCACCTGTTTTCTGAAATAGCCATCACAAAAATATCTGCATTTTCTAAGTTTTGGCCTCCTGACTGCAGCATTTGGAAGGTCTCTGCCTTCAAAATGCGTGTTCCAAAACTGGAATTCTGGATCATTACTGAGCATAGTAGTAAGTACGTGGAAGCAGTTTCTGCTCAGACAGATGCTGTGGTTTTATGCTTTTTGGTCTCTCTGAACTTAACAGCATCCTTTCTGGTGCTACTAACCACAAACAAGAGCAAGTTGCTCTATTTGTTATCATCCCTGTCACTATTGGCTGTCCTTGGACTGGACACTCACACCCATGCCGAGCTGAGAGCTGGAGGCAGCTGCAGGGGGTGGTGATGGCAGGGCTGACACTGTCACCTTTGCTGCATGACATTGAGCACAGGCCATGGCAGATAATACCTGCAAGACCCAAACAGTCATGTACTCCTCCTTCCCCACCCAGGAAATTCACTGCATGTCTCTGACAGATTGTAAATGAGGGTAGGAAATTTGGCAAAGCATAATTAACAATACTGAGCAGATCAGGAGTTTAAGGGCCCTAGCTCCTAATCTCCTCCTTTGACCACAGTGTAGCCTAATGCATCTCTCTGGACACTTGTCAGATTCATGCTGAAAACAGCACTTCAAACTTAGATTTAATCAGTCAGTTAGTGGAGAAGCTACAAAGTCTGGACATACCAGAATTTACATAGAAGATGGCCTCTGGTGCAAGCTAATTGGCCTTGAATTACGACTACAGAAAAAACCCCAACCTGTAAAATAGCAGTTTCCAAGTGAACGGTGTTATATCAAAGAACTGTAAAAAGAAATAACACTGCCTGCAAGGATTGTGAAACTTTGTTCCCAGACAGTACCACTTCTCATCTGACCTGTACATACCCCACAGTCAAACATGAAGGGCTTTGGACTCTTAATACCATCTGTGGGAATGTGATCCCTTGGCTAGGTTGCAGCTGTTCAACACTCTCTCAAGATACACTGGAATTTCTAAGTTCAATTGAACTAGGCAGTGAAAATAAGTGTGAAGGGTTTTAATATTGATCTCTGAAGATTATAGCGTTCATAGGCAAATAAACACTCATGTGTTATGTTTTCTTGCACAAAGGGCACAACATAACATGCTTTTATTTTAGGCTGATGAAAACTGTAGTGAGAAAGAACAGAAGGCAAGGCCCATGACAGCGGTGTGTGTGTGTCTGCACATGCATGTCTGTCAGTCTTTTGCAAATGGTTGCAGACACTCAGAAAACAAAAGTAGTTGAGCCCTGCACACGGAGAGTTCTTTCAGTCATGCAGATGGAGTCCACTGAAAACAATGGGCAGCTGTGGCTTGGGCTGTATAATCCATACAGACTCACACATTAGGACATCTAAAAATAAACTTTCTGATCTCCTCAGATGATACCCCCCATTTTAGGCTGTAGGGTGAGTCAGACACATTAGGGCTTCTATTAATCCTATTTTGTAATGCTTAAGCAGGCAATAGCTACTGGAATTGTACAGACCATCTCTGCACTAACTCAATAGCACTGCTTATTTTTTCCATCTCTTTCTAAATTCTGTGCAAAAGCAAACCTGCTGGGGTTGTACATTAGTTTTCTTTTCACTCCATAAGTGATTCCTTTCCCAGGAAGCCCAGCACTCTCCTGCTAATCGGCTCAGATATACAGTATAAAGTAGGAGATTGTGTAGAGAATCTGCCATTAGTTTTTAATGGTTTTCTGCTGTTTTCTTGATTAGAGAGCTCTGTCAGAAGAGCAGTGGTCCTAGAGGTATCTTTCCTTGGGGGCCTGTGAATAGTAATTCCTGTTCTTAGCTCCCCAATCTGGTATCTCCCTTTCTAGATCATAAGTCCTACATGTTCAGCACATTACAATTCTGTTTGAATTGAATTAGTATTTCTGCAGCTGTGTCATGTGATGATCAATATTAACATGGTTGTTCTAGGATTGATAGTTCTCTCTCTACCTTTTGGACTGTAGCTTCCTTTTCCAGGAGGGGCAGGAAATCACATCCTGTGCTTTATATTCGCAGCCTTGGCTCCTTCTCAAAAGAGAGCAGAATTTAGTGCTGCTGATGCTTGCAGCTTGGTGAGATTGTTCAGAGCAATGGAAAATGTGCTGTGCCCCAGTGGGAGGGGGTGTGAGTCCCTGTGATCATAGGAGAAGCGGCATTTTGATTGAGCTCCACTCGCTTCATTGTAGCAGTACCTCCTGAAGCAGGGGCAGTGTTTCCTAAATTACAGTTACTGGAGAGTGCAGCCAGCTGCCTCCTGGCCAGGGCTGTGACTGTCATACAGCCCCATCCAGGCAGGAGTGTGTGGACATGAGCTGCACAATGCAGGTGCAGAAAGTGCAGTGCTGCCCATCAAATGCACTGTGCCTCTGCAGCAAGCTATGCACTGTAGTGACTGTTGGGGCAGGATTTCTGGATAGCAAGAACCTTTTCAGAGTTGAGAAAATCTACAGAAAGTGGGGCTGCCTGTCAGCCTGGGTTAGGCATAGACATTAGCATCCTTCTGGCACTAAGTGTGACAAGTATTTATGTCTCATTGGCCTCTGAAGTTGAAACTGAGAATGAAGAGCCTCCTCTTGGTATTCAGAGCTCAAGAAATTGTGAATGTTTCTCTACTCTCAGCCCCACAGGCTCCTCCAGTGAAGTATCAAGGACACAAACTCCCCTTGTGAAGCACATGATGTCTCTGTACAGCACTGCTTCTGTCTTTTGAAGTGGCTGCTTCCTAGATAGCTTCTCTCTGCTTTTCTCAGAATCTGCTGTTGACACGAGCCTTTATCTCAATAGTTATGGATGAGCTAGATACTCTGTGTTTGTTTGGCAGCCTGATCATGTGGTATGACATAGTTCCTTTACTGTTGATTGCATCATCTGAAGTAACTTTCCTCCCCAAACCAGGGCACTTGTTTCTTGTGCGCATGTGTAACGGCTCTTGTTGCTACACACTTTATGTAGCAGGCAGCTGAGAGCAGGGGCAGCACTGCAGGGGGAACACAGCCTACCTGGTACTAGGCAAAGAGGCAGAGACAACAGTTGTTGGGTGCAGAGGGAAGCTGCCTGTGAGGAATGTCTCTGGGACATGGCCCCCACATGGGATGTGGCATTTGTCTCCTTCATCAAACTGACTGTGGACCCACATCCAGTGCCAGTTTGGACTGCTCATCATGTTGTGGTTTTAGACTGGGCTGTGAGTTCTTGAAACTTGGACACTCAACCAGGAGCCAAAGGGTTTTATTTTAACCAGCTTTTCATTTTGATCAACCTTTCATCTTGTATTTGCTTTTTATCTTTAGTGGCATCAATGTTCATTTGATTAATTGTCCCCAGTTTTGGGAACAGTCCATAGTAGGATGGAAGGGGAGCAGAAGTAGATAGGAAGTCATGGTGATCTCCAGGCTGTGCAGTAGGTCAGCAGAGTAACTGTGAGCTAAGCCTTGTTCCATGTGCTTTGGCTACCGAGTAGCCCTGTCTCTCTCCAACCTCAGTGGACGGTTGCAAAATTCTTTGCTAGTTTCACTTATCTAAATGTCTTCTTGATCTTGACCTGAGATAGCCCCACTATAGCATGATCACCTAGCACTGTCTAGTGACAGTCCATAGGCTGCTTTGAATGTGACACCTCCAGTGTTCATAGTGTTGCCATGGGGCAGGCCCCAATGCTCACAAAAGTGCTCCTTGAAAGTAGAAAACTGCAAGGCTGAGAAGCCTAAAAATCAGAGAGCTTGGTGAAAGTCCACGTGAGAAGCTGCACCAAGAGGCTGTGTGCCCTCTGTAAAACAGAGCACAGCATGCGGAACACTACAGACAGCCGGGCTTTTGGATGCCCGTGTGGACTTCTAGTTTAACCTGATGAAATGAAACAGGATAGAGAGGAAATGAAAGCGTTTGTACAAACTATGGGGGCAACATATGGCAGACTGGGGATGGGGAGACCTTGGAGAGCAGTTTGTGACCACAAAGATACTCAGCCGGTTTTACAGCACAGCTGCTCAGAACAAAAGAGTCTGTCTGGATCGCTTGTGTGTTAGCTAATGCTGGTGACAGGAAGTTTGGAAAATGTCTAAAATATTGCTCATTAAATGGGCAAGTGCAGTGCTCAGGTTCGAAACACTGATCGAGTATGTTGGTCATAACGGACATTCTTATGAGATGTGTCAACAGTTTAAAGGAGTGTGTGTGAAAGCAGGGAAACAGCAGAACCAAAATAGCAAAAGGGAGCAATGTGTTGGTGCTTAAGGTTGTACAGAATCCTTTCAGGAGAAATTCTTCCAGCTTGTGTAAATCCCTGGAGTTTAAAAACGCAGAGCAAAGAGAATCTGAGTACACAGCACTGCTGCTATTTTCACTGGAGCAAACAACACTACTTCTGGGGAAAGTGAACTTCTGAAACAGGTGTAAAAATGAAAATTGTTTTGATCAAATCTTTGTTATAGTCACCCAAAGAAAGCTAACAGTCTGAGAGTTTGTCTTGCCCTGTATGGTAGCATGGTAAAATAACTGGCAATTTGTGTCTTTGGATAACAAATGAAAATTTGTCTACTTTCTATTACTCTTGCAGCATGGGGTGTTCCCCCTTGTAGCTAAAGGATAAGTTTGGAGCTGTCTGTATAATTACCGTTGCTGCCTTGTGTTTTTCCCCATGCACAGCAATGTTGAACATCCAGTCTCTCTGTGTGTGGAGGCATGCAGTCCTTGGCATCTTGGCTGAAATTTTTGCTCAGTGTGACCCAGCTTTTTCCAGAAGCCATGCACATAACAGTGCCCACTTCTGTGACCCCAGCTCCTGGAGAATTATCAGTGTGTAATGAGTGAGGACTGCTTTACCCAGCCTAGCTTTGATCTTTGCTCAAGAACTGATTCAGGATAATAACAGGCTTCCATAAAATACAAATGGCCACTTAGCACAACAAAGATGATTGCTTGTGTAGAGCTTTGGTGACAGTGCAATTCATTTCTTTTCATAGACATGCAGCTAATATGTAAGAGTCATTTGCAAGATACTTCTGATTTACATAGTGGCCCCACCTTTTCTGCAGCTCACACTGGAAAAAGTGGATTGGCTGGAGGCTTACAATGATGATAGCAATGAATAATACATAATCTTCAATCTGGGCTCCTTTAGCCTTGTTATTTGCAGGCTACAGGTTTTTTTCTGGCTTAAGCAATATGTTTTTTAGTGGATATGTTGGAGTTTTGTTTTGTCCCTTCTGCCATAGCTGTGCCTGGGGTGTTTGGAACTGCACATTAATACTAGGAGATGGTTTACACAGTTAACGGCACATTGTTTATGGCTTCTCTTTGTGCAGCATAGCGATGGGACAGAAATAAACAAAGAAACTGAACCAGGTGAGGGAACCAGCTGTGTTTAGTGTGCGTGTGTGTCCCCGACCCTTACACCCTCCTTTGGCTTTTTGCACCCTTGATTTTACAGCATTTGAGGAGTCTGTTAAGGTCAGTATTCAGTTTTGCCTGTGAGTTTGCCATCTAGTGGCTACTATGTTTGTTAATAAAGACCGAATAAAGCCCTTGTTAAAACTGGCTGTGTTCTAGGCTCTCCTGTTGCTTACCCTGGCCAGGAGACAGTGGCAGTGAAAGCTGAGAGACTCCTCTCTGGCTCCTCGCCTGCTGCTGCAGCTCACAGCTCCGCTGCCTTCCACCCAGCAGCCGTCTGACATTCAAGTTTTGTTGTCAGGCCAAAGAAGTCCCAGGCTAAAGTCTGGAGTTTGGTCACAGTTGTGTCAGGTTCAGCCCTCTAGAAATAGGAACCATCTCCACACAGAGTTCTGCTGTGCAAGGGCTGAAGCTCTGAGGTTTTCTGCCTGGTCTTAGCAGCATCTCAGCCTGCCTGTGCTTTCCTAAAGCTGAGTCCTCCATGAGTTACATATTCAGCAGAATAAAGTTCACGTTATTTTTCTCCATTTTGACCTGGCTTTGTGCATGAGAATAAAGCTGTTGTGTTGCTGCCACTACCCAGGTTTCCTGCTCCAAGGAAATGCTTCTCAGGCTGGTGCTTCTATATACACCTGGGTGACACAGACTCTCCAGTCCCTTTTTAAGGGGGAGGTGACGTGAGATTCTTTATTTGAAGCAGCCATTGCACTGGAAGTGTTGTCCCACAGTGTAGTGTGTGTATTTGAGTGGGAATGGAGAGGAGCACATGCACAAGGAATAGATATTAATTTGGTTAGAAAAAAACATTGGAGTAATCTCCTCTGCCTCTTTCTTCTCTGGGGTTTTACGGGAGTTGCGCTTGATTGTGTTTGCTGTCCCAGGTACCAGAAGAAATTATGTGCAACTCTCTCATGCATATCTACTTTGAGCCTGACTTTCTCTTCCATGATCTCATGTATGAATCAAAGCTTGCCTACAGGTGGTGATCAAGCCCAAAAAGGCTTATCACTTACCAAGGAACCGTCTGCAATTATTTGTTTGTCCTCTGTAGCCAGCTTAGTTACTTATTGATATCTAATGTTTATCTCACCATGTTATAATGAAATGGAAGAGATAAAAGCCCCATTCTTGCTTGAAGTGCCAAATTAGCTATGAATGGTGACACTCTGCTACTGTTCCCTTGTGTACTCAAATAGAAAGGCATAAACCGTTGCTCTTTATAGGGGGGGTAGCTTGTTATCCTGGGACAAGGCTGTTTCTAATGCTTGAACTGTGAGCCAACAGCATTTGAAATATTTACTAGACAGTTAAAATACAGGGGATGCTGCCTTGCCATATCAGGCCTCACACCAGGAATCCACGTGAAGGAAACATTTCCTCCAGGGTAGCTGCAATGGAGCCTAAAGCAAGCAGCAAGACTGAGGGTTTGCTTTCAGAACACTAGTCCTAAAACACTTGTAAATCTCCTGAAAGTATAAATACCCGTTTTCTGATCTGAGGCAGTATGGGTTTAGTGGGAGAGTACAGAGGCCCAAAAGGCTCCTCTGGGCACAGAGATGTCAGTGCCTGCTCTTGCCAGGAGCCTACATGGTGTGGTGCAGCAAATTCAATGTCAGGGGGCAGTTTATCTCAGCATCTTCTGGGAGGTGGAGGTAGGGGCTCCTCCAGGGCCACTCTAAGAGTCTGGACCTTCCTTCCTGGTTGTGCCCCTTCAGTATCAGCTGTGCTTTGCAAGATGAGAAAAGAACCTGTCATTAATTACTAATTCACCCATTACATTGGACACTGGAATGACGGTTCAGGTGTCCTCAAGGTCTCTATCAAGAGATGTCTGCTTGATAATTACTCATAGGTCAGAGGGGGAACTTGCCGGTCTTCAGTCCATAGCAGGACATAGATTTTTTACCATATATTTGATGATTGTTCCATTTAGTAGCAACATTAAGGCAACTATCATTGAGTTAGTAACTTGGGCCATGTGCTTCCCTTTCCCTGCCTTCCCCTGCAGCAAAAAGAAACAGCTGTTGTAATATTTTGAGTTGTAATCTTGTGGACATGAAAAAACCCATGTGTCTGTGCACACATTTTATTGTATTATGGTTGTGTTTGTGCCTATAGCCAGACCCTCTAGTGCGGGGAGCCCATCAGATGGCAGCAAGGCAGGGCTGAAGTCTGCTCAGGGTTAGCACTGGAGTGAGAGGCTTCCAAGACACATTTACCTCAAGCAGGCAGTAGTGATGGGTGACTCAGGAAGTGGCTTGGCCATTTCTGCTGCGTGCAATTTCCCAGGACAGCAAGGAAAAAGCCCCCTTGAAAGCTGTGACTGTGAGAGTGAGGTGGGGGAATCTGCACCCCATTGCAGTGGCACCCATCTGTCCTGTCTTCTCCAGCCACTAAAGCTCTAATTGCAGAGACACCTCCTTGTCCCTGGCAGTCAGGTTACACACATTTATTTTTTGGTTTCTGTTGCAATTATTTTTTTTTCGCTTGTCTATGTTGTAAAATGATATCTGCAGACATTCTAAGGAGACCACAGCATTTTGATAGAAGCCAGGGTTTGAATCAAAACCACTCTGCTGACTTCCCTCCAAATCCTGCTTCCCCATCAGACTTGTCTGGATCCCATTAGAAATGTGTTAATCAGAGAAAAATGACATATGCCTCTACTCTGAGGTACATATATATTTAATGCGACATTGAGAGAGACCAAATGCTCCATTCTTCAGCAGAAGACCTGTGCTCTGCTGTAAATTCAGGGAGATTTGAGATTCTCTTTAGTGACCAGGACTCTGGTGATAACCTCCAGCAATGGCCTGCACAGTTTCCTAGCCCTGTTGCTGTCTCATTAGTGGTTGTTACGTTTCTTGGCTTTGTTTCATGAAAACAATACTTAATGCTTCTGTTAGAAGGTTTTTCCCCTGGTAAGAGGAAGAGTGATGTTGGAAAGAAGTTTTCTAAGCTGTTCCTGAAGTGTGGTATGGTCACAAACCAAGGACTGTTTGGTATAGAAAGCATCATCAGTTGGTAGAATTACATGCAATATTTGAAATATTTTCTCATAGGTATGAGAGAACTGTCAGTCTTGAAATGACCCTCTTCTGTTCTTCAGGCTTTTGGGCAGAGGCAGCAGTGAGAGTAGGAGAAAGGTTTGCTCTCTACCCAATTATTCCTGAGGCAGAACTGTTCTTGGGAACAAGGTGCTCAAATCAGGCTGGGATTGCTGGAAGAGGGCTCACTGGTGGCCTTCCAGCAGTGTGTCTAAGTCGTCTAGTATTTGGTAGGATTTTTTTCTTTGAGGCTATGCAATTTGAGCTCTCATTTTAGAAAAGATATTTCTAATCTTTGTGGTTATGTGAGAACTTTTTAGAACATAAAATGAATGCAGCCTAATGAAACCAGAAAGCAAAGAAATGGAAACCAAAGTATATCTCTCCTCTTTATCTTGTGGTTGGTTTGGGGAGGAAGAATAAGTTCTTATTTTTTAGCACATGAAATTGGCAGCCCACCCTGTGATTACCCTTATCCCAAGCCTGCTTATATGCACAGATAAGACAAGCTGCCCTTAGCACATGCCACTCTGTGGCACTGATCTGTCCCACTGGGAGACTGAAGAGACTGGCAATCTTTTGGTGAGAGATTGCAGAGGAGAACATGACCAGGACCCGAACTGGAGTTCCATGGACACTCCCCATCTGTGGAATGGTGGTAATTGTTCTGCATCCCCCCATGTGCCTACACATGCACATACTGAACCCCAGAGGCTGTTCATTTTTCAAGCTTCCTTCTCAATGTGTCTAACTTATTTAGGAATCAGTAACTCGGAGGAAATTTTTATGTTAGTAGTTTAAGAGTCAGGTCTCTCATTTTAGTTACTCTGTGTTAGTCAAAATTATCTTGCCTTCTCAGGCAGATAAAATCAGAACAAAGACAGGTACACGGGAAAAGCAAGCTTCTAAAGTTAGAGTGCACGTAATTTATTCAGTATAAGCTCCCCCTAGAACTGAGAGATGGAAAAATCCTGCTGTGCTGCAAAGCATTGTAGTTAGTTAGCTACAGGATAGCTACACAGATGGTGAGAAGATGGAAGTGGAGGCTTCATATCAACTCTGTTTACAGCCAACGTCAGGAGCAGAATGTTTTTCCCTCTACTTGGAGTTTAGTGGCTCTGTAAACTGCACGTACCCCACTTCCCTAGCAAGGCACCCTGCTTGTCAAGGCAGCAGG
>NW_009953489.1:1356760-1363242 GCF_000747805.2 Chaetura pelagica | reverse complement strand
CAGGAATCCTTGGATTGGATTGGTTGGATTCAGTGCAAGGTCCCAACCAGCCCAGAGCTGAAGCAGCATTTTAAGTTGTAGTTTCCAGATTCATGGACTTCTGCTTTAATTTTTGGTGCTCACAATTTTAACTTTTAAAGCTCTGCCACTTTATGATCTCCACCTCTGAGATTCCTATTACCCTGTTGTGCAATTACTGTAGATCAGAGTTGAATCTATTTTTACCCTCTTGTTTTTCCCTCCAGTCTGTAGTGCCTCTGGGAGTGCTGGGAAGAATCAGCTTTGGTTTTAAGCTGTGTGATGCCTCCTCCTCTCCCATTATCAGTCTCTGGTTTCAATGGCCCCATTGTGCTCTCTCTAGTGGCACTTTGCTTGGTTTGAAGTGTTGGTAAGAAGTTGCTCCATCCCTCTAGTTTTGTTCTGTCACTCATGCACTGACCTTGCACCTGGGAGCCCTTTGAAGGGAGCAGCAGTTCCTCCTGCCTGCACACCGGCCAGTGCTCCATGGGACAGGTACAGACTGCCAGGCTTGGCTCCTCAGCCCATCGACCACCTGTTCTCACACTGCTCTGCCCTCTGGGCCTCACTCCAGTGCTTCTGTCTTGGCTGAGAGGGATCCTGGGTCCTGCAGATCCTGTATCTTTTGCACTTTGGCACACAAGATTCCTCTCAGAACTTTTTCCTTGTGAAATTTTGGCTTCTGCCACTGATTGAGAGAGAAAACGAAAAAAATCCTGATGATGCAAAAAAATGCTGTAAAGTAGAATTATTCTAATATAATTACTTTCTGACTGGATTAAACCCTTTCCATTGTGCATTTCTCAGGCGTAATTGAATCCCAGCCAATTTCCTTCAGCTTTGTCTCATTTCCCTTCAAAGTCGGCTTTTCTCAACTCCGAGATATTTGTGTTGCTGCCCTTTCTGCAGACCCTCATCTGCATTTCAAACCTGGTGAGAGATTACCATCCCTGTATCTTAGGTATCTCTGTAGTCATTTAGTACACCTGGCTCCCATCCAGCCCTTGGATGCAGAATTGTCTCTGATCTGGCTGACAGTGTATAAAGCAGCTGCTCTCCTGTAACTATCCCCAGGAGCACAGTCCCTTCCGTAAGTGTCCTGTTGTTTCCTCAATGAAGTAAAATCCCCCTGGACCACACTGCTTGCCCTGTTGACAGACCTCCCAAGTCTTTTCCCCTTCCTTTCCTGTTTTTGCACCACTCTCAATCGAGTTGTTTGGTCTTTTCTTCAGGGGCAGACAATCTGTGCCCATGTGCTGGCTGTGGCTGTGAGTTGTCACGTCAGTTACCTGGCAGTGAGTGCTGGCTGGTGGGGCAGCACATGTCCCAAGACAGGGCAGATTCTGGGTCCTTGTATCACCAGACAGTTGGATGCACTTTAGATGACTATTTAAGCTCTTGATGTGAGCACTGGGCTAATGAATCGCAGTTCTACCATTCACTGCAGAAGTGTCACAAACATAATGGGGACAAAATTTGCTTAAAGTTTGTTTTGAACAGATATGGCATTTTTCTTTTAGTTTACTCAGTTGTCATTTTTTCTGGATCTTACTTACTTTGGACTGTGAAACTGCACTAGTTATTTTCACTTTTTGTGTTTTGAATAAATTTCATGTTACTATTCTGCAGACAGAATGATACCACAGACAGTTTTCTCTACTTCCTGGATAAAATGTATTATTAATGCTTTCTGAAACTTCTAATTTTTATTGTTTTTATTTCTACAAAAGCTTGGACTTGAAGCCTACACTCACCGTTCAAAAGTGGGGTGTTAATTGTGACCAACGTGCACGATGTGGAAATTGAGAGTGGGATGAGGTGGGGAGAGTTTTCAGTATCCTCTGAGTGTACAAATCCTGCTAAGTCTTACAGTGCCGATCTCTTCCTGGATGTCTGCCTGGAAGAATTTCTCCCTGCCTCCCTTGAAGCACCATTCCTGCCTTAGTCAGCTTTGTGCCCCACATGCAGGCTGTTCCCAATGGCAGCATCCCATCCCCCTGAAGTTGGCTTATAAAGCTATTCTCAATCTAGCAGCGTCAGCCCACGTGATGGGTGAATCCAGGTCAGAGAGCATGGTCCCTTCACATCTGCTCCATGCTTGCTGCTGACATTTTCATTCAGTTTGCCTGTACTGGGCAGCGATGGAGGTCTATAAAGGGGGGACAGAAACATCTTTCTGCTTGGGGAGGACAATGGCAGGACCTCCCAGTAACTGCAGCTGTGTCGGGGCTCTGAATACAACGGGCCACTCTTGGCAGTGCTACTGAGGTCTGGCTCTTGGAAAGTAGCACTGTGATTCAGCTGTCACTCAGCTCCCAGCAAAGGGGGCTTTGAAAAGGCGCCTCTGCGGCTCTCCTGGAGTAGCAAATATTTCCTAGGCCTCTGCTGCTGAATGGAAGAGATTGCCATTGTCCTCCTTCCCCTCTCAGGCTTGCTGGGCTTGCTATAAATGAGTCTTTTTCGAGGGAACAATAAGCCTAGCGAAGGGTCCAGGTTGCACATGTCTGAGCAGTGAGAACACTTGAGCACTTTTTCATTGGCTCCTGTGATGTGAAAAGCTGTGCTGCCGACAGGGCAGGTTTATTTTCCAGCCACAGCTGTGGGTTGGTTTGCTTGCTTAGGTTGCGCTGCTCTGGGTGTACATCTGCATGTTCCAACTCATTTCTTAGAAAATGTTTTCACCCTAAGATTTCCTCTGGCCTCAGAAATCTGTTTCCTTTTGCAGCTCAAGCTCTGTCATGCAAACACTGCAGTGAAACCCACCAGCCAGGTGGGACCAGCATGCTTTCACATTTCTCTGCTGTGATAAACTTTGGCTTGGGTTTGATAGAATATCCCCAAACTTGTATTGCCTTGTGGTTTTGTGGCAAAACCACATGCACCTCTCAAACCCAGCTGAAAAGTCATGGCTTGAGCTGAGGTTCACAATGAACTTTCGGGTTAATTAATCTAGAAGATGTTCCTCAGTAATCTGTACAGAGACAAAAGGTACATTTTTTTGCCTGGACTATCAGGGACCACAAAACATTTTCTACTTTTCCTCTCATCTTCTCATGAAACTTTTAGTGTCACTGAATTACATGCTGTTTTTTGACCACGACTGATAGTATTCCTGTCCTGTTCCCTTCCCAGCTGCAATCATGATTTTTATGAGCACAGCATTGATTTGCAGGCATGTAAGTTTTCATTCATTGGGCAGAAGGCCTAGGTCCTGCCAAGGAAGAGGTGGGTTTGGTCTCCCATTGGAAAAAGTACACTGTACAGTGGAATACAATAAAGACTCTTAGCACAGAGAAAAAAATACGAGCATGTCATGTTACAATCTTCTCATCTGAAAACAAGAAATAAGCTGTAATGTTCTTTGTGTGACTTAAAAAAATGTCTTTTAGTTTTTCACACCCCCCCAGATCCCAAATATAGACTAATGAATTCACTTCCTCTACCTGCAGTGTTCTCTTTTCAAAGGGTCTTATAGCAATGACCTGCCTAAAAATGACATAAGACAAAGAAAGGCATTTGGTCACTCTGTTCTTTCTCCCCTAGAGTGCAGCTGACATGATTTGCTTTGTTTCCCAACATTGCATGTAGAGGTGCCTGAAAGAACAGAACTTTTCAGTATATATAACCTCTGCTTACATACACCTAGAAGTCATTGTCAGCTTTTATTTTAAAATGCAATCAGAAAAATTAATTCTCTGATCTTTTCTATAGTCTGATTTTCCTCTTGTGTTAGTCTTGCTCTAGTGCAGTTTGTACTGGTGCTCTTCTTGATTTAAGCCTGAGTGAATGGAGAGTCAGTGATGCCCTTGCAAAGGGACTCGGGCTGCAGCCTGGCCACGCTGCCCCTGTCAGCAAGAAGTTTGCAGAATTGAGGTGACCACTCCCTGGCTGCCAGTCCAGGAGTTTGGCATGGTGGCTTGTCCTCCAAACGCCAGTGAGGAATATCTCTTTGGAAGTTTCTGCCTTGCTCACCGCATTTACTGAAACTAAATTTCAAGAAGCTAATCAGGCAGAGACTGCAAAGGATGAAATGTTAGAAATCAAATTAATGAAGCTGAATCACCAATTTGTGACCTACAAGACTATCAGGAGTGATCAGAATTAATTAACTCTCCTTTGCAATGCTTCAGAGGGAGCCGGCAGGCTGGGCATGGAGACACAAAGGACATCAATGGCATCTGACTACCTGGGCTGTGTGAAGCAGTGCAGCAAGGCTGGCCCGGCCTCCAGGGGCTACTCATGGAGCACAATTAGCAGAAGCAGAAGGGAGAGTTGTCATGGTCCCTTCTTGTGTCCTGCTATTCCATACTTATTCAGGGACATGCAGATGAAGCTGTGAACACACTGCTTATGAAGAAGCAGCAGTCCTGTTATCTGTGATGGAAGTGTAAGAGGGTCTAGGGGACTAGTAATTCTTGAGAATTTTAAAGAAAATTAGTATTTTCCTCACCATTCCTTTTGGGGCAAATCTGAAGAAAGAAGTTATCTGATCATAGTAATTTTCGCTAGCCAGAACTGCAGTGTTCTTTCTTGAGTTGATAAACTCTTTTTATGCACTAAACAGCCCATGGGAGGAACAAAGAGGAGTGAAAGCTTCGTGAAGAGATGGCTTCAGTTCCTTAAATAATGCATTGCTTAGTAAATGGACTGTCCGATCAGGAAATAGGCCACTGTACATGATCAACATTGACATTGCTAGCTGGACAACTTACAAAGAAGCATTTTGGAATTAATTTGATGATTATGAAAATTTCTTAGATCCTTTGCTGAAGGCTAAATAAACACTATTAAAATATTCTTAGTTTTCAATGTGCTTTGTTCAGTTCATTAAGTGTAACTAGAGCTTCCAGTTATCTGCATTTAGTTTTTTTAAAAAATGGAGGGTATTTTTAGAGCAATGTAAAGCTTATTGCTAATTACACCTGGGGGGAAATCTCATTAGATATTCATTTGCTTTCAGAGTTTAAAACAATTCTAATGAGCTGCATTAGTTGTGATAACACTGACTGACTCTCTCTTATCTGCTCCCCCTGGCTTGTCTGAAACAAACAAAGCTGTTTTGGAGCCTGTAGGTCAGTAAATGTGATCTTGGGTATCTTTGGGATGGAGGGGGAGAGAAGCAGAGTCCAGAGGATGAGGAGAGAGTTTGCTGCAGTAAGAGCCTGGAGCTGGAAGTGGCAGATGACCTTGCAGCCAGAACACTGGGCCAGGCAAGATGCACTATTCTCTCCCTGGCTGCACCACTGGCTGCCAGTACAACACCAGCACAGTACCAGTGCAGTGCCAGTGCAGTGCTGGGCAGTGCCAGGCAGTGCCAGTCTGCCTCTCTGGCTTTTCCTGCCACCTTTGCTGGACTAGTATGTTAAGATCTTGGCAAGGCCATAAGAGGCAGGCAAGCAAGCACCTGTGAGAGGCCAGACTTACTTTCTCCCTATACAGAATTAACCTTCTGATAGGCCGTGCCTTGCCAGGTGGGTGCAGCTGGGGCTGGGGAGCCCTTGGAATTGGAGGGATTCAGGAAAGCCCAGAAGAGCAGCTGTTTCCTCTGGACATAGCTGCTGCGCACAGTAGCCTGCAGTGTAGAGCTTTGTCAGCTGATATGTCTGCCTGGGACAATGTCATGAAAAGCTATCAGCTTGGTTCTCAGTTCTCTGCTCCACCAGCTCCCAGAGGCATTGCTGTTCTACCACTATTTATCAAGGAGATTGGAAGGGTTTCTGTTGAGGAACTGTCACTGCCTTAGATGACCTAAAGCTGGACCATCTCAAGCTACAGCGAAGAGTTGACTTGCCTTACTTAGTGTAAAGAACATGGAAGTAGGGCAGATAGAGCAGAATAATTTTTACTTCTCCCTGTGTTGGTACATTTTGGATGAACCAGGCAGCCTGTGAGGAATTCAGTCTTTGGACTGGACACACAAATTATTTAGGGCAGATCTTTTATCCATCCCCAGTAAGCCCCAACAATGACTTTGTCCAGGGCAGTTTGAATATGCAGAAGATAAAAATTGTAACTGTTCCACACAGTGTACTGTAACTAGCCCATGCAATGATTTGATTGTGTTTAAGTCAGCTCTTTCTAATCTTGCAAAACAACATAATGGCCTGGGAAAATAGCTGTTGGTGTGGCTATACAAGCAACATAGGATATTCATCTCCTCATCTGGCATGCAAGCAAAGAAGCTGCTTGTGCACACACATATCTCTATAAATGGCTTAGCAGAAAGGTGACTGCGAGCCAAGACTCTCCTCTAGAGACCAAGGAGACTCAATGTGGATGTAAAGTGGCACGTAGAGACAGGTTTACTGCTGCTTCTAGGCAGAGGCTGTGAATCGAGTGGGAAGATAATGGTGTAGGAGTGATCACACACAGAGCAGGATATATGGAATTCTTTGGTAATTGGGGACATTTTGGCGTTGGAGCTGAGCAGGGGAAGAACAAGCTGGCAGAGTCTGCATGTCAGC
>NW_009953489.1:1353807-1356464 GCF_000747805.2 Chaetura pelagica | reverse complement strand
GAAGAGAGCTGGCTGCAAAGAAGAAAACTGATTTTGTTTTAATCTATTGGTTGTGGAGTATAGAAGAAGCAAGTAGAAAGATCAGGCTTGGCTACTGGCAGAGAGAATACACCTGAGTCAGAGAGGAGCCGCCTGGACCAAAGTTGTAAGTAGAAAGGTGGAAACCAGACGTTTTTCCTCAAAGGAAAAGAAAGCAAGGAAAATGAAGCTTTCAGGGAGCTGGAGGGTGTGAAGTGGATGGTTGGTACCAAACCCCCTACTCTAAGGCTCTCTTATTACAGAGGTTAAAGGAACTGTGGGTCTAAATTGGAAAGGTTTTCAGAAGCACTTCACAGAGCTTTAGTGTTTTGCAGGAGATTCCTCAAAGGTGGAAGGCAGACAGCCTCCCACCATTATTTAAGGAACGACCCAGATGTGTACCAGGGTCTTGCAGGGAAGTTCGTTTCCCTTCAGGTGAAGACAAGTCTTAGAAAATGTTTTAATAGATGAAAGGTGGCCTGTTGAGAAACGCACAGCTTGACCAAAGATAGCCAGTGTGGTTTCCGGAAAGGACCTTTTCTGCCTCGCTAACTTTTGGAAATTTCTTTTTTTAGAGCATACACTCCTGTCAGCATAGACAAGAGGCTAAGCAGCCGTCAGGAGAGGCTTGGATCTTCAGACAGTGTTTGACAGGGTCCCACGTTGGAGGTTAATGTCATAGAATGTCTAAAGGTGGGGAGTTGGAAAGGGGAAGAATTGGCTCACTGATTGAAAATTGGCCAGAGGACAGGAGCAGAGTGGGGAAAGGAGGCATAAATAGAAGCCTTTCAAGATGAAAGACAAGTTAATAAAGGAGCATATACCGTAGGAGACTGCACTGGCAGATCCTGGTTTCTGATAGTTACAGTGTATGAAAGACTTGGCTAAGGACATAGAAAGCAAGATTTCCTAGTTTGCAGATCACATCAGATTTGGGAGGAGTGGTGAATAATGAAGAATTCCAATAAAGGCAAATTGGAGACCACTTCTAGTCTTTGATATGATGGCAAACACAGACCCAGACAGAGGAATATGTTTTATGGCAACATTTTGGTTACTGGTATCTCACTTCTTTTCAAACATTCTGGGATGGTCATTGGTTTTAATACATCCCAGTAGGCTTTATTTCTTGCTGAGCTGCTGGAAGAGCCTCACAGAGAGTATGCTTACGTACCTCATAAATTTTATTTTCTTTTGTGGTCAGGGGTTGAACAACTGGACATGTTTCAAAAGGCAAAAGCATCTGAGTGGAAAAGAGCAGAAAGTGAATTAATGAGCTGGTTTAGATGACATATGCTGAGAGCTGTTCCTTCCAGATTCACTTCAAAGTTCAGAGTAGCTCAACTGACTTGGAGAAAAAAACAGACCCACCAACCCAAACAGGTAGTAAACCCCACCTGCCTCAGAATTGAAGCAGCATCTTTTCTGTATGTCCCATTCCTGCAGCAGTGAACAACACTAGCCAAGATGAAGCCCTTTAGGAGTCAGACAACTTATTTCCAGTCCCACTGCACAGCTGGGAGGGTTGTTCATGTGGGTATTCATAACCTGAGGGAGCCGGGTTGATGGTGAGGGAGCAGATCTGTCAGCTGGTCTGTCATAGCTCTCTTGACTTCAAAGGATCAATGGTATTTTCCACTTTCTCGGGATGAGTACTGTAGTGGTGGAAGGAGGAGGCATCTATGCTAGTCCTGAAGTGCAATTTTGCTGAGTCAGCTGCAGGTGTTTGGAATGAACTGTCAGAAGGGGAGTCTTGGAAACAAAGCTCCGGGATGAAAGCAGCTGCATGTGGCAGGCTGAGTGTCACTGCCTTGCCAAGGCAATGGAAAGCAGTTTCCAAGCCTGAGCTGGGTCCTGTTTGGAGATCTGTCAGCTAGATAAAAGCTCATAGCTCAAGAATAAGATGGAGTTCAACTGTCTGAGTATGGCATAGAGGCTGCCCTTCAGACGCTTCTGAGCTTCTCCCAAAATGTCTGTTTTGAAAGTTAAACTTCTGAATGTTTTACATCAATAGTGAAAATGCCCTCACTGGGGATTTTCCCCAGACCTAATCCTCAGTGATTTGTGTCTTGTCCTCCAACCAGGCTTGTGTAAATTCCTTAGGATATTTTTGGGTACTAATTAATAATGCAGTAGAAATTATATTATACAACTGATAATGAGAAAAATCTCAGATACACTCACACACCAACCAAACTTTGGTAAATTGTAATTAGCTCTGTATTTGATACTTTCTTATTCTGCATTTCATTTTTTTTCCTGAGAAAAAAAAAAAGTGCCCTACATAATGAGCTCTTTGAACCTAAATCAAACAACATTTTCAGTGGGGATAGGTAATAAAATGTTAGTCAAACCTATTGCAATGGGCAGATCAATCACTGCCTTGTAAGATCTTAAAAGAAACTCTGAGATAATGGTTGCAGAATGGCTCTCGCTGCAAATCTTCAGGCCAAGCCTTGGTGGCCTGTGCAGGTATGTAGTGGAGAGCTCTTT
This sequence comes from Chaetura pelagica, assembly GCF_000747805.2. Lineage (NCBI taxonomy): Eukaryota > Metazoa > Chordata > Aves > Apodiformes > Apodidae > Chaetura > Chaetura pelagica. The sequence goes on along the minus strand of NW_009953489.1, from coordinate 1,353,953 downwards.
CCTTCTAACCCAGCACGTGTGGAAGAACAAGTTGCCACTTTGCTGAAAGCAATGGGATTGAGACAAGAAAAGCTGCTTTCACTTTTGCCAGCAAATTCTCTGTGCCAAGAGGGAACCTGGAATGAGTATTAAGTCTTGCAGGAATG
>NW_009953489.1:1345187-1353463 GCF_000747805.2 Chaetura pelagica | reverse complement strand
GGAATGCTGAGGGAACTGAATATTTGTGCTTGGCCTCATGGCAACGAGGGAGCATATAAAGCAAACAGTTGTGAGCTACTGAGCTCAGTTGTTCACCAGGGAGATGAACCGTTTGCTGGAGCTTTAGTTTCCATATTAGCACTGCACAACAGCCTCATCTAGAAGAGCAGTGTACTGTCATGCCTGAGATGCTGTTGCAGCACTGAATCACTTCCCAAGACACTGACTTTTTAGTGTCTCAGCAGAAAGGCTTTTCAGGAAAGAAAATATTGGTCCCCAAGAAATGATGATATTTCAGAATTTAGGAGTTCCTTGTCCTAAATTGTGATAAAAATCAAAGTGTTGAAATGCTACATTGGACAAAGCATCTTAAATATTTCAGTTGGGGAAAAACCCAGCAAAATAGCATTATCAGAACATTACCTTTCTCTAATACTGAGGCATTTCTGTGCAATGATTTCAACATGTCAGACATGATATATAACACTGAAGTATACAGAGGCATAGGCTTCAGAATGTAGGAACAAATTGTTCAGAAATATTCCTATTTCAAGCTTTGTTGAACTACCCATGTTCCCAGGGAACACTTCTGGTCTTGATGAAACAGCATTTTCTGATTTTTGACATTCGGTCAACAGCATTTTGAGCATCTCTGCTCAGTGAGAGGGGCTGCAGCGAGCATGGGCACAGCTCTTGTCACCCAATTTATTTAATGTTTGTTTTTCCTTCAAAAGTCTGGAAGTCTCTTGCACTTGCTCTACCTTTAGCATTATCTCTCTGTGTTATTACTGCATGATTTGGAAATGAAATCCAGGCTGTGATCTTGTTCCATGCACAAGATCTGGGAGGACTGCTTTCAGATTAGACAGTAGCACTAATGCAATCAATAGCTATTTCAGCAATGCACTGTTCTCTTTGCCAACAGGCACTTCTCACATGTCAATGTGCTGCTTCATCTCCTCTGGGTCTACCAGCACACTCATCTATCTACCTTTCTTGAAAACCTGTTCTGCTGGGGTCTTGAGAGACCAATCTGATGACATGTCTTTCTTTTCTTAGCCAGCAGAAGATTTACCTGGTTATTCCTCATCCTAGGAACATCTCTACCACAACAGGCTTCTCAGCCTGCAGGTGGTGGTGACATAGATTTCACAAGTGGCAAGTGCAGAGCAAGACTTACATAGTGTGTTCCTTTTGAAATCTTTCTAGCAAATTCTTTCACTTACAAAGAAGCACAGCAGCATGGTCCAAGGCTGTGTTGTACATGCCCTTCAGCTAGGGATTCATGTACATGCTCAGCAGAAGACCTTTTCCATTCTGTTCAAACTGTGACAGGAATAGCAAGGGAAAAACTACGATGAAATTGTCACATAGAAGTGGCAAGAAAGTCATCCAGACAGATTCACAAGCTCTTAGGAATGCCCTAAAAGGTCCCTGGGCAGGGTCTATTGAACAGGGAAAGGAAGGTGCTCCAGCCAGCTCTGCCATCTGGCAGCAGTGGCTCCACATATCCTGAAACAGGATATCAGAGCATTCATGCCTGCTGAGCTCACACCTTGGGTAACACCATCACATCTTATCTGCCTGTTGAGCCTCTGCTGGTAACGTGCTGCTGAGCTTTTCCCTAGGGTTCAGATCATTGCTGCTGAGGGTGCCTGTGCCCTGAGGATGAAAGGAGGAGCACCACACCAGAGCACCCCCTAAGAAAGTTGTGTATCTCTGCTCTGCTACCTTGCTTGGTCAGGGATCCTGGTCCAGGTTCATCCTTGAGTTGAGCAGCTTCACCCTTTGTATTTTATTGTCTGGTACACGTTTTTCAAGCCAAACTGATTAGTGTTCACCAAGGCAAGAGCCAAAGTTGCTTGGCCTCTGCAACAGGCCTTTCCTGATATTCAGACATCCTCAGGGCCTTTGCTATCTTTCTAAACACTTTCCTTCTCTCCTGTAGAGCTGCCTTATTGCAGCAATAAAAATAACAAGGTCCCTGCAGACCTCTTTATAAAGAACAATTTAGAGCCAGGAGTAAGTGTGAGGATCGGGATGAAAATAGGTTATCACAGTGCTAATGTGATATACAGGTACAATTCCTGTATTATATTGGTGCAGGAAAGTTGTGTGTCTTGGGAAAGCAGACTCAGGGTGGGACTTGTCTAGGTGACTGTAGACAGACAGCAATAGGGGATTTGACACCCACTGTATGGGGAGGGTCTGACAGCCTGGAGTGACTGTCACAGATTTGAAATGGTTCTATTAAGTTTAGTGAATCCAAACAACAAATATAAAATAAATCTATCCAAGGACAATATTGATGTTTAGATATGTAGACTGGAACACTGCATAGAAAATTACACCCTGGATCCCATGCCATCCACTCCCTTCCCTGGGCATTTTCAAGTCCTTCTCATGGCCTCCATCAGTTCCAGCTGGGCTGAACAGAGACAGGCAGAAATGTAGAACACTCCCGATCCTACCTCCTACCTCAGATTTTGACTTGTGTCTGCCCCTCTGATCTGTGGCACTTCAGATATCTGAGGAGACAACAGGCACAAAGCAAGGGCAAATGAGTTACTGAGCTTGCCCAGGGGCAAGAAGGGGGTTAAATGGCTTGAAAGGGTGGTAAGAAAAGATACTTGGTGCTTTTGCTCGTGGTTTGGGGAAAGAGGAAAGAACAGAGTGGTATCCCCCATGGAAGAGGTATCTGTGAACTGAGAACCTGATGCTGGTGGAACTGCTATGTTATTCCAAAGGTCAAAAATTCCAGCTGGAATGTGCAGCAAAAGAATCTGCTCAGCTGCAGCAAGGGCAAGGCGAGCCACACCATGGAGACAAAGACAAGAAAACTGCAGAAAAAGAAAGAAATTTTTTTCCCATCTCCTGCTTCAGTTCAACTGGAGGGTAAATAAGAAACAGGCTAAGATTCCTAAGGAGGTTTTCAGGCATGTTCAGTGCATGCACGTCTGTCAGGGGGAGAGTATTTTGAAGGCAGGCTTGCATTGCTGGCAGATGCACAATATTAATGGATGATCTTTTAATTTTTTTTTTCCAAAGCAAACTGTACGTATTGGGTGATGTATGAAAGTGCAACAGCTTCTGACATCAGTGTGCTGGAGCAGATACGATTATAAAAGTTTATTAATAAAAGGTTGAGGTATTAATCACAGCCACATGTTTTTCCCCTCCTACTCGATACACCCGTTTTTTCTGTCTTTGGGTTTTTTCAGAGGAAGTGAGGTGTTCCTCTGGTTACACAGAAATGTTGAGTACCTGCTGCGCCGCAATGTTTTCGAACCCTTGCTTCCAGGCTGGTTGCCTTCTGATGTCTCAGTCTGCAAGGTTCGTGCTCTCCCTGGTAGATGGAGCAGTGAGTGCTCTAAGCATGGGAGCCCTGGCAAGGGGGCTCTTCTGCTGCTTTCCACTGAGGTGTGCTAGATTCCAGCCTTTGCTCTGTGCAGCTCAGGGAGCAGCAGCTCTGCAGCTGCAGGATTGCTGCCTGCCCGGCTGTGTTATTTCCTGTGTGACATCTGCCCTGCTGATACTTTTAAATAGAGCAAGATGAAGATCCTAGAAAACCCAGAATGTCTTTACTTGGAAACCTCGTTAAATAGAAATGATACTGCTTTTGCTCTAACCACACTTCGTGGTAACTGTAGCAGGTTGGACTGTTCACTTCCTGGAGCTACACCACGACCAGGAGCTCAGCTAACTAGGAGGTTTGTCATGCTGCAGCTCTGGGAGCCTGCGCCAAGGGCCATTAACATTCTTCTGTGCTCTATCTTCTGTATCCAGGTGATTCAAAACAAATGCCAGTATTGCAGAAGCATGAACATAGGAGAGGGATGAATGCATGTTGCTCTAATTTTTTAAATGTAATAGAAAGCCATAATCCAAACTAAGGAATCAAAATATGAAGCTGCACTTACAAGTGGGCCTGCAGCTCCTGGTGATTCCAGCAGTAACCTGGTCAGCTGAACACAGGGGGAAGAGAGTCCTGACATTGTTTGGCTCTGCAGTACTCCATTTCATCCTCTTGTTTTTGTCCTGGCGCATTCCCTGGGTCTCCAGAGATGTACCTTGGCAGGGGCACAATGCCCAGTGCACACACTTGGCAGCCCAGCTCTTGCTTGAGTGTTGTTAAATGGATGATGCAACTGACACGTGAATCCAGGCCTCTCTCACATATTAAGTTGCTGTTGCCTCCTCAATATGTTGTTCTTTACTACAGACATGTCCCAGTAGTTCTTTCTGTTTCAGTGAGGATTATCTACCCCATATAAAAAGCCCACCAGAGCTGTCCAACACTTGGGCTTGTCTCAAAGAAATTTAAAGACCCACAGAGAAATGTTTCCAAAATGTAAACCAGTGTCTTTGTACACTGTCCTCTGCACAGCTTCCTTCTGCTGAGCAGCTGCCATGTGCTAATGGCAGTCACTGTACATCCCCCACCCCGTTCCTCATTGCTCCTCAACCCAACCTGTAACATGCCAGGCTACGTCCAGCAATACCTCATTTCTGGATTGCTCTGGGCGACTGTGGAGCTTTGCTCCGTGCCCTGGGAAGAGGGGCAGGTGGCTGAGCCCTGCTGGCAGGCTCCTCCTCAAGTTATACGAGGCTTGTGAGCACGAGATTGCTATAATATTGAGCAAGGTTTTCCAACACATGCTTTTCTCTGGCAAATCGCCACCCCCGGCGCAGTGTGCCAACATAACACTTTGACTTAAAGAGGGAAAACTGCCAGATAAATGTTTTAGTTGCAGGCCTGTTTCATTGTTGAATTCTAAAATCTTGGCGAAAGGCTTTGCCAGTGGATTGGGAAGCAGCCTTGCTGTTGACGCGGGTGAATGGGGACCAAAGCAAATGTGTTCAGGAACGACATTTGGTGGACATCACCTGCCAGCTAATTGTGTTACGTTTCTTGCTTTCTGTACCAAAGGCATGCAGAGCAGATCCATGACAGTGGAGTGGGAAGCCCTTTAATTGTCTATTGGTTGTCAAGGAATGGGATTTCCTGTGATTTTGAGAAATGTTTCAGTGATTTGGGGGCACTTTCTGAACCTGCAGCTCTTTGATATGCTGGCCTTTCATGGTTGTTGGTATAACTCCTTGGCATGAAGCAGCATGTCAATAGGGCAGGGCAGTACTAGACTGAAGGAAAATTTACATTGCATTTGAGTCCCTAGTATATGGGTGGAACACAGCTCTGCCACACCTGGAATCCATCCTTTGGGGTACTGCCCTTTCTGTGCTCTGTTGGCCACGTGCAACCTCCCCAGCTATTCTGAACCCAGGGAAAAGTGTGTGTGCGTGCACAATCCAGGCATAATGTCATTGAGCAGATACTTCTGAAACAACAGGGATTAACACTCCTTTGCTTCCCTCTGCCTGGATCTACAAGCACAGAGGTGTCAGAAGGACATTCTGTGCTCTTCTGCCCCAGATCCAGAGAACCAGAGGATTAGCAAAATATCAAAATGTCAAAGAGCTGGCAATAGAAAGGAAAAGGTTGAACTTCCCTGTCAAAGCACCACTTGCAGTAGACAAAACCAGGCCACTGTTATTGTTGATTTTCTAAAGAAGCCCATGTTTGCATGGCCTGTATCTTCCAGGCTAGCCACCTACACAGCTTTTCTTCATCAGGGATCATTTATTTTGTTCTCAGATCATTGTCTACACTAATTGTTTTAAACAAGGCTAACTTCCTTTCTCTTTGTTCCCTAGTGGTCTTGATAGGTTTTAATTACCTTTAGGTGGTTCCCCATATAATGGCACATCAAGTTCATTAATGATTGCAATATGTTCACCTAATAGGTTTCCATTAAAATCCAATGGGTTCCCATCAAAATGAGTTATGGGAACTGACAGAAAACTCACTAAAATCCCAGTATCTTTACTTAGAGTGAATTAAACATTGTGTCTATTAAGAAAGATAAAAAACAAATGCCAGGATGAAAAAAAATCGTCTGACAAATCCATTAATTTGTATCTGCGGAGCTCCGCAGAAACTAGCCAAAGGCCTTTGCTTCTTTTTGCCCAGTTAAACAATGAAATTTTGCCACCTTGACCTGATAGAGTGAATTCTGTGACCAAGAGTACATCATTAAAGTTCATCAGATAAATCAGCAGAAAACAAAAGCTAACTTTATTCTAGAGTATTGAAGTTTTGGAGGAGCAGAGAAGTCTGAATCTCATGTTGGTCTCACTTCAGTTCTTGGCACAGCATCCTTGGGTTGAAGATGATATTAAACCCAGTAGGTTTAACAGCAGCAGTGTCTGCTGTTCTGCTCCTCATATTAAGTACACCCTGCAATCTAGGTGTAAAAGGAAGCTAATCAGAACAATCCCTCAGCATCTTCTCAGGTGCACGCCGTGCCAGACTCTCACCTACCCATCACTTTATTTTATGACAGGACACAAGACAGAGCAGTCAGTACAGGCAGTTCTCCTAATTCTTGCACTCCCTCTTAATGATCGTCTTGGCAAATTATCTTCTATTTGCTTCCTAAAGAAGCAACACTCAGTCTTTCTTCCTCAAGTCTTTCCTCCAGACTTTTTCCTGAAGTTCCCGCTTTTTTCTGGGGCAAAAGGTGGCTCAGGATCCTGCACTCCTGGCTGCAGGTTTGGGACTATATGCCTTTCCCATGGGCTTGTTCTATGACATGCGCATGTGTTTTACAGCAGATATGAATTGTTCAGTACAAATCCACACAGCATGTTTGCTGAGGAGCAAAGGAGGGAGCACAGGGCTGGGTTTTCAGGGGTCATATAGGAGTCTGTGGGGAGTGCTGGGGGTGCTGAGTGGGTGCAGGCATGTGGCAGCAGGTGTGAGAGAAGGAAGGGCAAGGCTTGAGTGGAGGATGGAATAATTCTTGTCCTTTCTTCCCTTTCTGCACCTTCCACTATGAACAGATCCTCCCTTTCTCTTTTGCTCCATCCCATCTCACTTTCCCATTTTTCACTCCCAGCTGCAATAACCTTCTGAGGTCTTGCAGTTTCAGTACTAAAATAAGGCCAAGTTAAGTAGGAGTGTTTTGAGGCTGTGAGGTGCTGTCAGCCCTGGGGCTCTTTGTACCCTCTCATTTAATCTGAATCTTGTAGGTGAAGAGCATCTTTGAGCTGACCAAGTGCCCAGGACAGAACTTTTCTTCTGTATTGAGCTGCCCCTGCGGTGTTGAGCCCCACTGAGTGGTTCTGCTGCTACGTACTGGCTTCTGCTACAACAAGCAGGACTTCAGAGAAAAAAATCAAACTGCTCTAAATTCCAGTAAGCGAATCTGTGACTCTTCATGGCAACTCCACATTATTCCCAGGTTGTTTGCTATTTTTTCTGTTCTTCCTTCCCTGCTGCCTTCATTATCACGCTGCATATCACCAGCGCAGCATGACAAGAATCTAGAGAGACACATTATTAGGACAGCCTTGTTCATACCTCTGAACTGTAGCGTTTGTTAACATTTCTGAGCTTGAAAGGGGGGGGAGGATGGCAAAATCTGCTTTTCCACATTAGAAAGATGTATTTTAACATTGTGTCTCAGTGAGATACATACTTCACAGTTGCTGATAGTGACCATTCAGGGACCTCCCTGTTGCCCTGCCACACGGCAAGCCCTTGCAATGGCCCTGTCTCGGCAGGGGGTCATCCAGGTCCTGCCCCTCCAGGCGCACTGAAGCTGGAATCCAGAGTGTGGTCCTTGCCTGCTCTTGGCACTGCAGGTCCCATTGCATGTGCTTAAGCAGCTCTGACTTTATCCAGTGCATTATAAAGCCCTAGATAATAAGAGGCAGTAAGAGGACTTGCAGGCATCAGTTCAGCAGCAGTATGCAACGGGCTTCTTAAAAGAAAGGCAAAACTTAGTATGCAGCAGCCCCTACTCCCTGCCTGCAGCTGAGCCACTGTTGGCAGTGGCTGGAACTTCAGGCAAAGGTGCTCAGTGCTGGGACACTTTAATGTAATCTTATGTGTGCTGCCGAAGGCCACCTTTTCCAGTCTAGTTCAGTTTTCATTTTTGTTGCCACAGGTATTGTCTTCCTTTTAATGTTAGTTTGCAAGAAGGCTGCCCATGAATGCAGAGCAGAGTACCTGTTCCTGTGGGTGGGCAGGTTTAGTTTAGGAGCAGCCTGTCTTATTCTGGTTCTGGAGTAAGACTGTCTGCATTGCCTTGCGTGAAACAGAGCTCAGAAGAGGAAATCAGAGCATTACTTTAAGTTAAGAGTGCAGAACTGCAGGACACAGACCTTTGCTTTCCTGTTTCAGCCAAGTGCCAGGCAGCCTTTCAGGGGTT
>NW_009953489.1:1333429-1344962 GCF_000747805.2 Chaetura pelagica | reverse complement strand
CAGCAGGAGACAGAAAGTGAACAGAACTGGCTTCCTGCCATGGCAAGGGTTTTGTGCCTGTTTCAGGCAGCTTCCTAAAGTTCCCTTAATGCCAAGAGGGGACCAGAGGAAGTTCCTACAGACAGAAGTGTGTTATTACCCTTTCCTGTTATGAAAAGCCACAAAAGCAACAAATTTTAGTGGTTTCATTTGTTTATCTCAAAATGAAATAAGAAACTAAGTTTTTCTCATGAGTAATTATTATTTTCTCTGCAGTTGCTGGAGGTAATTCAGCATTTTAATTAGCTCTGAGCTACAAACACATGCCTGATCTGAGAAAGAAACAAAAAATTGCTTGTTGGCACTTAAAAGTAAATAAAATAGTCCTCTTCTCCTCTTGCCACCAACTTTTATTTAGTGCTGCTAAAACATTCTAGAATGTCAGCCTTGGAGGCTCATTCTTCCTAGACAGGAGACCACATCTGTTCATAAGGAGAGAGCTATTGCTGGAAGTGCACCAGATCTCTGTGCACTGCACCAGGTCTCTGTTCAGGGCTGGCCTTATCTGGCTGCTACACTTTAGTGTGTGTAAATAAGCATCTGTGAGAGAAGACAGTGAGTGGGAGCCACTGAAGATATGCAAAGAGCACCCTTCTCCCCTCTTTCCTTCTTTCGCTGTGCCCTTCCCTCATCCTCTGGCTGCAGATGTTTTAAAGCCACTGTTCTCCAGTTGGTCACATTTTTGTTGATTGGCTTTTTTTTTTTTTTTTTTTTTTTTTTTTTCCAGGAACACATGTGCTTTGCTTTCTCTCCAACTCTGTCACTTTTTATTAACTCAAACAAAATTTAGGAAGGCAAACACCTCTTTGAAAATACATTCAGGAATTTGATATGATACTGTCTGAGAAATGCTGAAACCATTCCAGGGCTCCAAGGGAGTAGACTGTGGTGGTGTCAAGGAGGGTTTTACAGCACATGCAGCTGGGCCCACAGCTCCTGTTACAGCCTGTCAAGGCTGGTCTGTGCCAGCCCCACTCTGCTCCTTACCACTGATGGGCTGTTTGGGTGTTTGAACAGGATTATGAAGTGAAGTGGCTGGTGCTGTGTTTCAGGATATGGGACAAGGCATGCACATCATGCAATTGCTTGCCCACCCTGGCTTCCCGATAATCCCCATCCCATTTGAGAGATTTCATCTCAACTTGCAAGCAGTATTTTAAATATTTGATATTTACACATTTTCTCATTGGCTGCCTATATAAAGAACCCCCACCAGTGTCCTTGGCAAAGGTGGCTCAGAGTGCCAGTGCCTTTTCACTGAAAGGGTTGTCAGACTTTGGAACATGCTGCCCAGGGAAGTGGGCATCAGTCACCATCCCTGGATGTGTTTCAAAGTCCTCTAGATGTGGCACTTGGGGACATGGTTCAGTGCTGGACTTGGGAGAGTAGGGTTAATGGTTGGACTCAATGATCTTGAAAGTCTTTTCCAACCTAAGTGATGCTGTGATTCTGTGAGTCTGTGTGGTCCAGCTGCCTTCAGTGGAATACACTTAGTTTACATGAGCTGAGAGTACTGGAGTACTTGGGAAGACGGTGGGTTTGACATCCATCCTGGGGAATGGGGGCTTGGAGAGCTGTACTTGTAGGGCTTGTGCTTTCAGGGAACATGAGGCACCTCCTGACAGCCACAGGAGTTGTGAGTGCTCAACACTTCTGAAAACCAGACCTGGTACCTGGCTTAACACTCACGCTGGTACAGCATCCTGCTCACTGGGAAACTGCACTCAACTTTGACATGGCTGAAGAGAGCCAAAATATTTAATGTTAGGAAGGAAACTGCATTGTCAAGAGACACCCCTCTGCAGCACAGGACAAGCTACATAGGAGTGGAAGCAGCAGGCAGAACAGCTGTTAGGCTAAAGCAGAGGCCAATGGATGGACTCCTCCTCTACACCTAAATACAATTGGCCTTAAGCTACTACCTATGTTAGCTTAATAGGCCCTGCCAGGGACCTTGAGCCCTGGGCAATTTCCCTGCTTGCTTGCTTCCAAACCCAGCTCTGATTGGCTGGCAGTAGGAAATCACAAAAGCTATTTCAGATACTTATAAACACATTTGAAATAACCATGATTACTTCAGTGGATGAAATGAACTGGAAAATGGACTGGAAGGATGAAAACAACCAATGATTTGTTTTTAAATAATGTGTGCTTCTGGAAGAGAGAACAGACAGTAGACTGAGCTGTGCTGCAGTGCCTGACTGCTCCTGACATTACAGCAGAAGAAAGGAGACCTGTACCACACTGATGTGGAGCCCCAGCTCTGCACCATTTTGTAAGGAAAAGCTCAGGTGTTGGCCAAGATCAGAGGTGAGATATCATTTGACACATGTGACTGCCAGACCAGAGAGGAAAGATTAAGTGTCCATATTAACAGTTCTTGGCAAGCTCCAGATTTTTCAGCTTTTCATAGTTTGCAGAGGTTCTCTGAACTGAGGCAAACAAAGAGAGAAAAATATTTAATTCATCCTGTAAACAGTGAGTTCAGGGACACCCATTATTTACTGAGTCAAGTGCAGAGCTCTGGATCAACTCTGGGCAGGAATGCTCTCTTCTAAGATTTGTCTTCTTTGGATCTTTGAAAAGGAGAAGAATGCTTTCTGCATTTGAAAGCAGCAAGTGGGATGGAGCAAATGCAAGGACAATTTAGTGAAACTCCGCTTTCTTGTCAAATTGAGCATAAGACTTAAGTTTGTACATACCATAACTGAAAGGGACTTGCTCGTCAGAAAACAGTTCATAAATTTCCTTGTGCTCCACACCCAGTATATAATGTCCTCGTAGATAATCCCTTTTTCAATGCCGAAGGAGACATATGCCAAAGAAAAGCTTTAAAGAGTCATTGCTACCCACTGCATCTGTATTAACCTCTCACCATTTTAGCAGTAGGGCAATTTCCACTACTGTGACAATTCTTGCAGAGAGACCATGTACTACAAAGTAGGAATTTTAAGATTCACAAAAACATAGTCTTGTTTTATATGAACTATACTGTGAATTCAGCAAAATGACTGTCTAGGTCAAAAGCTTATCAGGGCAAAAAAAACACTGGTCATCTCTCTTTGGATTTTCTCATTACTCACATGTAATAATGAGTTTCTGAACACCACACTGTTCTGGAGTGGCTATGTAAACTTGGCTGTCTCAGAGCACAAAAGGCTCCCCTGCTGCAGGGGGGCAGAGAGGAGCTTGCATTGCAGGCAGCAGTTTGCGCTTCTCTTGCTAACAGCTGCTGCTGGTGACTGTGGGAGGCAAGACCCTGGGGCAGAGAGACCACTTGGCCCATCTCTTGCAGCAGTCCCTGTGCTCCTGGACCCGTTCCTGAGGGGCTGATATTTTATCTTGTGTGGCGAGTCATGCTGCTTCTCAAATTTTGTGCTTCTGTGCTTGGTACTTTGGAATATGCCCTTAATGCTGGAGGATCAGGGAGATTCCTCTGCCATAGAAGCTCCAGCACACTCATATCCCAGTGGAGACAAGATGCACAAATTCCTAATAAATTTTATATCACCTAAGGTAGATCTGTGTAAAAAGAAACTCATCAGCTTCACAAGCTGAGAACTTATTTGTTTTCACTGAGAAATTCCAAACTCTCTACTTAGACCTGGCTGTTTGGTGCCTCGGGGCAGCAATGATACTGACACCTGAGCAACATTTTACATTGCTGTCACATCTAGCAGTGCCAGCTAAGAGCTTTGTTTGATTTCAAAGTCACAGGTGCAAACTGGCCGGGAAGTCAAACCTTTGTGAGCAAAATACTTCTTCCTCTTCTAGCCTTGATACATCAGACAAATTCCAACCTTCAAAAGCAAAAGGTTTAAACAGGCAGGAACTGCATTTAGGCACAGGAGAAGTGGCTTTGCTGGAGAACAGTGTATTTCAGTGTAGTGATCTAGGGAATCTATGTACAGCTTGTGAACTCTGGCTGAGGTTACAGAACTGCTGCTCGAATGTTTCAAAGTATGTTGTTTCCACATGTCACATAACTTTCAGATGAAGCATAATGGAGGTCCCTTACATGTGAATAGGTCCCACTAATATGAGAATGAAGCAGCCAGGCAACGTCTCCAATAGCACTCTGAGAGCTGGTAGGGCTGGTAAGCCAAGTAAGATGGAATGGTGGGGTGTAAATGCAGGAGAATCTGAGAAGTTAAGCAGAGGAAGCATGACAGGAACACAGAAAAGAGAATATACTTCTATCTGCTGAAGAATGTGTATCATTTATCACTCTAGGACCAGCCACATTAAAGGATAACTTTTGCATAGAAGAGGAAGAGAGAACTAAAGACCTTTTGCCATTCTTTGGAATGAAGAGCTCTTTTCTGCTGTTTCCAAACACTATTCCTCAAGCATACCTCTTGATGGCTTTCAACAAGCCATGGAGTTATTTTACATGCTTAAAAATCATTCCCGAAAACCACTTTTCAGTTGCACACTGTTTTTGAGTCAATTTAGTTTCTTCAGGGTTGTGATAGGCTGCCATGGGCAGAGAGAGCTTCAAGTAGCAGGATGTTGTAGAAGCAAAGAAGCTTCTGTAAAGGAAACAGTCCTTGAAGTACTTCAATTCTGAAAGCCTCTCTTATCCAGTGGTAAGTACTGCTGGGAGTAATCAGCAGAGTGAATAGCATGTGCTCAGAGGGAAGATTTTGCTTGAGTTTCCATATGTCTGTGTAAATCTAGAGCCAACTGATAACAGAAGATGAACATACTAAATGGAATGATCTCTCCAGGTGCAAATGGCTCAACACAATTTGAGTGTTCCCGACGTAGGTGACAATCAACACAAAATGAAGGTGAGCACAGACATCCAGGGCTCTTTGGAGAGCTCCTTTCCAGAAAACAGACTCAACCAACTTCTATTATGGGAAGGAAACCAGGTGGCAAGGGTTCAACTGGTCACTAGAGAATTACGGGGAATGGCCACTATGCATAGGCAAAATGTCTTTGCAGGAAGGCAGCCAGGGGGATTCCTTTTGGGATGCCAGCACTGGGAATCAGCATTTCACAGGGAGTGGCTTGACTCTGCAGAGACGTGTCCTGCAGGGCTCCATGGTGAAGAGGGGTCTGAATGTGTTCTCACAGGAGCTGCAGCTCTGACTTCCGCTTTAATCCTGTTCTTTGTGCACTGCCAGCTGGAGTGCTGCAGCAGCACAGGGCTCAGCAGGGGCCAGAACCCAGCCCAAAGCGCGGGGTAAAGACGGGGCTCAGCGCTCCGTGCTGGTAGTCACAGCAGCTGCCTGGCACTCAGGGCCAGAACAGGGCTGCTTAAATGCTGCCCAGTACTGCTCTCACCAAGTCCACTTAGTCACTGCAGCGACTGCAGTGTAGACAAGCTCCATTAGAAATTATGCATAAAGGTTAATGAAATACTTGTAGCTGTTTTAATAAGTGATTAATCTTTTATTACGTACTGTTACACAGTCCAGCAGATTGCTTTTAATTGTAATTTATAATAATCTGTGGTAACTTCTACTGGTGTGCTGGTAACCATTTTGAACACATGCTGCTTATATATATAACAGGCCAACAACATCAATTCATTATTTATTAATGTATTTTAAGCTGCATAAAACTGGTACCATAACATGAAGCATGATCAGGGCAGGTCTGCAAAGTATCTGTGATATTGTGGGACCGGCTGGGAATGCCAGGAAGGATAACTGTGCTTAGCAGGAACTCACACAGCTGACCGTAAGGGGAGTGGAGGCAGTGGGACTGTGGTTTTTACAGCCCTTTGGCATTGGAAATGCTCTCAAGCTTGTGTAGGAAATGCCCAGCTCAGCCCAGTGCATCTTCCCACAAATGACTTCGTAAACAAAGTGCTCGGCTGGGTCAGCCCTGACAGACAGGCTTTTAACTTTAAATTCTGCCATAGGTATCTGTCTCTGGCACTGCTGGATACTGGGTAAGTGAACCTCTGCTCTGTTCCAGTGTAGCTCTGTACCTGTACCAGAATTTGCTGCCTTAACAAGTGAGTGTCCATGGAGGCCTTTACAGCGCGGATCCCTGTGCGCCTTGCCCGGTGTCTGCGGGACTGCTTGCTGCGTGTTCCCAACTGAAATGGCAGTTCAAGGATGTGTGATACAGAAGGAGTCCATCTGTCAGTGAGATAACTTAGGCACTCTCCCTTATGCTCGTGGTTGGATTGCAGGCTCCCACCCTTCTGCTTGCAGTGGTGCCTATGATTTTCCTGGCAGCCCCTTTGGTTTTCAAGTGTAGACCAGTGATTGGGATTTATGCACAGATCGAGGTTTGTGTGGCTGTTCATGCAGTGCTACCATGTGTGTTCAGTTTTTAGGTATCTGCACAGAGAGCAGCTTTTCTGATTGTTAACTCCAATTAAAACTGGTGAAGAAACCTCTGAGCATGACTCACTATCTCACTTTCTGGGTCTTGAAGTCACTTCTTAGAAAATGAATGGGGAGATACTGTTGCATCCCTCTGATAATTGTCTGCAAAGAGGGTGATGTGAGTAATGATCTAATTTTATCATCTTGTGGCTTGAAGAAGCATCAGGTCTGGTTGCAGATCTGTAATTAGTGTATGGCTGGCAAAGGGTGTCTGACGCAGCCATTACCAGTTCTGAGGCAAGATGGAAAACAGAGAATATGAAGGAGAAACTCAGCTCAGTGTTCTTATTGATTCATCAGGCAAATGCTGGTGTGTTCTTGGGGCTGATTAGCAATCTGGTTACTCTGTGATCTCTCTGGGCTGCAATAAAACCAAAGGTGTTCATTAGCTTTAAGAGAACTCCCAGTGAAGTGTTGGTCTGACTGGTTCCTTTCTCTGTGTGAGACTGTGGATACACAGACAACTTAAGTCTGATTTCACTTACCCAGGTATTCTCCAGCTTTGGCATTGCACTCCTTCATCTGGCTGCATGGGCTGGAATTTGCCAAATTATGTTTAAAAGCATTGAAAAAGTTACATGGAGGGTGGGATTCATGCCAGTTTATCCTTTAGGAGGACTTTCATGTGTTTGTTCCAAGCCCAGTTCTTGCTGCTTTGCAAATCCAAGAGGTTGTGGGGATGAGGATTCCTATGGAGTAGGCAGTCCTTGCCCTGTTGAAGATCCTGGCTGTTTTAACAGCCAATATTTTCTTGAGTTAGCTTCAGCAGTAGACAAAAAATATACAAGAGGTTTGCTTTGGTGCCTCTTTGCTGAGGAGCAAGGTCAGCAATAAATGAAAGATTTATAGAGACACTTAGCCTGGGACAAATGTCTTGTCTTCAGTCCAATGCCTAGGAATGCTGATCTGGGACAAGTGGAGCCAGCAGAGCAAGGAACAAGGATACTAGAACCTATAAAACCAAATTACAGATCTGCCTTAAGAGTAGCCTTACTAACACGTTTCTTTTCCTTCAGACTGATCCCAGGTCAAACAACCCTTCTGCTTCTGGACCAGTATGATGAGTGTATTTGTTACTAATCTCATCTTTGTGTGGGTTTTTCCTTATATCATTCTTCAGTTTGCTGTTTGAGGTTTGGTTTGAGGAACCACTGGCTGTTAGCTAAAAACAAGGGCAACACCTTAAATAGCAAAACTCCCAATAAAAAGATCTGCTTTTGTTCTACAGCTGAGGAGAAAGCAGCTTCAGTTCAGCAGACAAAGGACCCTCCAGGCCTAGGAGAATGAAGTGCAAAACAAGTTTTAGTTGTTTCAGGATCACAGACCCAGTTTTAGACCTTGTCTGAGCATCTTCTGAGTCCTGAGAATATCCTAGGAAGCCTTTCCTGTTAATCCTGAGTCCCATCAAGCAGTCTTCACAGGTTTCCCAAGCATCTTTGTTTAATGTTTTGTTAAATATCTGTGGGTAGGTCTCATTTTCATGCTGGAAGGTGTCACATGGAGGACAAAAAATGAAAGCATGCACAGAGAAAATGACCTCCCAAACAAGCATGCACCTTCTGCTTTTCTCCTTTGGGCCTCAGCGTTCAGGTGCAAATGAGAAGCACCATGGTCCCACCACCCCTTCCAAGTAACATAAGTATCAATAATGGAAGTGCTTACAGATACCCTGTACAGTTCAACCCTTATTTCTTATTTATAGCTGACAAAGCTCAGAGAAGGAAAAAATATCATCATACTTTAAATAATAGAAGGTAGAGGTATTAAAACTACCCAGGCAGTTACAGTAGTTGCAGAAATGTCTCCCAGCAGACCTGAGTGTGCATACACCGGCTGCATTTTTAATTTTTAAAACATATTTCTTTCAAAATTGTTCAGCAATACAAGAAAGCCACTTTTATGGGGTGATAAATTACTGTAATAAAGTGCCTTTTGTCCAAGCATACAGAAGGAAAGCCATTGCAGGCAGTAAAGACAGGCACTGGCCCCTAGAGAGCCAAGACCCATAAGCAGAGGAGCATGTTGATTTGTCTCACATGATTTTAATTATTTTTAGAGCATTCTCTCTGTTTTTTAACTGCAATTTTGTTTTCAATTAACATTTATATGAGAGTTTGATTTCTCTGGGAGTTTTAGACCTTTGCACTGGTTCTGGAGAGCTCTGCTGCCCCTTCCCTGCAGCCCAAGCTAAATGACACTGTACTTGTCATTTACGTGCAATTGAAAGACTTTGATAAGATTTATATTCCTTTGAAACTTTGGAAACGTCTTGCAAGTATTAACTGAACAAGGAATCTTGAGTGATAATTAGGGGTCTGATCCAGCTCCCTTCAGGGCCAGTGTGTTTTTATCACATCTACATCCATCGTTTTAGCAGTCTGGTGTGTGATTACACATGCAAATGGAGTCACTTGGTTCTCAGTGGACTGAGCGCCAGTGGACACGGGGCGTTTTCCTTGTCCCTGTGGACAGGAGGGTCACACTTTCACCCCTTGCCTCTCTATTAATCATCAGTGTTGTTGTTTTGTAAACCGAAGCAGATTATCTTTAACCCCAGTCCCATATACACCTATAGCCCTGTTCTGCACGTAATTCTTGCCCCCAAAGCTATGGCGTTTGAACTTCAGAGAGTAAAGTACATTTAATTGGACCTATTATTTTCTTGCAAAGGCAAAGCCTTTCAGATCAGGCTTCAGCCTCTCTGTGCCAATGAAAATACACGTGCCTAATTATTTCCATTTTTCAAAGAACCTCAAAGGCAGCTGATGAAAGGAACCTTTTGCAAAAGCTCACAGCAAACAGAGTGAAGTCACCTAATGTGCAGTGGGGGAAAGCAGAGATCTCCTCCTGCGTGCATGGGGCTGGGGACACTGCATTGCCTTGAAAGAGGGTGTCTCCCTGGTGCTCTGGAAAATAATGAGATTGTTGGGAAATGGTTGAATTAATGTCACCAGAGAGTTTTGGGGGAGTTTAGAGATTTTAGGGCATCAAGTCTTTTGTAATGTGACAAAATGTTTTACTCTGCTGCAGACACCTGTACCCACAGGAGGCACAGCCCGTGGTCCAGGTGATTCAGGTGTGTTTCTTCCTCGATTTGAGAACAATTATTTTTCATTGTAATTTTTATGCTAACATCTTTGGCTTCACTGATGATATACTTTTCCTTCTCTAAGTGTTGTATACAGATGGCATGTGGATTTGCTGTTGCCCTGAAAAAATCATGGTCTTAATGAGCAGTTCTGCTATAATAATCAGCAGAGGGTCAGGCTGTGTGGTGGTAGTGCAAGGGATCTGCAGAGTTCCTCTCTCCTCTCCCTTCATTGCCCACTTCAGCCCAGCAACCACACAATGTCCTCTCAAGGGAGTCCAAGAGTCTGTTAGCACCCGTTAGCATCTGTTGGCCTCTTGCATGTGTGTGAGCCCGGCCTCCTTTCTCTTGTGTTTGGGTGCCAGCTGCTGTTCTTTGCAGGGTGACACGAATTTCCTCCACTTAATAGTGGTGGAAAACCATTCCCAATTATTTTTATCTTACTCTGCTTTTAACGCATGCAAGTCTTCCCCAAGCCTGGCAGGACTGCCTTGTGTTTTTTGCTGCTGCTGGTGGGTGATGCTTTCACCAGGACAGCCCCAAATTTCCCGGGCTGATGCCAGGCCTGGCTGCAGGCTCTGGGCAGGGTGAGGGGTGCAGAGAGGGGGGCTCTGCCACACATGGAGCCACAGCCACTGTCACTGCTCTGTGAGCTAGGAAACCCAAGAGCAGCCTGACAAGGCACAGCCAATCTGTGGAGGGAGCCAGAGCAGCCTGCCAGCTTGGGGATCTCTGTGCACAGTGGCCACAACCACCTCTGCATCAGCATCTGTCACTGATCATCACCTCCTGCCAAACGAGTGCGTTCCCCGTGCATCTGGGGAGGAGAACAGCTCTCTGCCACCCGCAGGCTGTGTAAGGCCTTTCTCTAGCCCTGACACCAGGCCTCCCTTTGTGTGGGAGAGCTGGACACCTTCCTCCACATATCCCAGCAATGACAGCAGAGACCCAGCTGGGAGGATGGGGAGGGAATCTGGTACCATGAAGTTCTGGACAGCTGTCCAGCTAAGGAGAAGAGGGAGCAGGTGGCTACTCATGGACCCTCACATTGTTTCACACAAATTGTAGGAAGAGCAGTGTCCTGCTCAGCTCTCTGTGTACACCAGTATGCTCCACTTGGCTTCTGCTGGGGTTCCCTATAGCTGCTCCATCTCTCTCTTTTGCTGTCAGTGGAAGATTGATGCAGTCTGGGGGCTTTTGTTCTCCATCCTTCAAGGATAGTATTTATTATAAATTTGTTGGCCTCAGAGGACTTGGTCTAGGCCTGAACAAAGAGCTTTGTAACAACAGAACACACTTGAATTGAAACAAAGACTGAATTCAAATAAAAACTATTTTGAATATTTTGGTCAGCCTGCAATAATTTGGTTTATTGGCTTTGACTTGACAATCAGAGGACTTTTCTTCATCTGGACTTAGGCCCAACTGAACTTAAGCACATGCTTGAAGTTAAATGTAAGTTAAATTACTGTGCTGAATCAGGGCTTTTCTTCTTTCTGAGTTATTTTGCTGTGAATGCATTTTTGGTGCACATGAATATAAACTGAAACTGTTATGCTAATAAAGTTGAACCTCCTGATTTTAATATTCTACATTTCTTTTTCTTCTACATGGAGGCAGTGATGACTTCTTTTGTATCTAAGATTTACATGCAGTCCCATATTTTAACAGTGACACATAATTTACATGTGATTAGATCAAAGTATTTACTTCCACGAGTTTTAAAACAGCAAAATCTGATACTGAATATGCCTATTTTCCACACCTTTTAAGTGAATACAGAATAGAAATAGTAGGTTGAAGCAGGAGAAATTTCAAAAGATCTGAGTTTAAGAAAGAGGTTTCACTGCACCTTCCTTCTTTCAGTTGCTGCTGTCATAGCTGGGGAGTGAAAGTGGCAATGTTTTTAGAAATGTTTCATGAAATATTTTATAAGTGCAGTTTAAATTACTTTTCAAGTTGGGTAATCTGCCAAAGCTTTACATTGTTAACAGAGAAGGAGAAATTGCTTCAGAACTGACTGGTGTGTTCAGGAGATGGGAAAGTAATTCCTGCT
>NW_009953489.1:1330550-1333291 GCF_000747805.2 Chaetura pelagica | reverse complement strand
GCTGTGGATTCACAGTGTTTCACACAGAGTGTATTCCAGCATCTCGTAGCTATGCCAAGGAGCATCACTACCTGGAAAAGATCAGCACATTTTCCAAGTTGCTTCAGCACAGCCTTGTGTGTGGACATACTGTGTACCAGGTACAGCACGTTGTGCAGACCTGAGCTGTTCCAGGCTGGGCTGTAATTGACTTTGAACACTGAGCAAGACCTAATTCATCTGTCTCACATTTTCTTTCATAACACAAAGGAATAATCTCTCTCCACATTCTGCCCAGGCACAAGGAGCAGATAATTAATTCTCTGGGGTAGGGATGAGGCTCTGGGGAGGTTCCAGAGGCAGAGTCCTGCCCTTGGAGAAGCAGGAGCAGCTGTGCTGACCCTCCTGGTTGGGGATTATTTTTTTTCAGTTTACACAGATAGTAAAATTCTTTTTCCTCTTAACCTCTTACATATAGTGCAATTAGGGGTAAACAGAGCCGGCTGCTCTGCAAAGAAAGATATGTCCTTAACCTGGCAAGAACATCTTCTTCATTATTAAGGCAACAGTGGGGAGAGTGGTCTGACCCAGGTGAGCAGGAGAGACTGCAAGACTCACCTGGCTCAGTGTAAATACCACACAGTGCTTTGATGAGATTTTATCTGCTGAATAGGCTCTGTGAAGCAACAAGCTCACTGAGATTACTCCTGGCCAGAGTACAGTGCTCACCCCTCCCTCCAGACCTGCTCACAGAGACTGTGGTGTCCCTGCTGGTCCCAGCAGCCTGCTGGCAGGGTCACACCTTCTGCCCTGCCCAGGTCGCTGTGTGTGACCGTGTTCTACCACGTGTCTATGCTGGTTCACCAGATCTAGTAGTCTCTGTGATGTTCTCATGGGAGCAGACACACTTAAATGGATCACAGGACACTTTCCACCTCTATTATCTGATTTCCCCTGAATGCATTTGTTCAGTCTCTGCTGTGCTGTTTGGTGACAGCTGTGCTCAGTGAACCATTTTCTAAAAGCTGAGTGCATCCAGTTAACCACTTACCCTAGTACAGCAACTGTAAGAGTTTAGCTGGGAAGCTCCCCCTGAGCTGCTTCTGCCTCCATAGGAACTACTGAGGGCACAGGAAGTGACTGGTGCTGAGGGATAAGATGGACTTTTCACCAGCATCTCTGCTGTAGTGGTCCTGGGGCTTTTCTGTGCAGGAGTTTTTTGAGTTTCTTTTTTCCCGTAGGCAAACAGCAGACAAGATAAGCTGCTACTGCAGCAGATGACTTACATAAATGTTAATGAGCATCTAATGTGTACATCCTTTTCCTGCAAAAGGTGATCAAAGGTAGGGGTGTTTTGACAGGCCTCATTCCAGGGAGCAAAGTCAGCCAATCTCAGCCCAGGGGCTGGAGCTCAACATGGAACATGGTGACTCCATATGTAGTTGGCACCCTGGCTCTCTTTACGTCTTTCAGGTACCCTTTTTAATATCTGCTTCAGCTGCCTTTCAAGTAAGCAGGATTTTTTTCCCCATGAAAGAAAGATTACTCTGTCAGGCTCATTTTACAGTGTATGGCTGCTACAGCAGTGTCAGCCAGTTCCCATCTCACGCTGCACCACCCACCTGTCTGGATGTTGTGAGGACAAGCAGCATGGGGGCAGAGCTGGAGACACACATGCCCTGCTCATGTAATCCTTGCCCTCCTGAGGCCAGTTGGGTAGCTGAAACAAAGCCCCTTGCAGTCAGAGAACAGGGAGGATGTGGGCCACATCTCTGATTTTTGTAGAGATGTTTTCAGCATAGTATCCAGCTATTCCCTCTGACAGTCACTGGTTTGTTACAGGTAGTGTCAACAAGGCCAAGGACTAGTGAGGCTTTAGATGCTGAGCTCCTCCAGCTCTCCTGACACCTTGCAGGGCAAGATTAATGCTTGACTTGGCTTCTCTAAACCCTCTCCATGCCCTGTCTGCCCTGCCTGACTCCTCCCTGTCCTGCTGGGCTGCAAGCCCACCTGAGATGTGCTTTCTGGTCCTGAATTGCAGCTATTTTATCTGGTTGTTTTCTTTATTCATCAGGAGAGCTGGAACTTCCCTGCCCTCACCCTGGGGTGAACCCCAGAGCTTGTGGGCTTAGTTTGGTGGCATTCCGGTTTAGGCCTACAACATCCAACTCTGGTGTTGATAAGTGCTATTTGAACTGAGGTCTGTAAAGGCTTTCCAGCTCCTTCCATTAACTGAAAGGAGGACTTTTCCTCCTGATGTGCAGAGTTCTGGTCCCTGGAAGGAAAGGGGACTGACGTGGCCTGCTGGGAGTGCCTGAGCCCTGCCTGGCCTTTCTGGACCTGCCAGACTCTGGGCAGAAAGCCTTGAGTCACCCCGGCTGGTGCAGATAATTAAAGGGACACAAATGATTTAAACATCCCATTTCCCATTTCAAGACGTTCGTGACCCTGTAAGGCAAGATCTGGGGGATTAATTATTGCAAATACTGTTGTCAGCAAATTATGCCTCTATCTCTGTTGTCCCTGATCAGATAATGATAATTACATTTATGCTTTGAAATGACTGAGGTTAGTAATGAGGAGTTCTTGTCTGTAGTTTGTGACAGGAAACTGCCAGTGTGTGCAATTGAAGGTTGTGTTGCTTGGGTCTGACATGCAGTGGACATGATGGCATCTCACTTCCCAACCTGGGTCAGTGTAACTCATGGCATCAGGTGCAAAAGCTGGTTTATAAGCTTGTAATTCCCTTTATGGAACACTCT
>NW_009953489.1:1320559-1330144 GCF_000747805.2 Chaetura pelagica | reverse complement strand
ACCAGTAAACTAGCATTCCTGGGATGTTCGTGCAGGCTAATGTTAGAGGAAAGCTTCATCCCACAAATGACAGCCTCTGCATGTTTTGAAAACATTTCTCTGTAATGGGAAAAAAGAAATATGAAAAATTTGAGGCTTTTTTCTTAAAACAGATATACCAGGAACATTTCTGCTACAAACATTCCTTAAGAAAATGAACATTTTTGTTCCACCTCTCTGATAAGCACATTTTGCATGGACAATACTTCCCATTTCCTGCTCACTTGAGGAACAGTCCTGTGTCTGACTCATTCCCAACTCTTTAACTCTCCTGTTTCACTAGATCTGCAGGGACATGTCCTGACCCTCTTCCCTCTCTGCTTAGCTGGTCACTGACTCTTGAGGACACTGACATCCCTTGTCAATGCCATGGGGTAAAATATGTCCATGGCTGGACCTGAAAGGATCTAGATTGCCTGCCTGGCATCTCCAACAGTAGATCCTCCCTGGCCAGAATAGGTGTGGAGGTTGTTCACAATGTCAGTGAGAAGGGGGTGGCCCCTGCCTGGGACAGGAGCAGCCAGTGAAAAGCAGAGTTGGAGAGGCAATTGCTGGCAGGATCTCCCTGCCCTGCAAAGCCTCTACCCACATTTTGTTTGCTAGGCCCTACCAGTCTCCAGGAGATGTTGGCACAAACTTCAATTGCCCTGGAGTTATGTTAAAGCCTGGGGGTGTCAGAGGTCTTCCCTGAGGCAAAGCAGAGGGTGTTTGGTGAGGAGACAGCCCTTGCATTGTCCTGCCTCCTGCAGCAGTCCCCTCTGCTCCCCATCTAAGCTGGGGTAGAGATGCATCCTCCTACCCATCTTGTTTTGGGAGGCAGCAGATTGGTTTGCCTCCTGGTGCTTCCTAAAGGAGTTCTGATGTGGCAGGCTGCCTCTTGCAAATGAGCTGAGCTGCAGCTGGGCAACTAAAATAGGTCCCAGTTTCCTCCAACAGACCAGATCTGGCTTGCAGGTGGTCTGCACTGAGTGCCAGCATGCTGGAAGCTGCTACCAGGACCAGGGTGGCAGCCAGAGCTCTCTGGACTCATAGTAGCAGCTCCATTACCCAGCACACTGGAGCCAGCTCCTCTCCTCTCGCTTCCCAGGCACTGTGACATATGCTGTCTTAATGCCTATGGCAAATTGGAATCAGCTTGGCTTTTTCAAAAGCTCTTTCATACAAAGGACTGACATTTTCTCTGCTTTATTCTGGAGCTGGTTTGGGTTGTTAAAAATTATACCCAGTGGGTAGGAGCTACCATACCTCCAATTGCCTGTGAGGCTACTCTGTATTTTACCAGCCTTTTTATTATTTTATTTTGGTGTAAGGAGAGGGGACCATTGTTTTGAAGCTGTAACAAGACTTTCCAATAGATCTGGAAATGTTATAGTGGTAAATAGGTATCTGAAGAACAAACCATCCCCCAGCACCTCAAGGACAAGGCCTCCAGCTGTTCAGTTATTCAGCCTGGATCATGGGCTTCAGCTGTAATTTCTGTTCTGCTGGCTTACTTCTACACCATTTTTACCCTGGCTTTTGAAAAATGTATGTTTATTCTTTTTCTGCCTTCCCCCATTAGCTGTAAATGCCTTTCAGAGGGTCACACTCTAAAGTGCACTGTTCTTTATAAAGCTGTTCACGGGGCTGCATCAGGACACCTGTGTGCAGAGGGAAAGGTAGGAGACATGCATCAGGATGGATCTGTCTGAGTCCACTCATGGATCTCAGCCAAAATGAGGTAATCTGTGGGAAAAGTGCATCTCCCTTGTCCTGAGTGTCAGCAAATGTACAGGCACAGTCACAGGAACAACAGCAACAAGTGCATTGCAGGCCTTCGTGCTCATCTTGCAAGATACTCTGGGGATGCTGGATGTCCTGCCCCACCTTTTCCTTCTATTTTCATCTCTTACTGTTTTTCTCACTTATTTAGTGGAGAAACTCCTCTTTATTTACATTGCAGCAAGGCCAGTATAGTCACTGTCACAGCTGCGGCAGAGAAATCCAGCAAGGTTGTGGGAAGAGGCGTGGAAGAAAAGCATGAAATGAACCCTCTGGCAAGGCAGGAGAGGTGTCTTGTCGGGATCTCAAAGGGACAGAGTATTTGAATAATGGTAGAAGTAAAGTGAAAAGAGGAGATTCTACTTTGGGCTGGGAAGTGGGGTGTGCTTTAGGCTTCTGAATCATTTTTCCCAGGAAATGGCATCATGTCAGACCTGTGACTCCATGCTGGCCAGAGCACAAGGTCAGTGCAGTGACTAATCTCTGCAGCTCATTTTGCCTCTGTGCCTGTTGAAGAACAAGGTGGTGTGTTGAAACATGACTTTCACTTCTATTCTACAAGAACTATTTCAGGCTCTCTGTATATTGATCACAGATATTCCAGACAGCAACTCTGCTCTTTTGGGGTGAGTGATGAGATCAGACGCAGACTTGTTTCTGCTGCATGGACTGAAGAGCCAGGAAGCAGTTCTGATGTGGGTGCCTGTGTGGGTGAGGTACAGGTTAGGCTGGTGAATGATGCTGATTCAGGTGACTTGGAAAATTTCTTTTCCTAATCACTTATGCCAGGGAATGCTCCCGGAAGTCAGTCAAAGTAGTGCACAGGTGCCCACAGGGACAAGTCAAAGGGAATTTGGACTGCTCTAACTGGTGAATGTATTGGAAGAACAGCATAGAGCAAGCTGGGGCTGGGCAGTGGGGCTGTCTCCCAACTGTGGCAGGGAGCCTGGGCACCTGCAGCCTCAGCTGGACATGCAGTCCTGTCTATTCCCAGCTCCTGGGCCAGGGAAATGGTAGCTCAGGCTCAAGCTCCTTCCCTATAAAATGCAGTGTGGAAAACCCCCTTCTTCTACTGCTTTCACCACAAATCTCCCCTAATTATGGCTCTCAGCCACCACGTCTCCTCCCAGTGTCCCTCTATCTTGCTTGCAGGGAAGCATTCTGTCCCTGAGGGATGGCAGCTCCTGTCATTAAGGGACTGAATGCTTTGTTTTCTATTTGGCTAATTCTTGCATTAGCTCAATCCCATGGACTATATAGAGGACCTGAAGCTAAAAAGGGCTGATTTGTCTTGTTCCTGCATTGTCTAATGGCTGCTGCCCATTTATACTGTGCTCTAGAGTTTTAGTGAGTCCCCTCCAGTCCATTAGATCACCCCACTGAAGTGAAGAAAATGAAACATGTCCTTTCTTTGCCAGTGACTCTGTAAACAGTAATAAAAGAATTAAACCCTCCTCAGTAGAAAGATTGCTCTAACAATTATTTACTTTGAGCAGGCATATCTATATTAATTTGCTTTGGGTTGGCTTGATTTTCTTGATGAAGATTACAGTAGATGAGTTTTAAAGGAAAGTGGATTGCTTAATTGCCATTCAATACTGGGGTTATGTCTTGCCTTAGTGCATTTGTATATCTTTAATAGAAATACTTTGGGATGAATGAAACATGAATGGAAATGTGAGTGTGTCTGTGGGTAAGTGCCTAAAGAGTAGCTTATCTTTAAGCACAGCTTTAAGTGGGTCAGTGAGGAGACGACTGTTGATCAGATGGCCTGCTCTTCAGTTTCACAGACATGGATGTGTTTTCAAGGCCCTTGTTGCAATTTCCTAATGAACAGTAGGAAATAAATGATCACAGCACTGTGTTAATGGCACATATTCTGCCTGGAATAATCCTTACAATGGTTCAGCTTCACATTTCAAGACAACAGATTTCTGTGTTGCTTCTTTTGACTTATCATATGGAAAACCTGAAGTGATATATTTCCCAGTGATTGTGTCATTGTGATTCTGGCATTACCCTCCCAGCTTGCTGTGGTCTTCATTTTTCCTTTTCATTGCTCAACTGCTGGGCACATAAATCAATAACTTGTTGTTAACTCCTCTGGGAAATGTAATAGCTTTTAATGAGATTCAACTAGAGGTTTACAAGGTTTCATTTTAACATTCAAATAAGACTTCAAAAGTAACTTTGTGTTAAGCTTCAATTTCAAACAGTCCTTCAAGCTCTGATTTTCACTGGTGAAAAGTTGGAACAGGGGGAGGTAAAACAGGAGCTTCAGCTCGTCTCACAGCCCTGCATGGACACAGACATCCCAGTTTCATCCTGGATTTCCAGTCTTTGATACTTTGATACAGAGTAAAGTAAGCAGCACTTGCAGAAGGGCAGCCATGTGTTGATCCTGACTTCTGGAGCTCTCAGCTCCTTGTCTCTGCAATTGGAGGTTCACTTGTTCCACTCCTCAGTCAGAGCCCAGCTGCCCTTCTGGTTAATGGGGGTGTCAGCCATGACTGCTGCTACTGCTGGGATACCTCTGACTTGACTGAAAATAGGCAGTCTTGGTAATTTCCTTAGAGACCTAGCTTTCCTGGAGTCTTTCATATAGCTTAGAAAACTCAAGGACATTTTTGTAAAAAACCTTCAAATGGAAAGAACTGCCTTGAACCTGTGGGATTTTTCCCTTCAGTGTCCAGGGTGACATCTCCTGTCCCCTGTCATCTCTGGCTTACTTGGTAGGATGGGGATCTTGCAGAGCTTCCTTGTCTGGGACCACATGGCAGTTCTTGCAGCTTAAATTGCTAACACTGAGCATAGCAGAGCAGTGTGGAACCAGGGATCCCACCGGATCACTGCACAAGGCTCTGTGACTGAGCCTCCCTTCATCCTGCTCCCACCCTAATAGAGCAGCTTTGAAACACGCCTAAATAGATACTTCAAAGCTTGATAACAAGGTGATAGATGTCTTAGAAATACCAAATGGAACCCTTTAAAGTTCATTTTGCCCTGTAAGCTGGGATAGGCCAAGATAATTTCAGCATTTCATTGTGCCATCTTCAGTTTAATACACAAATAATGTGGAGTTGTGACTGCAGGAACACTGCTGTTTCCTGTCCTGGTCTCAGCAATATTGAATTTCCCCTGCCCTACCAGGACTCAGCTCCTTATGCCAATCACAGAGACTGGTCATTAAAAACGGGAGAGAAGAAAAAAAGTGAGCTGTTCCTGTGAGCTGTGTTCTCCAGCTGACAGGGAAGGCAGGAAGGAGGAGATGGGCTTTGCTCCTAATCAGCCAGAGGCATTGCACTGTGCAGAGACAAACCCCACTTTGCTTGAGACAGACCTGAACCACATCCCAGCTCCAAGTGACCTTGTTTAAACTGCAGCTGGACCTGGCTCCCTGATCCAGCCTGTCTCTGCTGTAAACAGGTCTTTGCTCAGGAGCTCTTCTAACATTTTGTTGACATGTTCTTCTCCCCTCACAGTTCTCCCACTCTCCAAGGTGGCTGGGCAAGATACGCTTTCCTCTTGTGTCAAAGACAGGGACTGTGCTGGACAAAGCTGTTGCTTCTCGTGAAGAGAAAGGAGCTAGCATCACACTGGGAGGAGATGTGCAGGGAGGACACAGGCTGCTGCCTAGCAAGGGGTTCTCAGCCCTGGCCTGAACAGCCTGTAAAGCCAGTGGACGTGAGGCCATGCACAGATGTATTTTTTCTATTTTTTTCTTCTTCCTTGCTGAACAGCACAAAAATGAACCAAAGAATGAGGATGTAAAGGAAGAAAGTGAAGATAGAAGTCTAGAGCAGGAGACCACTGGTGTCATGTACTGTGTAGAGCAGGAGCTGGCCAGAGGCTCCCGTGTCCCAGGCACAGGGACCTGGGCTCACTGCGTGCTGCAATAAAGGCCAGGCATGTGTGTGCGTGTCAGAGTATGGGAGACACCAGACTGATCCCAGGGATGATGGAAGATGTTTTATTTGGAGTTCAAGGAAAGCTTTTTGTTCTGTAGCAAACAAGCCAGCCATGTGGCATGCAGTCTGCTAGGGCCCTGCTCCCATGCTGGGGGGGTTCAGAAGTGTGTGTTGGGCTGTGGGGGCTGTGCCCTGAAGGGCCACGGGGCAGCTACATGGGAGCAGCAGAAACACTCAGCCTGGGGCCCCTGAAGCAGGTTGTGGGAGCACAGCAGGCACTGCTCCAATTTGACAAGCACAGTGAGTGATTAATGAGCCAGGGAAAACAGGGTGACACATGCAAATACTAGAGATCTACAGAGGAAATTCTGAGGATCAAGTCTACCTTTGTAAACAGAAATATCTCTATTATTGGGGAAGACAAGAAGGGAGCAGAGAAGCTCTGTGACTTCCCCCGACAGTCTCTAATGATACTTTCTGCAGTTTGCATCAATCCAGATTAAGCTTTGGGCTGACACAGACGGATCTTAACTAGGCTCTCATCCAATGAACTTGCATGTTCCCCTGTCCCCTGCTTTCTCAGCTGCTGAGCCAGGCTCCACGCCTGACACAGAGTATCTGCACATCCCTTTGAGTAGCTAACCCTGCTCCCCTGATTGTTCTGCCAAATGAGGCTCTGGTTTCACTGCGATGAGGAGTGCTGCATTGATGAGGACAGTCCGTGTGCAGCAGGAAGTGGTTTTGGTCTGTGACTCTAGTTGTTCCAGGCAGAAACTGGAGCAGCTCAGAGAACTGCTGAAGGAGGCATTCTTAGTCTCCCAGGGTGCTTCTGCCAATGTAAGGCCCCAAACACTGCTGGCCCCTGGGAATGGCTGCTTCCATGATGGGCTGTGCCTTACAAAAAGCTCCATGATTGGGAAACAATGTCAAACAGACCTGTGGTCAAGGGGAGATGCCATTGTGGTGGCCTGGGATGGTGATGTGCTGATCTGGGGCAGGATGAGTGGTGCAGAGCAATGCTGCTTCACACCTCTGTGCTGAGAGCAGGGAATGTGGCTCCTAGACTCTCTCAGCCCTGAAAAATGCATGTCAGGTTCTGCAGGAGCTACACACACCACAGAACAGACCAGTTAGTGCAAAGCTGTGCAAGTGGAAGCCTCCAGTTGTGGAGGCACAACTGGCCAGGAGCACCAGCTGCTTTTCCACACATTGCGTGGGACTGTGTTCTCTTTCAGAAAGAGATTTCATTGTGGCCTCAAAAGAGGAGATCAGTAATTATTTCTCTGCTCTCCATCTGGGGACAAAAGCCTTGACATTCTGGCACATGGTTAGATACTGAAAATGGTTTGCTGCCAAACCAAACTTTTGACAATCTCTCATGTTGCACAAGAGATGAGAAGTTTTAGTATGAGATTTTCAGAGCTGTCTTGGAGTCCATTTTCTTCAGATAGCAAATGCAGATTTGAAAATCTGTACTTTGTTGTAACTAAGGCTGAATAATGTGAAATTTCCTTTAGCCATGCTGTAGTTGAACTGGGACTCATCCACACACAGTAGTGGATTAATTTGCATCAACTTGAGTCTTCATCCTGTGCCTGCTGCTCATACAAGTGATCCCAGGCATCTGTGGTGCCCTTTCCACCACAGTACAGAAGCAGGACCTCAGCACAGCCTGGTAAACATGGGGTAATTATTCTGGGGCAAGTGGGGACATGAGAAGAATGATTGAACATGTCACGTGTCAGTCAGGGATGCCCGTATCTTTAGCACATAAGGGAGCAAGATAATTGACTTTTCCAGGCTTGTGTTATCTGGAAACTTTCTCCCAGCTGGTGTGAGTCTGCAGTAACACAAAAGTGGTTGGTAATTGCGATCTGCACAAGGCAGATGCTGCTAAGGTGAAGCCTTCTACTTCTTGAGAAGGCTTGAGCTTGGAAGGGTTCTGGGCTTGATTGTCATTCTAGACAAGTGTATCCTGACATCCTTTCCTTTTTACTCTAAATCAGAAGCAAAATGAATAAATTAGTTATTGAAGTTCCTTGTGGGCTTCATTGATGCGATTGCAGGTGGAAAAGACAGGTAACATAACCAGAGGGAATTGGTGTCAGGGCTGCTCCTTACAGACCCAGATTATGTCACCAATCAGCTGGTGAAATAAAGAGATTTCCCGCGTATATTTAGTAAATCAACATGACAATGTCATATACAATCGGAGTTAATTAGGCAAACCTCCTTGCTGCGTATAGCGTAGCTGCTGCCTTAAAGGTAGAGAGGCTTCCGTCATTCCTGCAGCTTTGCAGGTGTCAGGGGGAGCTGGCTGCTCACAAGGCTGTTGAAAGGCACCTACAGCAGCATCCTCCTGCTGCAGCTCAGAGCTCTGGGCTGGGCACTTTCATGGCACCAACCCCAAGAAAGCTGAAGCCTGGTGTCTACACAGGGTGCTGTTGTGAAGGGACACTGCTGGGGTTTGACATAAAGGGGAGACAGGAGTAATTTCTGGGAAGCCTCAGGCTTTCCATTTAATCTCTGTGTCTCCTGTGTTTCCCCAGCCCTCAGTGAATGGGACCTGCTGTATTGCCAGAAGTCACACACTTGTCCCCCAGCAGCACCCACTGTGGGATACTGTTCCTGACACATGTGAGAGTCACATCTCAGGTCAAAGAGGGACAGAAGTGACAAGAACCCCTGCCCCTAGTCAAGCTGCACACAGCTGCCTGTTGTGTCCAGGGAAAAAGGCATTTGATCTCTGAAGGCCTCTTCCTCACCTCTGCCCTGGGGAGGAGAGGCCAAGTGTAGGGCAATGGAGTGACTTGTTGGACAACCCATGTTGGAGCCAGGAGCCCTCCACCATTTCCTCACTCTGACCATGGGGGACTCCCATCTGGTTTGATTCAGCTGTCAACCCTGGAGCAGAGAATGGCAGTAACAAAAGGCTTTTTCAGACATAATCCCACTAAACAGGAGACAATCCTGTTACGTTTCCAGGCGACAGGAATTGAGACTTTAGTGCCAGAGTATGAGGACTCTGCCCTAAGGGCTTTGTTTCAGGACTTCATGTCAGGTGATCTCAAGGCCAGCCTGGTCTTTGTGCCCTAGAGCAGCACAGATTAAGCCCTAAGCATGTATTTTTAAACTGAGCAAAGCCCAAGAGGTGTGATAGACAATCTGGGATGGGAAGGAAAAAACAGACCAGCATCCCAGTAAGAGGGATTAGTCTGCCCAAGACAATAGCAGCCATGAATCTCCAAGGGCATGGCCTGACATGCCAGTTGAGGGCTGGGCTGCCCTCCCATGCCAGCTACACCAGCCTGCCAAAGTTCAAATGTCTGACAAGCATCACACTGCAGCTCCCCTATTCCCAGCCCATGTGTCCCTGATCCCCAGCAGAGGCTGGTTAATACCCAATTAACAGGACTCCTTCTAATGAACTGAGCCTTAACCACCAGTCACTCCATCCTTTAATCTCTCCCAGCCGGAGCGGAAGGACTTGGCAGGTGTCACTTCAGGCTGGGGTGACAGGATAGATCTGGCCTGCCAAGGCACAGCCACACGTCTGACAACCCCTCACCTCCTCCCTGGAAATGCCATTTACCCCAGAGCAAACTGCACACCAGCCCTGTGTCCATGTGTGGTCTTCCTCCCTCCCTGTCCCTGCCACCCCACTGGGCTGGAGCCAGGAAATGTTACCGCCCCGGCCAGGACGGTTTTCCTCAATGACTGTCTTGGCCAGACACACTCAGACTGAGCTGTTCTGCTGCACCTCCCTGCCAGAGCCCCCCTTCCTCACCATGCTCACTGTGAAGGACTTGGTGCCACTGCGTGTGCCCAGGTGTCCTCTTGATGGTACTTGGTCCCCAAATGCGTGAGCCAGCAGTCC
>NW_009953489.1:1307933-1320073 GCF_000747805.2 Chaetura pelagica | reverse complement strand
CACACGTCTGACAACCCCTCACCTCCTCCCTGGAAATGCCATTTACCCCAGAGCAAACTGCACACCAGCCCTGTGTCCATGTGTGGTCTTCCTCCCTCCCTGTCCCTGCCACCCCACTGGGCTGGAGCCAGGAAATGTTACCGCCCCGGCCAGGACGGTTTTCCTCAATGACTGTCTTGGCCAGACACACTCAGACTGAGCTGTTCTGCTGCACCTCCCTGCCAGAGCCCCCCTTCCTCACCATGCTCACTGTGAAGGACTTGGTGCCACTGCGTGTGCCCAGGTGTCCTCTTGATGGTACTTGGTCCCCAAATGCGTGAGCCAGCAGTCCTTTGTATAAGGCCCAGGGATGCAAGGAAATGGACTTCACTTCAGGCCAGCCCAGAGACCTCATCAAACCAGGACTAGGTGTCTCCAGCTGTTATTTCTCAGAACACAGGGGAGCCACACACCCCTCTCCCTCAGGTCTCCGCAGCACCCCAGAGGGCTGGATCTTGCTGTAGGAGCTTTAGAAGAAAGTGGTTCAGGAGTTAAATTGCCTTTGGGAGCATCAGAGTGAAGCTGTTTCCATGTACAGGAGTGTCTGCCTTGCTACAACAGAGACTGTTGTGCAAACTAGACTTTCCCCTGTGTTGATCTCCAAAGCAGAAATCTGAGATTGCCATAAGCTAGGAAATCCCCCTACGTATCACATCTCTGTTCCCCCTGCCTTATCTCTGCTTGCAGGAGCTGGGTGCCTGCAGCACATGTCCCAGCAGCCTCAGGCAGAGCAAAGTGTGAAGTTGCAGCACAGTGTGGGTGCTGTGAAATTTGAGTTTTGGGCCAAATGAGGCCATGGGGAAAGAAAGATCACATGAATAGTAATTCCTACTGGCTGGAGACATCTCACACCTCTCCTGTGCCTCTCTGGCTGCAAGTAGCAGAAGCCGGTGGCAGGTTGTGTGACAGTGATTGCTGCGTGATGGGCATTTTCCTCTCCTCAAACTGTGCTGCAGAATTTGAGAGTGAATCCAGGTGCCTTTGCACCATGGAGTAGGAATTGGGATTTGACAGTCATGTAGAAATGGAAATCTACAATTGTTCTGGGGCTGTCCAGGATGGCATCTGTGGTGTAGATGTTGCTGACTTCCTTCTCAGTGCTCCAACTGTTTAACTGGTGTTCCTGGGGATACCAGGAGCTACCATGTCTGGGTACAGGGTGAGGGCTGAGTCTCCAAGTCCAGCAGATAATCACCAGTATCATTGCATTATTGTATTCCTTTCATCTGCAGATCTCAGCATGTTTCAAATGTAGTAATGAAGACTAACACCATCCTGGGAAGGGGTGAGATAGTACTAACCAAGCTTACAAATGGGGAAAGTAAGACTTGGAGAGAAGGAATGCATTTATACACTGGTTCCTGTCTCTGTCAGGTGCCTGCACAAAGCTGGGCCAAAAAGGATTTGCTTAAAGCCCCAGAGCAAATCCTAGAAGCAGATCTAGGACTCTGTGCCCCAACCTTTGGCTGCATTTTTCACAAAATAGCTCCATCCCCCAGGCTGGGAGAGGAGGCACTGAGAGAAGCCCTCCTAAATCACAAGGCTTCCTCAGATTTTTGGGGAGTTTATAAGGAACAAATCTTTGAAGTACTTTCTTGTAAGTATTGGCACGGCCCCAGAAGCTGTGACACCAGCTGCTCACACTACTGATACTGTGACAGGCTCAAGCCTGGTCTGAATTGATGTTGGTGCCCGTTGCCTTGGTGCTGTGTGGAGCCAGGCAGCTCCTGCTGTGCCACTCAGCTCTTCCTCAGCCTGGCAGGGAAAGGTTGGAGCTGTTCAGTCATCACTTTTCTAGAAGCCACTGGCCTAAACCTGAGGAGCAGACTGGATCCTAAGGGATCACTGAAGAGCAATAGCTAGGATCCTGTGGGATCTGTGCAGACATATTGCCTGAGCAGCTTGTGCAGCTCCCCCCCTTTGCAGCTCACAGTGTAGAACAGAAGAGCTGAGTGTGAAACAGCTTCCCCGCAGACCCCATTAGCCTGAGCTGGCAATTGCCAACAGAAGGCTGGGCCAGGCAGCCCTGGAGAGATGCTTGAGCTGGTACAGTGCATCTTGTCAGAGTTCCCCAAAGCAGGAGGGAGCAGAGGGTCAATGAGCAGACGACTGTCTTTTTATTGCTCTTGGGCACAGAAGCCACTTGCCCGTTGTGTCCCAGCAAAGCTCTGCTCCCTGGCCATGCCAGCAGGAGCATGCTCCAAAGGGGCTCCTGCCTCTGGTGGGGTGGGGGCTTCTCTCTGCCCTAATTTTCTCCTAGAATAATTTATCCTGTGCCTCTAATTAAACTTCCCCTTTGGCTTAGGAGTGTGGACAGTCTGAGCATTTGTAAATTACCCCATCTACCAGACAGGCTTTGTCCAGCTCTCAGACCTCTAATTATTCTGTTCTGCCCTTAGAGACGAAAGATCTGCTGGAGACAGACTGAGCAAAGAATATCAGGTGTGATAGACCCTGCTTGGCCAGCAGCCCTGGAAAAAAAGGCTGCTGCTGCGCAGCACAGTGAGCCGTGGAAACACAGCCTGACCCTGTACCAAACAGAGCTCTCTGTCTGCACACAAAGAAAAAACTTTCCCCACTTACATGCCTGGGCTGGGCTGTGGTCAGTGTCCCCTCTGCTGTGTGTGTGTCACAGGTTGGTGCCCTCCCATGACAAGCACCAGGTACAATTTCCTGCCAAATGCAGAGCTCATGGCAGGGCTCCCTGGGCTGCGCACAGCCAGCTCTGAGCTGAGTCTCTTCCTACTTGCTGCATGTACTACTGCCTGCTCTGATCTCAGGGAAAAGGGAATGACTGTGCCTGCCTGAGGAGGTGACCAGCAGCTGGGAACACCAGAATAGGTGACTCCTGTTGGCCATCTTGGTGGCTTCCTAGCCACCTAGTAGTCCTCCAAGGAGCTCTTTGGGTGGGCTGGGCAGCACCTTGAATGCAGGGCAGGAGGCTGCTTTGGGCGAGTTTAGGCATATTTACTTAACATGGTGTACGAGATTCTGTTCAACATTTGAAAGAGTCATGTCACAAATTACTTGCAGCCTCTGCAGCTCCTTCTCCAGTTTAGCTCTAGCAGCCTTTGCAAGTGCACAAGAATTTGGATTTGTTTACAGGAAGCATTTGAATGTGGCTATTCTGGGTTTTCTGTTTTCTTATAAACAAACATACAAGCAAAAAAAGATGGTCTCATAAGAAACTTGGCCAGCTGGGCTTGACTGGGGAGGCACAGGGAATGCTGAGCCTGGCAACTCCTGCTCTAGGAAGGACAGGTACAGGAGCCCTGCCCAACGCCTGATGGTCCCTGCCTCGGGCTTGGCATAGGATGGGTGCAGTTTTGGTGGAAGAAGACACAAGCAGTGTGTTTGCCCTCTCCCCTCCAGGGCAGGGCAGCTGCTGCAAGATCACTCTTTATGCAAAGATTAAAAGAAAAAAAATACACCTCTCTGAGCTAGCTGCTTTGTCTAAGTCTTGAATGATTTTCTGTCACTAGGTATCAAACTGCAGTTGAAAGGATTTCCCGTTGACATTTAGCAGTATTAAATTACAAAATAACCACAAGTCAGCCACTCAGTATGATATAAACAGTGGGATTTGACAGAGCTTTTTCTGGCCTTGGGGACCAATTTACTCATTTTTACAGTCCCAACTCCAGTCATCCGCTGGTAATGCACAGCGCCTTTTGGACACCATCTATTTGGAATTAGAGACACATATGGCAGAGTGTAATTACCTATTTATTCTGCTGCTGAATCAGCAAACGGAGGCTAGTTAACATTACAGCTCATAAGCCCCTTTCATAAACATGGGTCAGTGCTGGAACTGGGCAAAATGAATGCAAAAGAAAGAAAGAATTCCTATTGGAAAGGAAGCCAAAAAAATCAGATGATTTAACAGGGAAAAAATGGGCTCTCAGTGCTTTCTGCGAGGAAGAAATCTGGGGAACCACAGCCAGGCTTCTGGGAGGAGGGGCCTGGCCCATTGCTCATTCCCACTGGTGTAAATCGGGAGTAGCTGTGGAAATGTCTTGCTGAAAGTCTAAAATAAATGAGAGGGAAATGAGGCGCATTGGCCAGAGCTCTGGCTCAGCTCCCCGGGGAAACAGGCAGCTGGTCTCGGGGCTCTGCGTGCTGCACCCCGCGGGGTCCCGCGCCGGCCTGGCTGTGCTGGCTGCGGGGCTGGCCTGCCGGTCACACGGGTTTGCCCCGAGGATGGATTGAGCCCCTGTCAGCAGCGGCGGGGCTGTGGATGCGCGCAGGGCCGCCCGGGCCGGGCTCCGCCCCCCCCCGCCTTCCTGTCCTGCTTTCTGCCAGCCCGCGCAGCCCTGTCTGCAGGGTAATAACCAGAGGCAGAAAGTGCTTTGCAACTCTCTGCAAAGCTGAAACATTTCCTGGTGAGTAAATGGCAAAGCAGCCAAGGTGGAGAAAGCTGCTCAGGCAGGAACGCTGCAGAGAAGCTGCTTGGCTGAGGCACAGCAGGGGCTTCCCCAGCCTGCGGAGAGCCCCGGCCCGGGGACTCCGCCCGCCCGGGCGCTGCGGGCTGCGCAGCCGGGGTGCTGCGAGGGAAAGGGCTCATCCCAGCAGCACCAGCTGCTCCCAGCAAGGAGCACTGTCCTGCCCTCTGGGCCGACCAGCCAAGGGGAATCTGTCTAGTAAATAACTGGATCACCCAACCCTCAGGGTTTTGCAAAAGAAAAAAGAAAACGCCGCAGAGAAAGGAAAGACTGCACTGGTTTATACGGGATGGGAGGAGGCAGGAGAGGGATTTGTGGGAGAGGAGGAGGGTCTGAGAGGTGTTCTAGGATTAAGTAAGGTTTGCCTTGTCGCAGTGTAATATACGTAGGGCTGGTGGCTGGAGAGTGGGGAGGAGGGTGAGACGAGGCTTGTTAGACAGGGCTTGGAGTCAGGACCTGCTGCGGGGCCCAGGACTGGAACGCAGTGTGGGGAAGGGGTGAGTGGCTCAGCATTGCCCAGGGAAGCAGGGGCGATGCTGGGCAGAGGCAGCAGAAAGGCAGATCCTTGGGAGGACAGCTGAATGCCACGGATGTGGAACTGTGTCTCTGCAAGGGCAGGGCTGAAGCCTCTCTTATTTTTCTGGTTAGTGCAGTGATGTGCAGTGCAAGCAGTGAAACGCTGCAGGCCTGGAGGGAGCTTGCTCCGCAGCAAGGGCTTGGCAGCAGCTTGGCTGGCTGAGGGCTGAGGAAGGAGGCAGCTTCCCTTTGTCTCCAGATGTAGCAAAGGGGCAAAATAACAGCAAGAACCTAAGCTGCCAGTGGAAAAATGAGATACTATTCTGGAAAGCACCAGCTAAAGCTGTAGGAACACGTTTTTCCTCCCACTGACTCTCAAATCTTTGCAGTGATTAAGACACACATCACTGCCAGGACTCCTCAGTAAAGCTGCTATTAGGTGGTTTCCCTGTGGGACAGGGTGAGGTACAGAACTTTGCAACGGTTTCAAGTGAGATAGAAGAGGAGGCCTTGATGCCTATCTATCTACAGTTGTCCTCACTTGGGCTTCTGTCTTGCAGGGAGGTTTATGGGCGCTGGTTTGAGAAGCATTGGTGAACTGTGCACAGGACAGGGGTGGCACATTGCTCTACCTGCCTGGTTTGGAGTCTCACTTGGTTCCTGCTATGCCAAAGTGGAAAGGAGGAATTTTCATTTCCTCCCTCTGTTAAATTTGCCATAGCGTCCAGTCACTACCACAAACAGAAGGAGGGAACTGAGTTCCTTGGCTGAGTGTTGAAACCTCAAGGACCACAGCTGATGGCAAGGGGCTGGCACGCCAGGGTGGGCACAGCCAGCCTGTGTCTTTGCCCTGACAAGTGGCATGATCTGGACAAACCTTCTCTGCTCTACCCAATGCCTGGTTTTCTACATTTATATAAGTGGAGGTAATAATGACCAGCTTCACTGCAGTGCTACAAAGGCTGATATTTATTTAAGTGACATCCTGGAGCAGGTCCTGTCCCCTGGCCTGCTGGCCGGAGGAAGCAGCAGCCGCTGTCTCCTACAGGTGCACACACTTGTGCTTGTTCTCTTTTCATTTTTCCTCTTCAAAGGGCTGGGCATCTTGTATGAGGGTATGTGGGGAGCTGGGATTTGAACTCATTAGCTTTGTGCAGGCTGCACCTGCATCTCACTTATGTCTGCAGCCTGTGGGGAAACAGTTTTGTTTTCTTTTTTTCCTTCTTTTTTTGTGTGTGCGTGTAAGAGGGGAGGAGAGAGAAGAGAGAAAATGACAAGTACTCAGGAGGACCAGCTTGGTTGTGGGCCAGGTGTTGCACAGTAGGAGCAACAAAAAAATGCCTTAGAGGTAGCTGGTGAAACTGTTCCAGGGAACGTGACTAAAATACCTGCTCCTCTTGCTGTGCCAGGGTCTCGTTTGTCTTGGGACCACCTGCAAGAAGGGATCATGCTGGGGGAGCTTCTCTGTGGCTGCTGGCTGGACGTCTCCTGCCTAATGTGTTTGCAAGACAACCCAATTTTAAATCTCCTGTTGTGGATGCACCTTGTTGGTTCAAGCAGAAAATATAAAAATTTCTGCCTTTTCACCCCATCCTCCCTGCAGAGGGAGTGTGTGGAGAAGGAGGAGGGTTAGACTATAAAGCTGGACGGCAGGACTCATATTTCCTTATTCTTCCTTCTGCTGTTATTCACCCTGCTAGCACTGATTTTTTTACTTGAAGCATTAGTTTCCCCATCTGTAAAACAGAGATGGAAAATAGGAGCCTCACAGGAATATTCTACACCCTTCAGATGGAGTTTCTTTCATCTGAATTCACATCTACCTGCCTCTTCCCCCCAGCCTTGTATCTTTTTCTTTCTCTGTGATTTCAGATAGACTCCCATAAATCTTGTTCCAAGCCTAAATTAAATAACTGCTTAGAAGTCAAATCCCATCTGTGGCATGCCCTGTGACCTGGCAGTCTTCCTTTCCATCACTTGAAGCTGGCAACATCCCAGGGTCTCAGGGAAGTTCTGCAGAAGGATTGTCAGGCTCCTGGGATTTAGTTTAGATCAATATTTCCATCCCTGAAACCTGTTTTCAGGGAAAGGGAAAGAAGAAAGCAGTTTGATGCAGAGTTTTAAATTGGCCGTGTAAAGTCCATACAGTTAAAAGTTAAAATATGAAGCAGTCTGTTTTATATCTGAATTTGTTGGATCCTCTTAAAGGCTATGGAAATTTAAATGTGAGAAGTCCCGTTTTTCCCACACTTGCTGTTCTTGGGTTCTGTGCTCCTTCTACTGAATATCCAGCCCCTGAGTGTGCAGCAGTTGCTGGTACCTGCCCTGCTGGCAGAGGCTGCTAGGGTGGTGCAGCCTGCAAATCTTCTGTGAAAAGTCTGATTTTTATCTCAAGTGAGCATTTCTTCGTAATTTAATACCAGCAGTTTGTACAAAATGTACCTCATGAACATGGAGGAACAACAGTGCCAGCAGGAAGTTGTTCCAGCAGCAGCAGCAGCTGCGATCTGCCCCACGGCAGGACCGGGCTGGGGCTGCAGCACACGCAGGAAATCAGCCACAGCCGGGATGCCAGTGGCATCCCCGGGGAGGGAGACAGGTTTGGGACCCACTCCAGAACCTTTTCTTGGCAATTCAGCAACACCTATTTTCTGGTGAAGTCGAAGTTGGCAGGACATGTAGGCGAGCCAAGGAGTCCACTCCAGAACGTGGTGATTTTTAATAAAGTCACAATTGCTGCTCTGTGCTAAATGAGTCATTTGAAAGTCAGCCCCTCATAAAACAATCCCCTCTCAGATACTGCTTCCTTCTATACATGTTTCACCAGCACAGTGTGCTTTGATGGCGTCAACACTACCTCCACGTCAGTTGCTGCTCAACAGTTACTGCTTGTTCTCCCAGGTTTCTCAGCAGCAAACCCCAGGGCTGTGCACAATGCCAGGCAACACCACGCTTGTAGGAAGGGGCGGCAGAATTTTGCATCCAAACCCCAGTGGCGTGAGCTGCTGCTACGGTGACAAGAGCAGTGACATGTGCCTGTGACACAGCCCCTGCTGGGACACCCCCTTGTTCCCTGCCTGGTGGGGTGGGGGACTGTGCCCTCCTGGCCAGGCGTGTGGCGGGGCAGCAGGACAGGCAGGGGCAGCTGCCGGGCGCCTTTCCTCAGCAAGGACTCTCGTTTGATCACTTTCTAGTCCATTGATTTTTCACTAACCTCGTCAGACTGAAATCTGTGTTGGGAACGTCCTTCCACTGCCTGCCAAATTACATAAAATTATTTCAAATTGGCCAGTGAGTTAAAAAGATAGAGGGTGGAGGAGGTGGGGGAAGATGACAGATGGATGGTGTGAATGCAGAAGTCTTGAGTCCTTGGGAAACCAGGCTTAAAACATTCAGAAAACTGAAGAGGTCTCTGATCCATAAACCCCTCTGTTCCGAGGCACTAATCTACCCAAACCAACCAAGCTGTTGAAGTGCAGGATGATTTAGTTTACTTGGGTTTGTTTATTTGCTTTTTGAGGAGGTGTGGGCCAAGGACACTGCACATCTGGCATTATTGGGCTGTGGATCACAACCTTGTAAACCAGCTTTTTTCTAAAAGACACAGTGTGAGTGTTTGTAACCTGAACACAAACTACGAAGCACACCCTCACGGAACCCTAGTACTTTTGTTTAATATGTATATATTTTCTTTTACAATTTGGACCTAATGAAAAACATGTGGTTTGTGCTGAGTGAAAGGAAGAATAGAACTTTGTGAGGGCTGTATCAGTTCCTGCTGGGCATGACCCACTGCCTGTGTTCCCTTGCTGCCTTGTGACTCCAGATACTGCAGAATGACTTGAACACATTCCTCATCCCCACCCAAACCTGAACACTGCAGTTTTCAAAACACTGTTGTCTTGGCAACCTTCCAGATTTTTTCTAGGCATTAAAAACTTGGCTGAAACTAGTGGAGTAAAAGCACAACTGAAGTGTTTTCCCAGGCCTTGAGCACAACACCTGACTGCGACCCCGCTTTCCTCCCTGTACTTCAGTTGCCTTTGCTCTTGTTTCTGACCACAGTGGCACCCCTGTGGTACCTCCCTGTTTCCTTCCTGTTTAAAAGAAAGCCCTGTATCTGCCCAGCATTTGAACCAGGAGCACCAGCACGTTTTTGTTCTGTGGTTATTCACAACAGAACTGCAGAGAGGACAGAGATGCTTCATGGCCTCTTGGGAGAGCTGAGTCAGCACTTTAAACTTCCTGAGTGATACAGACTCAAGAGGGCATGAAGCAGGGCTGCTGCTTTAGAAAGGGCACCACAACCCTACAAATGCAGAAAACTGCTCAAGGAAATGTAAATCTGAGTGACTGCCATTGAAACACATATAGAAAAAGCCTTCATTGTGAATGTGAATTTTAAACAAAATCATCAGCCTCCTGCCTCCCCACACAAAGCAAACCTGCTGCCTCTTCCTAGGAGAGTGTTTTACCAAGCTCGTATGAAACTCTTTTACAACATCCCTTTGTCTCTCTTGGAACCTGACCAAGAATTATAAGCCTTTAAAGAGAACTTTTTGCTTGTTCAGGCCCAAAGGGAGTAGCTGGGTATAAATAATAGATTGGGCTCTGCTGTTTCCAGTGTTTTCTGTTTTGCTGCTCCTCACAGACACAACCTGGGAAAGGTGTGGCAGTGCCTGTAGCAACAGGAGAGCAGTTATCTGGTCTCCCTCGAAGGAACATGATGATAAAGTGAGGAACAGCTGACAGGACCGGAGCTGGTATGTGCAGCCCAGCGGACGTGACGTTCCAATTTTAGAAAACTACAACTGGGAAGACTTGCTGGCTCACTGGACCTTGCTGCTGTTTTCCATACAGGGAGCCTTGGGAGAGCAGTGTCGTATCTGTCCAGCCTGCTCAGCAAGAACAGCCCCTCGGCCAGGCAGCTGATGGTTAACAATTAATACCTTTGAAGCCTACATCTAGCTAAGGAAAAATGCTGGGGATTTGCAACATACAGTGAGGCAACATGAACTCCTTGTTTTTTCCAAGGTGAACTGCTCTGCCACGTCAGCGTGGCAAGCTACAGCCTTCTGTGGTTTTCAGTTTTGCCAGTATTGCATCTTCCATCTCAATTGCATGTGAGCATCAGTGTTGCAATCCCAGTGGTCCAAACAGTCCTGCTTCCCACTGGCTCCACTCCCACTCATCCCTGCCTTTCTTCTCCTTTCATCTGGTGCCTTCTAAGCTATTAAAAACAACTCCACCTTTCCTGAAAGATGCCCTTAGCTGTTCTATCTTCTCCCCCACAATTCTAGCCTTGAATTGTCATGTTTGACACTGATAATTTGGCAGAATCCCTGTTCCCACCCACCTCTTTCTCCATTGCTGTGGTTTGTAAGGAAGGGAGTTTGGGGCTGTTGCACATTCCCAAAAGGAAAGTCCTGTATTTATTTCTTGGCAAGCAGAGTTAGGAACCTGAGCAAGAGTACACAGGCTTCTGCAGTCTTCTACTCCTCAGTTACCTTCTTGGTCTCTCTGGGCAGATTAAGGCTTTTGTGCTGTTTTTACCAAGGTCAGCAATCTAGTCTTTTGTATTCACTGTACTCAATTAGTTGAGGGCATTTAACATGGATTTTTTATATTTGCATCACAAATTCTAAATGATCCATGAAAAGCAGCTGTTCATAAACTTCTGAATTAATTATCTCCAGTGTCTTGGAGGAAAGAAACTTTACCAGCCATTTGACTGAGGCCTTGTGTAGTCAGAATTATGGGAAACTGTTAGTCATTTTTAGTCCGCATTGAAGAAATAATGTGATGCTGTAGCATCTGTTTCCATTTAAAATTCTCTACAACCTCTTCTTTACCTGACTTGTTATTTACTAATATCTGTGTCAATAGGTCAGTAGCTGGAGCTACCCACATAGCAGCACCCCTAAGGACTTCCAGTGTTGTCATGGTCATAGGCAGTGGTGTTACATAAAACCCATTTTGATCTCATTCCTTCTGTATTCTCTTCCTCTAAAGAGAACATGCTGTAGATTTGAGCTGTGATTTTTTACTTTGCATCACAGTAATTTATGGTCTTGTTTGCTGTAGAAAGCCCTAGGATGTTGGCAAAACATGATGTTGTGAATAAAGGACCAGAACAATAAACCCCTGCCTTTCACAACAGGCTTAGATGCCATGGGCTGAAATAATAGGGGTAAGTTTAAACTTGGGAAAGTTTTAGCACGAGGTTTTAAGGATTGCTTTCCAAGTCAAAAAGGAACTGTGAGAATGGAGGGGGAAATGCAGAACACAGAGTACAGGCTCCTGTTCCCTAAATGAGCAACAGTGGGCCCTCCAGTGAGTGATCTGGGCTTTAATTCACTTTGGGCTCAGCTTCCTTTTGGTTTTGAGGTCCAGTAGTTATCAAAAGGAAAATTCATAATCTTCTAACCTGGGCTGTATTTGTGCTGTTAGCTCCCCTAGCTCTACTTAGTCAATAACAAGCTTAAGTAGAGATTATGAGAAGGACTCCATCCCATTGCAGTGAGCCATGGCCATCCTTTTTCTGTTATCACTTTATTTTCTATGTCCTTATTTTGTATTAGGTATTTTCCTACAGGCCTTAGCACAACAGGCACCTGAGGTGATTTCTTAGCAGGAGCCTCAGTGTTTTCCTGCCAGGCATTGCATCGTGCACATTTTTGAGCTCACTGGTCAGGCCCATTCCCTGAACTCTAGCCCCTGCTCATGCAGCCCTTCTACATCTACTGCTGTGCACCCACACATCCAGCTCTCAGCAGGACACACTCAGCCCCTGCACCCTCCAGCACCCCCAGACACACTGGTTTGTTCCGTGAACACAGGGT
The DNA here is from genome assembly GCF_000747805.2 of Chaetura pelagica. Taxonomy (NCBI): domain Eukaryota; kingdom Metazoa; phylum Chordata; class Aves; order Apodiformes; family Apodidae; genus Chaetura; species Chaetura pelagica. The sequence continues at coordinate 1,308,234 of NW_009953489.1, read as the reverse complement.
ACAGCTGGAGACAACTTTTTATGCACCGCAGGATTCTTCAGCCTTGCACACACATGTGCAAGCACCACACCAAAAATCACAGGCATGAAGCTCCCACCAGCCCTTCTGCATTGTCCACCCTGCTGGTTCCTCAGCGGCCGCTGCATTCATCCCTCCAGACACTGTGTGGCTGAGAGCCAGAGGCTGGTCATGCTTTCTCCTCTTTCCTTCCTTCCTTCCTTCCTTTCTTCAGCTTGCTGGGTGTGACAGTCTGAACACAGTTGTTTATTGCTTTTGTTTCCACATATAGTCAGATCTCTTT
>NW_009953489.1:1305437-1307731 GCF_000747805.2 Chaetura pelagica | reverse complement strand
TCTTTCCCTGACATTTTGCAGCTCAGCAGAAGCACTGCAGGTGGGATGAATCCAGTTCAGTGCCCTCCTCCCACCCTCGGCTGCTCCTGTCGCTAATGAACTGCAAACAACCATGTTCCCCATGTTCAACCTTCACCCTGCCCGATGCATCCATAATCTAAATATAGGCCATAATTATTCCACTGGCGTCTGTGGAGCCATTGACAGAACTGACAGTGGCAGAGGTCAGGAGACCCTTTGCACCTTTAATATATTCTCTTAACCATTTCCATGCCACTGATGGTCACAGACTCCCTAAAATCCAATAAATGTCTGGGATTTGTCCTTTGACTGTTCCATATCTGTTCCTTAGCCCTCTCAGCACTGCCAAACTGCAGGCTGATTATTTTCTTCCCTCTAATTGGGACACTTTGTTTGTTTGTCTGGTTGTGCAATCAAGATGTGAACTCAGAATGCTCTTTTCAAGCCAATGACCTGCATCTCCCGCAGACGCAAATCCCAGTGCCTGAAAAAATGAGTGCAGGAATCGATCTCCTGGCCACGGCGCTGCTTCCGTGTTGGAATACCCTGGAAGCAGAGGCACTGACTTTCCATATTATTATTTTTATGGCCCTGTGGAACAAACAGTTGACTATAGTGCTGTGAGAGTGAATAACAGGGAGAGAAGCTAGTCTGTGCTGTAAGTAATTTGATCGCAAATCATTTAGAGAATGTAAATTGTGGGGGAGAGATGTCACTCCTGGCAGGAGGTCGCCTGTGTCACCTGTCAGACAGTCCCCAGTGGCGGTCATGAAAATTTCTTTGCAGGATTATTAATAAATAAACATAATTCTCTGCATTTCTGCAGCACCTTTCACTGGAGGGACAGAAAGCACTTTAACATTAAGAACTGTGCTATGCAATTATTTTAATTTCCTTTCAAAGTATTATTTTAAAGGTCAAATTTGTCATGCGTTTCCTGGGATCATAAAGTGGTATTAAATTTAAACTTCATCATTTCCACCTCTGCTCATTTTGAGGTAAGGTGTAATCTCCATTTTACATCTTGATCAATTAGATGAAGTGACAAGCCATTAGTTCCGAGGTGTGTGTTAAGTATTTGTAGTGTGGTGGCTCTTAGTGTAACAGTGGTCACGAATTCCACGTGATGCTACCAAAGACAAAGTTTTTGTCCCAAAGAATGTATAGTTTAGTTCAAAATGAAGAAATGAAGTGGAAGAGAAAGGAGGTTGGATAAGACCAATTGTGACTGTTTAGATTTCCTGTAAGCATACTTCATAGAATCAGAGAATGGCAGGGGTTGGAAAGGACCTCTGGAGATCACTGAGTCCAACCTGCCGTGTCTGTCATGTGCCAACCCCCCATGAGCCAACCCCCTGCCTGTCACGTGGGACATGAAATTATAACCAGAATTCAGTGTGCTGGGATGTATGGCTGCACTTCTGCAGAGCTGGATCCTGGATGTGCCTCTCGGTACATGGCTGTAAGCCAGAGGAATATGTGGAAAAGGTGAGGAAAAGACAGAAAAAGAGCTGGTGATACTGTATGATCCCAGGGTGCTGTGCTAACCAATACCGCCTCATTTTTCATTTGCATTCCTTTGTCTCTGTGTATCTGTACAGTTAGTCTGAGATGTAAAACTTACTTGCAGGATTTTCTGGGCAGGAGTGTTCTTTTGTCCTGTATTATTTGCACAACCCCAAGCACACTTTGGATCCTGACTCCTGAGCGGGACCCAAAAATCCTACAATGTTACTAATCTGTCCTGCTCCCATTTAAGTTTATGGCAAAATTTATCCCACTTTCTCTAGCTGTGAAATTACACAGCACTGGAGCTGTGAACAGATTAGAAGTGAAGAAGAGAACAAATCACAGAGAAGTATTGCTCAGGGTCGATTCTTCAGAAACTGTCCCCCATGGCAGGGGCTGAGCGCAGGAAGGCGCCCTTATGCAGCTTCTGGCAGGGTCACACTTGTAACATCTGGCTGTGAAAGCTGGAAAGCTCTGCCAGCTCCTTTGGAATAACAGGCCGTGCTCACGGAGGCTGAGTGTAACTGCATTCCTGTGAAACTCGCCCAGAACACTTGGAAGGGGTCACAAAGAGGAATGTCAGAGAAAATAGGGGAAGGGCCTGGGACTGTTAAAGCCAGAGCTGCTCAATCTGGCTTCAATTGCATCTCTCTTTTTCTTTTTCTTAAAATTTCTTTGTAATTTCCTTTTCTTTTTTCCCCTCTTTTCTTCTTTTTATCTCTTTTCCCTTTTCCTCTCATTTTCCCTTTTCCTTCTCTCTTTCC
>NW_009953489.1:1300270-1305427 GCF_000747805.2 Chaetura pelagica | reverse complement strand
CTTTCCCTTTCTTTTCTTCCTTTTTCTTTCTTTTTCAAGAAACTCACTTATGGACTAAGTAAGCAATCTCCACAAAAATGACATGGGAACTCCAGCATGGCTGAGTTAGGGAAGGCATGTGAGTCTCACTAGCGACCAGAGACACTGTCTTAGCAGGGGCCAACAAAAGACAGTTCATAAAGATAATAGGGGAGACAGAGCAGTAAAGCTTGTGCCTTTGCTAACACAATAATGAAGCAGTTAATGCTGTGTCTTTACTAACATATGTTTGAGTTCACAGTTTAGATCTCTCCTCCTTTGCCCCCCTCCTGCATGGTCCTTACACTAACCCTGCTGCTCATAGGGCAGCATGGCTCCTGGCTGTTCAGCCTCTTGCTGAGGTCCTGCTCTGTGGGCAAGGGCAGCCACACCTGCCTCCCACCAGCAGGTAAAACCTTCTAGTGGTGATGCAGTTGGGGTTTATTACCTTTTTGTGTGACTTGCTCTTTGAAACCTAACTAACTTAAGGAGATTTTTTACTGGTTGGCATTTTTTGGCCTATCTGTGTTCTCCTTCCGTTCCTGGGAGAGGACCATGGGAGATCCTGGCTGCAGGGGAGATGCTGGTGACCACATGTTGTCAAGAGCTGAGGTGCCAGAAAAGCCAGGGAGTTTTGAGCGGGCAGAGGGTGGTATAGACAGAGCCTGCAGAGACCCCAGAATGGAGGATGTGCTGGCTTTGGAGCTGAGGGGAAGTTACAGGGACAGAGCTGCAGAAAGGAAAATGCGTGAGTCAATATTCATCCATATATTCATGATCTGTAGGCTTGAGTGCTGTGATGCTCATTATCTAGGCATGACCTTAAAAACTGCAGTTGATTGAGAACACGGCAGCCCATCTGCTTGGCAACACAGGCTGCTGGGGGCCTCGCCCCAGCACTCTGCTCCCTGCACTAGTTCCCTTTTCTTTGTTTGAATACAAATTTGAGGGCTCAGGCTTCCTCTCCAAGTCCTTTGCCAGGGGCTGAGACAAGGCATCCACAACTCCTTCTCTCTCAAGAGCGTGAGTGAAATTTGTGTGTGCAGGGCACTCAGCTCTTTCAGTGCCCCAGCTCCAGCTCTATACAGCAAACTTCTTCCTCTCTCCCCAGAATAAGCAGTGACCACAAGCCTAAAAAACTCCATCTTCCACTTGCCTTCCAGATAAGCAACAGAAGCAGCCATCCCACAGCCCCTGCTAGGCAGCACAGAGCCCATGGCATGAGCTCTCTTTGCAATTCGGGGTGGAGGTTGGAGACGGATGGCCCCACAGCCAGCCTGGGTGTCACAAGGAGAGCGTGCTGTGGCAGACAGCAAAGTGTCCCCTCTGCCCCTTAGCTGTGCAGAGGGGCTCTGCCAGGGTGAAGCTCCTCTCCCTGACTGTCCTCTCCTCAGGAGAGGAGCAAACTCATGAATGAAAACTCACCATTTCCTGCCCGCTTATCAGGGACAACAGGACACTTCTGGTTTGCCCCTACCACCCTGCTCTGTTTGCAGGTGACCAGAGACATGAATGAGAACTGTTGCTGCCACTTCATCATTGCAAATAAACCAGCACCAGAAAAGAGGAAGCAACATGAACGTTTCTGTCCCTGTGAAAAATCCTTCTGCTCCTTCCTCCAGACACCTTCCTGAGCCTGCTTTCTAGCATCCCTTCTTCTTTAAAAGAAAATGTGTCTTCCTTCTAAGCAATTAAACTCTATAAAAAAGGGACATTTTCTCCATCATACTTTCCCATCTCCCCTTTCCTGGATGGCAATCACATACTCCAGATCTCATGCTGTGAAGGATATTCTGCCACTGGTCACATCTGGTTCCCTGATGAGATCCGCAGGCGGCTGAGCTGGAGCGCTCGCTGGGTCACGTGGCAGCTCGAGGTTGCCTTATCTTCCTGAGGACCTGTGCTCTTTAATCTCCTTTGATTCCATTTCTCTCTTTTTGCAGCACTCTTATCAGTTTGATACTAAACTGCTGCACAAATGCTCATGAGATCAATCTACAGATCTACAATCTACAATCATCTACAGTACAAATACGGAAAAAAAAAAAAAGAAAAAAAAAGAAAAAAAAGAGGTGTTTCTCTGAGCAATCTGTTGGAGAGATTTTGTACTGGCTCTTAGACGAGTTCCATGCTGGTATGCATTCCTTCAACATTAATGCTTCCTCTGGGACACGAACCTTACAGAAATCTGAGAGCTGAGCAGGCCGCTGCAGCCAGGCCGGGAGAGGCAGCCTGTGTGAGCAGAGGGGCTGCAGCAGCTCTGGCTGCTGCAAGAGAAATTCACAGCCTGTCTCCTTTAGCTGCTGCTAAAAAATGGAATCTCTTTAAACTCCGTCATTTTCATTAGAGGAAGAAGGCTTTGGGCTTCTTGTTCTGTAACTAACCCCTTGCAGCTCCCTCAGTGTATGGATTCAGAGTGGAAGATAACAAATAGTCAATAGGCATATATTAAGTCAGAAGGCCAGGTTTTTATCGATAATGGGCTGAGGATGAAGGATACAGTGACAGTTGCATTTAGCACTCAGAATAAAGTCAATCAATCAAATTGACTGTATGTCGATTTAAAATCCTTAATGATTTGGGTCAGGATCATTCTAGTTCTCCCAAAACAGAGTTGTTACCAAGAATCTTCATACCCACAAAAAATACAGAAATTTTCCTGTTTCATTTTCTCAGCCTCCACTGATACCACATGCTTACTAGCTGTGCTTGGTTCTGTTTGAACAATCAGAATGAAGTGGCCTCACTTGCCATGGGCCAGTATAGAATAACAGAATCATACAGTGGTTAAGATTGGAAGGGACCATAAAGATCATCAGGTTCCAACCCCCCTGCATGGGCAGGGACACCTCCCACCAGCCCAGGTTGCTCCAAGCCCCATCCAACCTGCCCTTCAACACTGCCAGGGATGGGGCAGCCACAGCTTCCCTGGGCAACCTGAGCCAGGGTCTCACCACCCACACTGTAAAGATTTTCCTCCTAATGTCTAACCTAAATCTCCCCTCTTCCAGTTTTGATCCATTACCTCTTGTCCTCTCATTACAAACCCTAGTTTAAAAAAAAAAAAAAAAAGGTACAAAAAAAAGTACTGAAACATCTGGGCTGTAAATAAGGAGGAGGCAGTGGTTGCTCTTCAACTATGTAAGTATTGGCCATAAAACCTTTTGAGCCATCATATTTTAGGGTAAAAAATAAGTTATTTTACATACTTCTGTTTATGTAGTTTTCCATTCCTTACAGGCTGCTCTTCAGACTTATTTAAGCTACTAAGAGTCCTTTTAGACAGTTGTACCAGTGGGATTTTAAACATTGTAGATGAGAATGTACATCAGCCCATCCTCGAACTGTATAAAATAATTAAAAGGAGAAAATAATATCAAAAGAGAAAGGTTAGCCAAGCTTGGTGAGTGGTGCAACCTTCTTTTAGAGGGACGTGTATAAAATACAGTTATTACACTTGAGGAGACTGTGTCTGGAGACACAACACCTGATCTGGCTGTCCTGAGGTGCAGGTGTTGCTGTGCAGGGGGTGCCGTGGGGGCCGGGCTGCAGGGGCAGAGCATGGCTCTTCCAGGGGTGAAAACCTGGGAGAAGCAAACAGCTTCTCAAAGTTCTCACTTTCACACAGAACTGTAGCACAGACTATGAAAGAAAGTCTATTTCTGTCAAGAGTTAATTGAGGAAATTTAATTTTCTTTCCTAACTGAATTGCTGTTGATAATCTAAAGTAATTCTGTCTGGTCTGTCTAATTTAGCAGTGAAAAACCTGGATCTTGAAGCTGTGCACAAGAATGTAGCAGATTTTTTAAAACAGCTTTTCTGAGTAGGAAGATGGTAACTTATGGCAGCGTAACATTGTTTTGAGGTACAACACTTCAGTTCTTACCCCTCAGCCCACTGACACTCTCTTTTTAAGAGGGAGAAACGCATTTTTGCAAATGGTACCTCAGCAGACCTTGGGAAAACTGAGTTTGGAGGAAAAAATTGAATTAATTTTGTTTCTCTAAGCACTTTCCCATGTTTCAGATTTTGTACTGATAGATTGATGATATGATTTGCTTTAAAACCAGGTGGCCTCTTAGTTTCCATCTGTTGTGTCTATTGCTGTGTCTCTAGTGAGAAGCTTTGCATGGCTGTGCAGGCATCTGTACCCTTGGGAGAAAACTCTACGCCATCAGAAATGCTCAGGGAGAGAGAATCTAGTTTCAGAGTATCTTAAATGTGAGATGCATCAGAAGCTTGAGCCCCAGAGAGGATCATGTTTATACTCACCCAAGCTGAATGCACTGAATTTATATTAGCTTTGTGTAAACAACTTCACAACAAAAACAAAACCTAGTGACATTTCCAGAAGAAACAGTTCAAATCTTACAAAACTACCTGAATATCCTGTAAACATTTGCTGCGGTTTCTTGTCTCTCTGGATGCCAAAGGTGGCCTTGCTCTAGCAAGAACGTTTTCCTAGAAGTCGGAGTTTTGCTGGATAAACAATGCCATCCGAGTGCAGACCTGCCATGCTGCTCCAGGTTTTGCACAACAGGGAAAGGAGGACAGCCCTGCCGGTCGTGTCCGTTTGTCCTGTGCCTTGGCCTTCACGTGTTTCCAAACTCCTGCGGGTGTTACCCCGCAAACTGGGCGGACCCGCCTCCCTCCCCCGCCCCGCCGGGCGCTCCCGCAGGGCTGCTCAGCAGAGTCAGGGCTGGGGTTTTTCAATATTATTTTTATCTGGCAGAGGGCTGAGAACAGATGAAGTTGTACCGGGAAATGCGCTTTCGCTTGTCTCGCGTGCCGAACCGCCCCGGGCCGCGCTGCCCTTAGCACTTTCCGCCCCGGCAGCACCAGGAGTTTCCCCATCAAACCAGCAAACGCCTCCAGCTGGAGCAGGCGCGGGAGCACAGGTGACAAGATCCCATCAGCGCCATTTCTCCCCGGCTGCGCTGCTGCCCCGCGCCAGCTCAGACATGGAGATGAGATTTGCTAGTTTTGTTTTTATTTGTCGTAAAGTTCACTTTCAGGTTTTTGTGAGCTTGAAAACGCGCCCAGGCTGTGAAACGCCCCGATGTCCGGGCGGTGCGGGGCCCGAGCGCCGAGGCGGAGCGGCCGGGGGAGGCGGCGGCCCCGCAATGAACTGCCCGCCCG
>NW_009953489.1:1290627-1299474 GCF_000747805.2 Chaetura pelagica | reverse complement strand
GAGGCTCCGGGAGGCGTTTTGGGGAGGCTGCCCCGGGCCGGGCACACAGGCCCCGCAGGCGGCCCCGCACCCTGCCCCGGGCAGCCCGGGATGGGGTTTCCCTTAGTTTGCTCCTTCTCCTGGGGCTGCGGGACAGAACCCCGGGATCTGCGGGAGCTGCTGGGCGCGGCCTGAGACCCTCCCGGACTCTCCCGCTGCGCTCCCGAGCCTGCAGCTCCCGGTGCGCCCGCCCGGGAGGGGACCCGACCTGTTCTCGGGCTGCTCCTTCTGTGTTGTCTCAGAAGATAGGAACTCTGAGGTAAAACCAGCGCTCTGCGGAGCACCACGTTGCTTTTGAGAGAGCACATGTCAGAGCTGAACTATGAAATACCTTCTTTTCTTTTTCCTCATGTTATTCCCTCCGAAATCTGGTTTTTGCTTGTTTGGAATAATGGTGGATTTCTGAGCTCCATCTGTTTGTCTGTCTGTTCTCACACAGAATGTTTCTGCCAATGGTGATTGCCTGTGGCATTATCGCAGTGTAAGTAGAGTGATAGGAAATATTGTAGCAATTAGAAGTCCAGTGATGCAAGTTCCTGACGCTTTATGACTGTCTTGCTGCCATTTCTGTGTCTCCTTTAAAAGTTCATTTTTTGTGAATCACTGTAAGCAACCATTTAACTTCTGCAGCACTTCTACCATTTTTACATTTTGAGACGTGTCTCGACATTGAGTCAAACTCTTTCCACTCTTATTTTTTCCTATCTACGTTCTTTGTGACAGTCATATTCTTTTAAGCAGCAAGAGACAAAAGCAAAAAAAAGGAACTTCTGTTAGGTAAGAGTGTTGCTGCCCTGTTTCCTATGGCTTGATGCCTTTGAGACCTAAAAAAATGGGGCCTGGGAGAAACTTTTTTTATGGCAGAAAAGCAGCATCTTGTGTGGGAAGTGAGATGTATAGATGCAGTGTGAGTGACTGCTGTCAGCCCTGAGGGGCCTGTCACAGGAGAATCAACCTTTTGGTTTCTTAACACCTGCGATGTAGAAAAGACTTTTACTTATTTTAGTTTCTCTCCTTCCTCTGGAGTTATGTTTCCTGACAAGTGTTTTTACAAGAGAGGATGGATGTGTAATTTGCATATGAGGTTTAATCACCTTTTTGTATTCTTTAGTATTCATTTTGTTGGCAGAAAAGCAGGTGAAGATGAATAACTTGGACTCCAAGCCCACACCAGGAAACAAGTTTTTTTCAGTACTTGCCTTCAGTGATTCTACCTAAAAAATTTTGTGTCAATATATTATACTTGTGTACATTGAAAGTACTGAGCTGACACTGACTGGCTCTTCTTATTTCTCATAATAATTGGGGTGTACTAGAGAAAATTGAGGTAAATTCTGAGATCTATCTAACAGCACCCTTTATGGATTTGTTCAGAGTTACCTGTTGGTCTAAAGGCTTCTTTCAGCGGCTCTAAAGAGTTTTCTGTGTACTGAATGATCTATTAATTACTGTTTACTCAGAGTAAAGTGAGTATTCTTTTTGTATGGGAATAGGAGCCAGAAATACTTGTGTGGGTTTTTGTCCTGCTTTACCTTTTCTTACTTAGCTGTAAAAAGGGGGGAAGTTACCAAGAAATCCACCTTCTGTACGCTTTTGCTAGATTTATAGTGGGTGTACTATAGCATCTTTTCCTGCTTTATGTAGTGCCAAATATCCTCAAGCTCGAGACTCTGAGGAGTGTTATGTGCAACAGACAGCGTGGCAGTGCAGGCTGGGCAGTGGGAACTGGTGTGGCCAACAAGTGCAGTGGCTTGTAGAAATCAAATTTATCTATTCTGAGTTTAAAGCAACAAAATTGACTTCATGTTGCTGCAGGAGCAGAGGAAGTTAATTTTTCAAGAGGAAAAAAGCACATTCTGATGTGTTTTTTCTTAGATGGTCTTGGTTGTAGAAGAGGTTGTTCATGGTGCTTTCCAGCAAACAAAAAATAAATCCATGGACCCTCATTGTAGAAGTTGGGCAGCTCTTTGCCATTGAGTGAACATGTGTTAATTGCAGCTTTCTCAGTTATCACTGCAATTTACCACTCATCTGGAGAGACAGTGGCCATGATGCTCTGTGTGGTTGGAGCACAGAATTATGATTAAGGAAGTTGTGAATAGCCATTCTACCTGTGACACACTCCTGCATTTGTTGTGTAAACTCACTTAACCAGTCTGGTTTACCTTGTATGGGATGGTGAATAACTCTGACAGCTCTGCAGGCACTTGACCAGGTTGGTTGTAGGAAGTTACGTGGTATGTCTTTGTATCCAGTATAAATTCCAGAAACACATGCTTGCAATATTAAAGCAAGTAATATTTGTGCCGTTGAAATATAATTAATGTTTGCCTTGATACCACTTGTTACTGAAGACCCTGAAAATGTGGCTTTTGGCAAGTAAATGATGACCCAGCCAGCTGCTGTTTACAGGACAGGCCTGGCGGCACACCAGGCTTACCTGTGTCTGTGCTCTAGGGACTGCACAAACCTAGCCTTTGCTAGTATGAAACTGTGAAAGTTAAAGGGTGTCTAAAATGAACAGAATTAACACTTTGTCCTTTTAAAGGCAGAGGACTTGAAAACAGTTTCTTCTGTTACTAAATCCTGTTAACACTGTGTTTATTACACTTGCCCTTCCCTTTGTAAAGCTTTTAGTACAAGCACATGCAAGTACTCAGCAAGTTCCTTGTGCTTTTCATCAGTAGATCTCTAAGCGCACTAAAAGATAAGTGCTGTTTATCTGAAAGCTGAGGATAACAGTCTCAGAGAGATTTGGTCTGTCTCTAAAGCAGCAGAGTCCCTAGATGGCTGAGCTGACATCAGGCAGCTTGGTGCTACTGGCTGGGATGCTTTCCCTGGGATTCTCTGTTCCCCTGTGACAGGGCTGGCATTCTGAGTGTTGGGGACTTGGCTCAGCTAAGCCAACTAAGGAAAAGAAGGAGGGGAAAAGCAAAAAAGTTTGATTAAATAAAAGAGTTGAACCACTTTACTCTTTGTAGCTGCTGAAAGGCTGGTTTGTGTTTTCCCTGGCTTGCCCTTGGGTTTTCCCAGAAGGGAGTTTGCCCACCAAGGGATGAAAGGATTGGTGCAGTGGAGGGACAGGGGTGTGCACTAGGGAAGCAGGCTGGACCCCCTGGCATCATGCTTGGGGAGGCAGTGGTCTGTTGGCTGCAGAGCACCTTGGACCTGATATGTTGTGAAAAGTCTCTACCACTTCTTCCATGTTTCCCTGTGGATCTGTCTCTCTAAAGGTAAAAAGGGAAAAAAGAACAGTATGTAAGGGATAGAAAAAGAATGTGTTCAAACTGGGAGGTAATGTTGGCCCAGACAATATTGTTATTTTTGAAGAAAAAAACCCAACAACTAATACAAGCCAAGAAATTTGCATGTGAAATCTAGATTTTAAAACTGACTTCAAAATCATTGTGTTTTTTTCAAGCATGTTGAAGCTGCTACAATGTGTCTGAAATACCTAAAAATTTACGCTGTTTAAAATACTACTTCTAAAATTTCATAAAGATTTGGGAGGTGTGTGTCTGAGGGGGTGTATGTTTGTAGAGCCAGACTGGAAGCTGCTGTCTTTAGTTGGCTGGAATGTAGGACAGGGAGAATCAAGGTGCTGTGTGAGTGTGGGATAAAGTGGGCACTTCTAGAGCTTCTAAGTAAAGTTTTGTTTAAAAACAGAAAACCACAGGGAGTTACTTTTAACAGTGGTTCAAATGCAGCAGTCTGTAAAGCTGTCAAGTCTTTTTATGGGTAGATAGCTCTTTTTCTATCTTGACTTATTTTTTATATGCATACTGGTTTGGATCGAGTTTACTTCAAGTTCTAACCTGTGCTAAGTATTTAAACATCTGGACTTGCTGGAAATGCTGTTGCTGTACATGTGTGAGAAGTCTTTTGAATTGTTTAACATTTAAAAATATTTCTGAAAAAAAGTTTTTGTTCAATTAAAACAGTAAATGTGACTTCCTGTGTCTAGTCAGATGACGCAGCTTACTGCCTACATGGCACGGTACATCGCAAATAATCTTACAGTGTCAGGACAATTAAAGAAATTAAATTTCTGAAGTGTGGTGCTACTTGAAGTGTCTGCTGTCATAGATTCCAGGCAGTGAACAGCTGTCTATTGCGGATGGAAGAGGAAAAAAAACTTCCCCTTAGCTTCTTCTAAAAGTTTTCTGTACAAAAGCAGTAGTAATGTAATATAACCTTTTAGTCAAATTGGTTTCCTGTTACATGTTTAAGTGAACTGACAGCAGACTATATCTATTTGAAAGTAAATCATGTAAGTGAATGAGACTCTAGGAGTTAATACTCCGAAGCATTCTTGAAACCTCACAAGTGCTTGTGTAGCACTCAGAATGCAACTTGCAGATAGTTTATGAATCGATGTCTTTGGAGTCTGCTGTGCTGCAGTAAGATAGGGTGGTATTGTCTCTCCTGTTTTTTTAATATGTTTTGTACAACAAAATCAGGTAGATGAGAAGCTGTCAAAGCAGCATGTAGCAAATCTGTATTTTTAATGGAGTCCAAGTGTGATGGTCTGTAAAAGAGCAGGTGTGAAAGGCCAAATGGATTTACTGGAGCTGAGTGTTTTCTGCTAAGATCTCAAGATGGCAGAAACAGTTTGTGCACAGAACCACGTGAACTCAGTTTTAGATTGCCATTTGGATATGCAGTTTTATTGTTCTCTGAGCTAGTACATCACAGCAATTATAGAACTTATTAAAATAGTTAAGACATGTCTATTCACCAGATGCAGAAGATGGCAAGATTGTTCTTTTTAAATTAAAAAGTTGCAGCTCCTGGCATAATGCTTCTCTCCTCACTGTCATACTTCTTTTTCTTTTCCCTGAACTATTGGCAATTATACTAATAATATATTGATTACAATTCCTGGATGCTTCTTAAAGTTTTTGTGTTTATTTGCCTTTAATAACTTAGACCTCCAGTTCTGGACTTCAGCCTTAGTGTGTGTGTGTCACATGATGAGTCCAGGTAGGTGCCAAGCCATCTCCTGCCTCTGGACAGAACATTGAGCAACAGCCTTGACAGATCAATGCATTTACTTTTCAGGAAGGCAATTTGTTTTGTAGTTTTATCAAAGTATTTACTGGTTTTGGTTGTGATTTCTAGCAGTTCTTATTCGGAAGCTGTTCTGGTTTGTCTGCCAGGAGCTGGCTGGTGCAGTGGTCCCTGCATGTTTCAGTTCACTGTGTCTTTAAAATGTGGCTGCACCTTTAGGTTGATTTATCTCACTAGAATGTGTAATATGGTTGTGTTTTTTTTTATTTAAAGGATGGATTATTTGTGTAACATCAGCTGGGAATCATGTTGAAAAGTTGTTTTTCCATGTGTGCTGATGCTGTTCCAGAAACCCCTTTTGGAAATGAGCCTTCTGGTTAGGGGAAAGAGATGGCTGCCCATCTTGTGTTTCTTGTGGCAGAAGGATGTGTGGGAGTGCTCCCTGGTACCTCTTGGGCTGGATAAGCTTAGACCTCTTGGAAACCTTTAGAACTGAGCAATTGAGGGTAGTCAGCCCCAGTGTAGCAATGCTAGAGAAAAGGGCAGAGATTCCCTGTTGGGGAGGGGGCAACAATATCTTGTGCTGCCACAGCTATTTACAAAATGAATGGCTGTCAACAGCCTGGCTGGTGCATCCCCAGATACACATTTCAGCATTGCCAGGAGACAGCTGAGGGACCTTCCTGAGAAGGTCTCAGTGTCTTGTTTCAGCACAACATCCCACCTTTCAGTCCAGAAACATCCTTTGCCATTTGCTCTGGATGGGATTCCCTGGGACAGGTCATGCTGTCCGTTTTAGGTACACTGGTCCATGTGTTATGTCCAAGTGAATCATAGTCTCACCTCACCTAGTGTACTAGTATTTCAGGGGTCAAAAACCAAACTGATAAGGGCTGTGACCCCATGCCTAGCCTGCTGACAGAGCAGGTGTTGCTCCACACCCTGGGAAGAATTTGCAAGTATTTAATTTTGCAGAGCCCGGTGACAGGTACTGTCCTCCTGTTACTTTTGTCATTTGTTTTTTTGAGAAGCCCACTTGCTATGAGGCTGGAAGTGTCTACCAACCTGTTGAAAACTCATGGTGTGCAGGACATGGGGCTTTAAGTCCATGCTGACAGGAGAAATGGGTGCTGGATAGTTGGGATTGCTCCCTCAGAGCTTGTGTGCTGGGAGGTGGCACAGCCCTGTTCCATCTGTGCTTGCTGCTCCATGGTGCCCATTTCTGAGTCAGCCAGTGTCTCCTGGCTCACGTGGCATGGGATAATACAAGTTTCAGTTTTAATTCTTTCCTTAGAGCCAACTGTCTTCTTGGGAGAGAAACTTTACTCTTAACCTAGTGATTTTTAAACTGTGGAGTTGAAGATCAAAATTGCTGCAGATGGTGCAATAATTGAGGAATGTTGACCTGCAGGATGAATTGCAATTACACAGTACATTCAATGTGATTCCTTTCAGGAATTTCAGTTTAAGTCTCAGTCCTTTCTTAACTCTGCCTCTGCCATTCTGGAAAGGAGTGGGTTTTCTCCTTGTTGGAACATTTTGTTTCTTGCATAGGAACACTGAATGTCAATCCTCACTTAGAGAGTTTGTGGGGGGTTCTGGTTCTCAGGACATATATATATCATTACAGTTAGAAGATGGGGAGGAAAGCTTTCAGGTTCTTTTCATGCAAGAGTAGAATCTGAGTAGAATAAATATCAATAAACATGGACATAAAAATTCCCTCCACTTTCATTCATGAAAGTTTTGCTTTCACTCTGCTGTCAATATTCCATTAGTGCTTCTGTCAGAGTTGTGCAAAACATGTTTCAAAAATGTTAAAAGGGAACAAAAAAAAAAATGATCTTGAAAAGTGTTTTTTTTAAAATGCAAGAATGTATTCCAGAGAAGCAAGTAAGTCACAGCTGTGTGTCTGTATGCTACCCTTTAATCAGCTGGGAAATCTAAGTGGTGACTTTCGGCTGTCACTATATTAAGAACCAGTGCTGCCTTTTGTGGCAGCCTGTATATACTGAACTCAGTACTATGTAGTAAATATTCTTGCTGTGTTTTCATAATCGTTCTACTTAGAGTAAGTGCTTCTTGGGTGGGTATTACAAATCTGTTAATCTTTATGGTATTTATAGGGTAATTTTTAACTCTCTTGAGCTCCTTACTTCCTTGCAGGTCAATTAGTCAATTTATAACATGATGTCAGTTGAAAGAACTTTACCATCCAAAGGTAAACAGTGCTGGGTATGGTTCTTTACCTGTGTTTGCTCTTAGTTCTTTGTATATTAAGGTATGCAATAACTTACTCTGTGACGTATTTATTGGAATTTCTTGTAGTCTCCCTGGTTTGTACTTTAAAGTGACTGATTTATTTTATCTTTTGTGCTTCATTACTAATACAGGGAGATGGAAAACTTGCTGCAGTTCTCTCTGAAGAAAAGACTTAAGTTGCAGCTAGTTAAGTAAATAGCTGCAAATAGTGTTTAAATATTTTTTATTGTCTGCTGATGAACCTGATTAAGTCAAACATTTTGTGGTGGTAGGAGCAGACAGCTCTCTGGAGGAAGCTTTGGGAGGGATGACTGCCTTTTATGTTCTCACTGTAGTTGTTCATGTTAATGTGAAAATCTGCTACAACTCTATGGTATTTCAGCTGGCCTATGAAAAGAGATAATGAAGTAATGTTCTGAATTGCCTTGAAATTGCCTTTCCCCTTGCTTCTTTTGCTACCATCAGCATTGCCACAGCAGTGCAACTTGATGGTGCTGATCCTTGTGGAGCAAAGGGGCCTGCCCTCCTTCTGTAGCACTCTACCTGGTGGGAATAGGTTTGGAGCTGTAGGAGGGGAGAGAGGCATGTGTAGTCAAGAAAACTGCTGGTGACTTGGAAACCCTGTTTATGGAGAGCATCCACTGTTGCTCATATGTCCATTAGATCTTGGAAACAGCAGAGTGGTAGGAAACTGTGCAGGGTCTAAGGTAGATAAGGCCAGAGATTCTACAGAGTCTAGTGCTGAAGCCCCTTCTTTTAGGTACTTGTAAAGGTGAAGTGGAATCTACCGGCTCTTCTTAGACTTCTCTGTTGTATGTTTGTGAGATGAAGCTTCTGCTGCAAAAGCAGCTTTTTCACAATTTGTGATGGCTTTTTGAGGACCTAGAGAGTCCTCAAAGGAGCCCATGTTCTACTTGTACCTTTCTTCTCATGGATAGACTATGGTTCATTCTCATGGATGAACAGGCCTTGGATTATTTTTGGATTAACACTGTCAACTGTTTCTCTCAATGCAAGTCATTCTGTTTTCAGAGATTCAACCAGATTTGTTTGGGGTTTTTTTGAGTTGGTTGTTTTGTAAGCACATCACACTGGTGTTCTTGTTTTATTGTTTATTTTTCCTAAAGCACTTCAATATTCTGTATACCCCTTTGACTTTATTGTAATCCCTAAGTAATGAAGGAAAGAAAACTTTTTCAGAGTAGGAAGATCAAATGTTGGCTGCCTCAGCAATGTTCATTCCATCAATAATAAGGCAATGAAATACAGTATTTTGGCACTGGTTGGACCGTTCTCTCCTAGGAACCTTCACAGCTAGACACACCTTTTGGAGTCTTTAGCTTTACATTTTCTTCAAGGTAGCTATGTATGAGAGCTTTGTGCTGGTGTCTTCCCTTCTGTGTGGTGTGGCCATGGCACAAGTCTCTGAGGTCCCCTCCTGCCTCATCAACTTCACTTTGGAGTTCATGGGACTGGTAGGAGAAGCTGGCAGTGTCTTTCCTCCAGCTGATGTGTGAGAAGTTGGTGTCACCGCTC
>NW_009953489.1:1282758-1290293 GCF_000747805.2 Chaetura pelagica | reverse complement strand
CTCTTCAATTTTTGTTTTTCTACTTTTGCAGGTTCTTTGCTATGTTTCTTTGCTTCTTCACTGATCAGGGATATCTGCACATGGGTTTTACTGGACTTGGAAAACTATTTCTATTGATGGGTAGTAGTGTCTTAGTAGTGTGTTTTTCACAGGTAATAATAAGGTGTCACATAATATGCATTGGTATTAATAAACCATATTGTAGTGTATTTTGAAATGCAGTAAATATTTGTGTTTTCTTTCTGAAGCAAACCTTTGTGTTTGTGGAGGTATTTGATGGTAACCAGCTGTCTTCAAATGTTGATGAACTCATCCATGGTAGGTGTTTTCAGCTGTGTTCTGCATAATTACTTTTAGAAACTGGCAATTTGAGATGGTTGGAAAAGGACATTTTACTTAGTCCTTTAATTGCTGAAAGCTAAATTGCATTATGTACCTCAGCTGAACTTTTTTGTTTCTTTCTCTTAATTGTATTAGCACTTTAACCCTGAGTACCTTGCATGGTGCTGTGGCCAATAGGTAGGTAGCTGGTGGTAGACAGAAAAGAGGCTGTATTTTGAGAACATAATGCACAGGCCTTTGCAAATGTCTGCTAGTTCTTTGGTTTCATGCTCTCTGACACAAATGCTTTTTAAAATTATTATTATCTTAAGGACTGTGTAGTATCTGCAAAACAAGTGTGAGATGAACCTCAGTTGTAGGGGGAGGAAAGGCAGGGCAGGGCATGTCTTCTTTCCTCTGCTGATTCTGATACCTGTATGGGGGGAACCTGCTCAGTCTGATCAGCATGTTGCTGTAGAGCTGGGAATGTCTGAAGTGCTATAAACCTTGTGGTAGATGGTGGAGATTGTTGATTCAAGGAACTGGAGATGTAACTGGGGAGCTGTTGTCTTGATATGGAAAGCATAATTTTTCTAGCTCGCTCAAATAGGTGAATTTCCATCCGAATCCTACTGATCCAAGATTAATGCGTTGTCTTGGCAGTCAGGGCAGGCTGGAAAAGAAGTGCAGCGTGGGCAGGGTAGAAGATTTTTGTTTGAAGGAGAGAGCTTATGGTGTTTAATCTGATACTGCTGAGTTTATGCTTCAGCATTGAAGCTAATTAGAATAATAGAAAATTGTTACATAGAGGTGGAATATAGTGTGAAATATGATTTGTCTCTTGCACAGAGCTTGCACACTTAGTTTTAATTTTCTTGAAAGGTTAATTCCTGGTTTCTTTCAGAACATTCTGTGCAGGCCTTTCTGTAGGGGGGTGTGGGGAAGGACCCAATTTAAATAGACAAGTCTTATGAATCCTGAAAGAATTTGGGCATTTAGCCCAGGAAAAGGGAGAGTTCTCTGCAAGAACTTCATTATGTCGTCAGCATAAGTAAGAAAAGTCACTATGCAGACTTTATAAAGAACAACTCTTCTTTGTTTTGCCCTCTAGCCTTGATCTGCGAGGCACTGGTGAATTGATCTTGTTCTTTACAGAAAGCTCTGCCCATGTGGGAAAGGAGACGGAGACATGTTACGTGCAGTGGCACAGGAGTGTGGGTATGGACTGAAGAGCTGTGTCGATTGTTTGGAAACCGGTGCTGGTAGTTGCAGATATCAGCAATGTATAGGGAAGCCAATTATTTATTTAGTATAGATAAGAAACTTTATAGCAATATATGGCAATACACTCTTATTTAGCATGTTTTGAGGCAGAAAAAAATACAAGTGTGTTTATAATACAGCTATTTCTGAAAGAAAAAATGTTAAATCTTATTTTACACAGTGAAGAGTTTCTGCTTCCGTTTGGCTGTTACTTGCAAGATCCGGATGCTGTGAAATCCCTTCCTGCTATGATCGCATCTGGCTGCCTGGAAGTTTTGCATAGGGTTTTATGAGGTGGCTTTGAAGTTGCCTTTGGATTTGAATCATACAAATCTTTAGATTGGCTGGACTGCTCAGCATCATTTCCTCTTACTTCTGATTATGAGAAATGTAAATACTTCAAGCTGTTGTTCTGTTGGTTTGAAGTTGGGTGAACATTTATGTATAAATATCTCTATCTTCCTCTGTGCCTTTTCTTTATTTGGGACAGACATGTTGGCTATTAAATACTCACATTAATGGCTCTAGAGAAACTGCATGAGCAGAGTGGTTACAACATGGATATTTTCATGGATCTGATGTGTCCTTGCTCTTTTACTTTGGTCTGCCTAAGCTTTCCTTAAACATTCAAGAAATTGCAACAATATTTCAGAAGTATCTTTGTGACACTTGCTTAATATTTGTCAAGTGCTTGGAATTGTGCTAATTAAAAAGTATTTATCAGTCCTAAAAGGTGGTGTTTCTAATCACATAAGTATATATGTATTTATAAACAACTTAGTTAGGATATAAGATAATTTTTTTTAAGTTTTCTGAGAACGGACCAGGCTGAACACTTCCCACATTTGGGTTTTGGGGCTGTAGCAGCAGAGCTTATTTAAAACGTTTTTGTAATTTGGATGTTACTTCTGTTTTTTTCTTACTGGCTTTAGATGTCATGTGCTTGTTTGGGTTCAGGAGTTGCTGAATGTGTCATTGTGGTAACAAGCTGGGAAAGTAGTTTAGATACTTAGCTGTCTGTGATAGAAAACTTGTTTTAGGGGCTGGCTTAAATAGTATGTTTTCACCATAGGTTATGTTTTCACCATAGGTTGGGAACAATCAGTCTTCCCTGCCACTTGATTTTTCGCTCTTGTTTTTTATAAGGGCCCTTCAGATGTTGATTGAGAGTGGAAACTTTGTATTTCACATGTAGATTGTCAAGTCTCTGGTAGTACCCCGAGTTTATTTACTAAGTGCAAATGGATGATTGTTCCCTTGCTGTGGAAAGGAGTCCACGAGCTGGTGGGATCAGGGAGTCACTGCTGGTCAGACAGTGCATGTCCTGCAGCTGTAAGGGATGGTTCTTACTTCAGTTATGATTTCATTATGTGAAAATGTCTGGCAGTCTCTGTGAACGTATATGTTATGAATGTATTTCCAGCCTATAATTAATCTTTCCTTCATCAGAAATGAATGAATTCTGAGAAGGATAACAGAAATGTTCTTAAATAATTTGGCTTCAGGCTTGAAAGCTTTATTGCATTATAAATTAAAAGACGAGCATGTAGTTACATGCTTAGTAAGCAATAGAGTAAAATTCCAGGTAGATTCAGTATGTGTTTATTTTTAATACATGTCTCGTTAGCACCAGTAGTGGTCTGGGATATCTACCTCTGATGTTTCAAAGCTTGTAAAAATGAATATAGTGAATACTTTTGGAAGGCTCAACATTGCACCTAGCAGGATATAAATGAAGGTATGTTGGCTCTTACTTATCTGAAACATACAGAAATGAAAGCTAGTTGGGGGAAATTAACCTGCTGTTGCTGTACTGTGTTTACAGTATTCGCTCTTCAGAGGAACTATTGTCACTTTAAATGCCACTGGCTGCTATCCATCCCTAATTTTGGTTGTGAATATGTATTTGATGTTTATCTACCTCTGACACAAACATCATACATAACTATTTACACATGGTGTTGCACTAGGAAGTTGCATGCCGTGAAATAAGAGGTTCGAATAGTCCAGTTAGTCTGGTGAAAAGGAACATTTATCTTATCCCATTGATTACTTAGTCATAGCTATAAATCACCAAGTACTCTTGGCTCTGATCCTAGGACTGTTAACTAGGAGCCTTGTGAAACCATCCCTTGTAATGGATGGATTGAACTATCTAGCATCTCAAGTGTATTTGGGAGACTTTTACAAACAATTTTCTTTTGATTTGATCCCAAATTCTAGGAAGCTGGTATTACAACATAGAAAAAAACCCAACAAAACATCCCTCAAAAAAACCTCACCAAAACCACAACCAACCAACAAGTTTTAACTCAAAGGTTTTAAAACTAAAATTAGAAGTAAGCTAGCTACCTTCCTGGTTGGTGGTGAGAGCTGATGAAAGCAATGGACATGCAAAATGTTCTTTCAAAAATAGTGTGTAAACGGAAGTATCATCTTCAGGCACAGTAATAGAGTTGGGAAGGGGAGGATGCTGTGTCAGACCTGGCAATTTTCAGGTCATTTTCCTGGATTTGTTTCCAAACTAAAATACAGAATATTTGAAATTATATTCCCATTTTAAGCAAGCAAGATTATGGACCTGAGCTGCAGGTAGAGTGATCTGAAAGAGAGTGGGATTTTGACACAACTACTTAATTATTGGCTGGAAGCATTTGTTTAATTGACATCTACAGTGAGATGGTTCTGAATAGCTTTAAATAGGTGATTTAATGTAATTTTGCTTCTAGGTATGGAACACTGAATTACAGTGTCTGTCACAGCATTTGTTTAATGAATATCAGTTGTTGACATAGTACGAAAAAGCTGTAGGGCTTTTCAACCATTTTACTAAAATATTCTCAGTGGGGTTTGGCTATGTGAGAAGTCTGTTGAAAATCTAGCTTGCATGAAGTCTTAACAAAAGGTCTGCTTAAAATCTTAACACGAGCCTATCTGCACCTGCTTGCAGGGTAATTCCAAGATTTGTAGAATGGAAGGTGTGATTAAAACACTGTGGTCAACTTGTTATAAACATCCTCATCCTTTTTAGGGCTTTATAAATTGCAGGTGCAGTTTTCACTGAGGGCTGTGACATTTTGTTTGGGCAGCAGCTACTCCTAAGATTTTAAATATATAAATAAATATATTTTTGTATTTTGTTATTGTGAGGTCAGTTTTATAGTTTGAATATTCCTAACTTCTATTAATAAGAGTTTATTAATTTTAGATGGGCATGTGATTCTGAAAGTTTTTTCAAAAATATCCACCTGTTAAATTAACTTGAAATAAAGGCTGAGTTAAAAAGCACAGCTGGGGTCCTTAGTACTTAAAAATACTGATAAAGAGAATTCTACTTAGAAATACAACTGTTATTTTCAATTGCATTTGGTGACTGATGCTTTTATTACTTCTAGAACTTGATCCAGGGCTTACCCTTTAAATCTTCCCTGGAACTAACAGCTGATAAAATTGATTTCTGCCAGTTTTCATTTGTCCTTTAGAGCTTATGTCAACGAGGATGAGTGAAGTTATATTAGAGAATATATTAGCACTTTGGTCATGGATGGCATTATGAAATCTAACAGCTGTGTAACTGAGTGATCTTAAGATACTGTTTTTAAGAGTCTGTTTCCATGTATTTCATGGTTTCTTGGCCTTTGCAGGTGTCCACACCTCATGCTGAGATACCATTTCCTCTTAATGTTAAGTCTAAATTTTTGCAACTGTTTACTGGTGATGTATCTGCCCTCTAGTGAAGTTCTTGCTTTAATTCCTTGCTTGCAGCCTGGAGCTGTGGTAGGACAGAGCTCATCATCCTCTGCAGGGCTGGTGGTGTCTGCAGACACTGGGGCTGCTGCAGCTCTGGCCAGCTCGACCTGCTGCAGGCAGCTTTTCTGAGCTGTTTTTTTACTGAATCGTATTATTTAGCTCTACGCTTGTAGCATTCTCTCCTGTCTCATGCACTTCAGTGACATTCCTCATGCTGTTCCCTTTAACATTCATATTCATATTTTTTCAGTGTTGGCAGGTGTATACTTCACATTAACATGAAGGGTTTTTTGGATGTTAGACTGCTATTTGCTTATGGTAATTTCCAGTCATCGTAAGGTGACTGTTGAGAAAGATAGAGCAGAGAGGAAAAAATTGTCAAGCATTTACAGTAAATACTCTTCTGCTTTTGGAAACACTGTCAGAAGTTTAATTGTTAGGTTCAAGTAAGTTTGTCATGTGCCAGACAGAATCAGTCTGCTGTAATGAACGGGTTATGCACTTCACCAGCAAAAAGGGAGAGTGAGAAACTGAGGGATGCTCAGGATTTCCTGTCACCTTGCACTGCAGAAGGAACAGGGTAGGCTTTTTAACCTTAGTCTGTAATTAGGTTTTGCATGGAAGCATATATTACTGCACTTGCTTTGCCAAAGCTCTTCAGTATGATGGATGAGATTTAAAGGTTGATCTGACTAAATTGCAATGAGAATACTAACGACAAAGATATTTCTGTTGTGAACTATTCCTACTAGACATCATAGCTCTGACAGAAATGGTGTAAGATAATGGACAATAAAAGTCACTTGAAAATAATACTCTCCTAGGATTGGACTGCCTCCCCCACAGCACATACCCTGAGCCACAGTGATAATGTAATCGTAAGCCAAGATCATCATTTAAATATATAGGTAATCTCGTATAGTATCTTGACAGATTTATTTTATGAGCAAGCGAGAGGAAGAATATTACAGGGCAGTAGAGAGGAAGCAAGTGTTGCTGATATGACTGTGTTTATTTTGTAAAACAGTTTGCGTTGCTCCAGTCTTTGGGGAGCCTGCAGTGAGCAGTGTGCTGGGGGCTGCAGGGAGGCGGCAGCTCAGGCACCTCAGGGTTCACTGACCTGGGAGCCTGGTTCATGGCACTGGCAGACTTTATTCACTGTTAATCTCAATGCTTCCCATGTGTTAAAAGATGGGAACGTGTGCAGTAGTTTAAGTAATGTATTTGTGGTTAACTAACTGGTGGATTTCTGGAAGTATGTAAGATTTTCCTTTGTTTTGTGTAAGGTACCTAAACTGAGCTGCTTGCCTTCCTCTCCAAAGTCCCTGTATAGGGAGAGGATATGAGGGGGACACAGTAACTGGGCAGAAAAGCACATATATGTGTATCTCTTGAAAGATATTTGAGGGCATTGAAGCAGGTCAGAGGTACAAAAAACCCCATAACGTTTCTGGGAAGGGCACGCTGCCCCCTTTTCACAGCTGTGAATGCTGAGACTCCTCCAGATGGAGTCATGTCACTTGTACAGTAGGAAGTGGTGCAGCCGTGGGAAACCTCATAGCTCATTCTTCAGAGTACTACTTGTGGCAGTGCAAGGGAAAGCTGGAATTGCTGTGGCCTTTTCTGCTTTTACAAAGCTGTGAAGTCTTGGATGTGTGTTACAGAAAGAGCTGCTCTGAGCAGTGCCACCTCTTACTGTGTCCCTGGACATTCAGCGTAGGTTTGGCAGGGGCTGGAGTGTCGGGGTTTGCTGGCTCCTCCAGTGCCATGGGCAGAAGCTGAGTGCTGGGCACAAAAGCAGCTGGTGTGTCTTGCAGGAAGGTGAAAAGTGTTGGTACAGAAAACAGTTGTAACACTCAAACTGCTGCTTTGCTTGTCTGCTTTAGAGGTGCATGGTCCTATCACATTTATTATGCATCTGGGAGCAAATAATTTGGCCTGTAGTTGAGTTTGAGGCACCAGAGACATATGGTTATACCTGAGGGGGCTGGTCACAGCTGTTTCCCCAAGCTGGAGAAGGAGGAGCTGCACCCCAGGCAATACAGTATGTGAGACTGAACACCAAGATGTTGATGAGGTTCTGCTCTTTAATGAGTGTCTTGTAACTAATGATCTTGGCCTTTGCTACCAAGTGCCCTGGATGGGTGGTTCTGTCCTGAGAATCCCACCTGTCAGGTACCTTCAGGGTACCATGGGGTTCA
>NW_009953489.1:1269194-1282301 GCF_000747805.2 Chaetura pelagica | reverse complement strand
TCAGCAGGATTTGTGTTTTGCTCTGCTTTCTGCTGGCTAGCCAAATGGAAGGGATGGGATGTAAGGACAGCTAGGGTACCCACAGAGGAACTGAGCTAGGGATGTGTTAGGGGAGCTAACAAGAAGAAAACAATGTGGAAGTTTTTGAAACCTTGGGTATTTTCAGTGTGTTGTTTTCAAAATTCCTCAGCTTATACCTTATGGTCTGTTGAGAGAAGTAAAGCAGCTCTATGCTGAGTTCAGTTTTATTTTCTCAAATATTTATTTATTTAAAGTTGGCCTCATTTAATTGAAAATCTTTCAGTTCCTTCCATTGTTTTCAAAAACTTCCCCAGTGGATCAGGCACAGGCAAACAATCCTGCATTGCTAAGTGTTCTAGGAGCTGCCATTTTTGTGTGACTCCATGGTGTCTTGTAGTGCAAAGTTAAAAGCTTCACCAAGACACCATACATCTCTGCAGTTAAGTAGTGATATTTTATTAATTAGAAATATCAGTGAACTCTGTATTCATGACAGTTCCTTCTGATTTTTCTATGATAAATGTGCTTTTGTGGTTAGTGCAGAGGGAAGTGAGCCTGTTTCTGTTACTGTAAAGCAGAGATGGCACATATACAAGGTCATTGATTTTGCTAATGCTGAATGATCATAAACTCCAGTATTTGAAAGTAACCTGAACTGCTGACACTTTTGCTGCCGTAAAAGTTAGTACATTGGTTGGCAGCCAAGCCAAGTAATTTAGAATTTGTCTGGCTGATTAAAATTGACCCCAAATACTAAAACAGTTGTGATACATGCTTAACATGCTGGGATATCCTGAAGTCATGCTGAATGCACAGAGCTTCCGTGAAATCACTCTGTGCTTCATTTACTAGTAGGCACAAACATGGTGATCTGCTCTGCTTACCTGTTCGTCTCTCAGGGACTGGAACCCAGTTGGTGTAAATTGTTTTCTTTTTTTAGTGTACAGTTCCCAAAGATAATTGTGTTTCTGGAGGTAGAGGTAAATGCTTAAGTTTTGATTAACATAGGGTAGAAATCTGTCCTTCAAAGCTGGAAAATGTTGCAAGAGATTTTATGAGCTGTATAGAATTTCCTTTTTTGTATGTGGAAGTTTGAGGCTTGTGTGTTATTGGGGATTTATATGTATGATATACTGGAGTTTTTACAGTAATCCCAGAATGCTGTTAGGTGGTTTTTGTAATGCCTTTCACAGATGATCACCCTATTCTTTTACTCTCTGGAAAGATATGTGATGCTTCATACAGTTAAAGTTTTAATTTACTGTCATGGTCAAGACCTAGTCTGAAAACGTTTGACACTGCAAAGCTTTGCAGGAAATCTGGAAGCAGGAATAAAAAAGCCTGTCACTTGAGAAGTAAAAGTGCAAAGCTAGAACAATGTAAAGGCGTGCCAATGTTAAGAGAGCTTATTCCAAGGCCTCTTGTCTTACTTCCTACAATTGTTTTTGATTGTTTAAACAGATAAAAAAAAAATATCTTGAATTATTTGTCTGCAACTGCTCCTCACCATCCCCCCATTTGATAATAAGGAAGTGAGATTGAATCTGGAGTGTTATTGTCACTGCTTGGTTTTGTGTTGAGTAGCTATTTTTCTTTCCTGGTTGGTTTCTGTGATGCTGTATGGTGTCAGTGATACTCTTGCTGCTAAGAAGTGATATGAAAGTAAATTTGTTCATCTTGGTCCAGTTGTTAGTAGAGTTAGTTACATCCTAAAATACACCAGGACAGTGGGTTTATTTTCTCCCACTTTGCATGCAGGTCAAAGACCGAATTAGATGGGGAGACAGAACTTTGGTTTAGACATGGTGACCACTCATTCTAGACATTGGTGGATTAATCACTGCATTTAAGATTGCTACTTATTAAAATTATTAAAGAAAATTCATTGCCTCTTAATATCACTGTCAGTTAATGAGGCATTACATGCTTTAACTGTGCCAAAATGTTACTTAGTTCAATCTCTTTACTGTAGTGTGGTTCCCACTCACATGATGCTGTTGGAGAATCTGCTTGTCTTGGTGTCACCCAAAACCCCTATAGAATCCTGTGGAGTTACAGTTCTGTGCAATCCATGTACCTTTTCTGGCATGAAGTGCCTTTGTGAGGACCCTCCAGTCTACCTATAATGTGCACTTGCCAGTTGCCCAGAATAGCTGAGCTGACAGCCTGGAGCAGGACACGCTGTCCCCAAGGTGTCACTGGGCTAGGAGCTGGTGTCATGTGAGCTGTGCTGTATCTTTTTTCAAAGCTGATATTTTGTTCTTGCATCTTCCTTTGCTTCCAGCTGTACTGCTTGACATGAGCAGTGACCAGACCCCAGTACTCCCCTCACATTCCCACAGACGCTGGTGGCAGCTGGGCTGTCCTGAGCTGGCAATTGCCTTCCCATTGCCTAATCCCTCAGGACAAGTCATTGTACTTTCAGTTTCCCTAAGGCAGCTGGAAAGTTCAGTTCTCTTAGGCATGTCCCAGATCTGCGTATGATCAGACAACTTAGGTTCTCATATTCAGAAGTAGCTCCCTTTTCTCTTCTGGTGCTTTAGTCCTTTCTGAAGGCAGGACGCAGCAGATATGATATTTGATCAGTGTTAGGCTAAAGGTATTTCACATGACACTGCATGGACATGCCTCTTATCTGGAAGCTGTAAATGTGAAATTTCTGAATTCCTTTGGAGATAAGTGGCAAGAAGCAGGGCTGACAGTAGCCTCCCCAGTGGTGTTTTTTCTGTGCTTAGAAAAGCACTGTTGAAGTCTCTGTGGGCTTAAAAATGAAGGAATGTGTGTTACATTCTCCCTGCAAGTAAACAGTCTTCAGATCATAGTCAGTCAAGTAAGATAATTCTGGCAGTGTAATGTAAAGTAGAAATTTCATAGGACATTATTGTTGATATTGAGATATATTTTTATTTTTTAGCTGTCCTTCTGGTTAGTAATAAATCTACAGATGCCCAATACTGGAGAAATCTTGCCAACTTCTTTATACTAGCAGTGATTTTCCTTCTCCCACTGCAATTTCATAGTACTGACTTTGAAAAACTGCTTTTATTGAGGGCAACCCATGTGTTAGCCTGTTTATATGCAGCAGATACTCCAGCTTTCGCAGCTCTTCTCTGGTGAGCGTTTGTTAGAGTGAAATTGTGTTTGCTTAAGGAACAAGAAGAGCCTTTTTGCTGTTTTCTCCCCAGTGCTGTGTTAGAGTGGCTGGGGCTGGGAAAGATTTGCTGGAGCTACAGGCTTGTTTCACTGACAACTGTTGAAAGAGCTGAGTATGACTTGCTACAGAAATTCTTCCGCATCATATTTTTTTCCCCCACTCCCCCCAAATATTTTAAATACCTTTGCATTTTAAATTAAGAGCTAGTCATTGCCCAAGTGCCAGGCATGCACTATTAATACACTAATGAGGTCAGGTTGTGGTCTTTCACTGAGTGAATGCTTGCCAAAACTCTGGAAATAAGTTTCTGAAAATGCTTGTGTTGGCCACTAAATCTTCCTGTGTCACTGTTATGCTTCTAGTGATAAGGGCAGCAAAACTGGGACTGAGTGACATGTTACCCAGAGTGTATGTGGGTAATGAGTAACTAGGTATGGATAACATGATTAAATAAGCCCCAAAACTCCTCAGACAGCCCTTTGTAGGGAAGGGCATTGGTGTATTTATCGTGCATGTTCTGTGTATATTGTGAATGTACTTTGAGGACTGGCCCCTGCACTGGTGTGGAGCAAGGAGCACTGTGATCCCATCTGTGTGTCCCCTGAACAGACGATAAAATCAGCAGGATTTGTCCCAGAGTCAAGCTCAGACATGACCACACTGATAGTTCAAGTATGGTTTTGTTATCTCCTAGAAGGGCTGGAAAATATGTATATGTTCAGTCTCTTTTTTTAATTGTAAAAAATGTGAACTGACTTCCACACTTCCCATTCCTCCTGATTGATGTGTTATGATTGGTTATAACACATTTTTGGGCCCTGTCACCCAAGTACTTTTCTTCCTTCCTGTTACCTATAGGCTTTTGCTTGGTTTTACAGTACTGCTCTAAAGAAAACTGATCTCATCATACTGTGAAATAATTTGATTCAAGGTAGACCTGAGTTGTGATGTGTGGACGTTTAATCTATTGAGTGCTGGGTTTCACAGCTCTCCGGCTGCTGTGCTCAGCCCTGTTGCTGTGTCCTCTCTGCTCACAGCGGGGGCTGCCGGGCCTGGCTGAGCTCCCGCGGGGCCGGTGGTGGGGAAGAGTTTTCTTGGAGAATCCCATGTATGAGTCAGTCCGAGGGATGAAAGGGAAGGACTCAGCTCTTGCTGTGTAGGCACACCTCCAGGAAGAGTTTATTGCTTTCAGCTCTGGATGGACAATGATGAGACTTCTCTCCCCCTTCTCTGTATTCCCTCCAGCAGAAGTGTGAGGCAGAGTTTGGTATGATACCATGGAAGGGCAGCACAACCATCCACACCATCTAGGGGACCAGAACAACCCTCTCTGCAAGCTACAGGGGCAGGAATACCACCAACATGATTCTCAGGTAAGTGCATGTTTCTTTACTCTTCCTCCTTCTGTGTTTTCTTTCCTTCCTTTTATAAAAGTCTAGAGATTTCATAGCATTTAGCCATTTATTTTTTTCCCCCTGCTTTTGTTTATAGTGCAGTTATAGCAGTTTCAGGGCAATATCCAGTTTGGGACTCTGCCAGCCAGCCAGAATTTCCTGATTCAAGTTGTTTTTTGTTTTTTTTTTAATAATAAGAGAAAAAAGGAAATAGTTTGAATTTTGCTTAAAGCAAGTATTTAAAAATAATCTTATAAGAACATGTACTGTGTTGGCTTTCTCTTCTCTTTGATTCTTTGAAGAATCCAAAGAAAAGCAGTGGATGGTGTAAGGGAATACATGTATTTTATCTCCTTTTATAGTTCAATACTAAATGCTGAAGAGCTAATTACCAAAAAGCAAGAGAAAATGAATCCTACATGGAGCTGTAGGCTCTCTGACTTCATTTCCTGTGGGTCTCTGGAGTCTCTTCTGCTGTGTATTCTGCCTGGGCTATTATCAAGTGTCAGTGTAGCAGCTCATCCCTTCCTCCCTGCCCTGCCTCTCTGCAGGAGCAGGCTGTGGGCTGCACTGGATCTGCAGTTGGGGTCATGGCGAATTTGGGGAATTCTGGCTTTTTTTAGACTGTCCATTTATCAGAGCAACTAAGTTTTACCTTTGTGCATCTTGAACAAAAAAATCATGGAAAAGCTGTGAGAAGGAAGACTTGCAACTCTGGTGTGACACTACCTTGGGGAGGGTCCTGTGGCTGTTGGTTTGTCATTCCAAACGCATAGTCCAGTGGTGATCCAGGTTCCTGGTAGTTAGGAAAGCTGTGTGGAACACCAGGGAGCATTTCCCAAAGCAGTGAGCTGCCTACATACAGAGTACAATGATGAGCATCTTAAGCAGCACTGCTGGGTAAGTAACGTTGTGTGGAGCAAAGCCCCCCTCTCCTAATGTAGCAATTTGTCATATTAAGTCATTTAATAATAATTGAATCCCCTTGATTAATCTCCTAGAATTAGCCAGTTGCATTTTGAGCAATTAGGGTTAATTACTGCCTCATTTGGCAGGATAGAGCCCCTGTAATTATTTCATGAACAAGATTAGGAAGTGTTCCTGTGCAGCAGATACATTCATGGCATCTTGGAGCACATGTTAGAATTTGTAATGACATAGTTAAGTGTAATTAGTAGCTAATAATCTGTGTTCTGCTGATGCTGAGTGGGCTCATTCTGCTGTACAGTCATTGTTCAGTGAAACCTCCCCTCAACTCTGGTAATATCCAAGTTTTGTTAATGGAGGTCTCTGACTATATTAACTGTTCTGAGAATGATATGGTTTGCTTTTGCTGTTAAAATAAATTTTTTAAAAAGCTGAATAACAATGTGCAATCTGCTAGAGAACTTTAAAAAATGACTCAGCAAACTCAATTTAGAAATTAACAAAAATTGTACTGTTTAGATTGCCTATCTTACACATATTTCTGAGTTTCCATTTTACAGGAACATAATTATATATAGTTCTCCATTTTCTGATACCTATTCTCGGGAAGAATCTAAAATTACATCATTTCGTAGAATCATAGAATGGTTTGGTTGGATGGAAGAGACATTAAAGATCATCTAGTTACAACTTCCCCCTGCATGGGCAGGGACACCTCCCACCAACCCAGGCTGCTCCAAGCCCCATCCAACCTGCCCTTCAACACTTCCAGGGATGGGGCAGCCACAGCTTCCCTGGGCAGCCTCTGCCGATGTCTCACCACCCTCACACTCAAGGATTTCCTCCTTATGTCTCACCTAAATCTTCCCTCTTCCAGTTTAGATCCATTTCCTCTTGTCCTCTAACTCCCTGACCTTGTCCAGAGTCCCTTCCCAGCTTTCCTGGAACCCCTTCAGGCACTGGAAGGTGTGAAAATGTCAATTATTTAAGTGTCTGCATTACTGAGTGTTTATAGCAGTCAGCAATAAAAAGTTGTTTAGGAGTAATTAAATATAAAAATATAAAGCTATAACTTTTTGCTTCTTTTTTGTACTAAAATACAATAACTCACTTTTAAACGACTCTTACATACTCACACAGCTGAGCAGCAGAGCTGTTCATGGTAGTTCCATTTTGGGTTGCAACTTGAAGGTAGATTTGATCTGGTCATCTGGCAGCAAGGACTCTATCATTTTGTGAAGTGCTTAGATTATTTCTGTGGTAATATTAATTTCTTTGAATATCACCTTGGTCTACTATTTTCAAGCTGGTATTTCTCCCCCTATCTAATTAGCTAGTACAAACATCTGCTGACAGGGATCTTAAAACTTTGAAATTCAATCCAAGTTATTCACCAAACTAAATTCAATGTCACAGGCCAGGTTAAGGATGTTTTATGATGACTGTAGTCTAATTTTGAAGCTGCAAGTTGAAAAACCTGATGTATTCGTCAATAATTGCTTGACTACCTGTTTGAAGAATAATCCATATTTTAAAAGTTTCCTCATCTCTTGTTAGCTTAGAAGTTCTTTTATTAATCAATCTGTTCTAACGTGCTCTTGTAAATTCACACTGGGATTTCCACCTCAATGTATGCAAAGTTCTTTTTAGGTAGGCATCATTGAATGGGGATGGGTACGTATTCTGGGACACGAAGAGGTTTGAAACACTGAAGTTGATAGTAAATCATTGCTTATGATGTGTACGTGTTCAACTGGAGGGCTGAAATGTCCCCATCTACAACCACAGATGTCTCTTAAAGGTGAAATTAGTTTACGGTAAATGTCATTCAGATGAAGTATGCACTCTAGAAGCAAGGAAATCATTCCTTTAAAATTAATGATGCATTGCAAATATAAGGAAAAAAACCAACCCCTTATATCCAGCGTAAAGATAATTAAAATTCAGGTCAGAAGTGGATGACTTAGTCGGGCTAAATTTTTTAATGAGATTTCAGAAAATTAATTGGGCGAGTATGTTTTTACTCTTATAAAGAATATTTGATTTCGTGGCTCTACAGGAAAGATGCTTTTATTGGCATTTGAAGATTGTAGTGTCTGACTTTTTAACTGTTGGTTAACCAGTCTTTAGCAATTTTTAGGTTGATTACTAATAATCTAAGTAAGCTTGTGACCTCATAGCCATTTGTGCAGACTGATAACTAGTGCTGGTTTTGCATCTGCCAATCAGCAGTAAAACAAATGACTTTGTTGTTAATTAGTGTTAGCACTCTGAGTTTATGTATTATGCAATTAGCAGAGAACATTCCCTTTTTTTTCAGCTCACTCAAGCTTATTTTTTCCATGCCTCTGGGAGAAGCAGTCTAACTGCAGCATGTCAGTATTTCACTGATATTTTTGTGTTCAGTCTCAGTACTGAAGTGTTTAGTTAGAGGCTGCAGGAAAGGCTACAGTGTTCTCAGGACTGCTCAGGTTTTCCCCAGCTCTTAAATAACTACAGAGAGGTAGATTATTGGCTAAACTGTAATAATTTTCAGATCGAAAGTCTACTCATTTAAAAAACTACCAAAAATGTGTTTGGGTTATGTGTATCTCCCTCCTGTGTGTGATTATAGCAATGTGTGAAGGATTTGGAGGGGACTGTAGCCAATGAGCAACCTGGTCTAGTGGGAGGTGTCCCTGCCCGTGCAGGGGGTTGAAAATACATTATCTTTTAGACCCTTTCCAACCCAAAGCATTCTGAGATTCTCTGAAACTTCCAGCTGTAGTTTTTGTCACGTTTGTACTCTGGCCTGCTCAGAGAGTCACCTCTGGTAGCACTGTGACAGTATCCCTGAAAATGGGAAAACAGATCTGGGAGCTGCATCCTATCACCAAGGAGCAAGTATAGAGCAAGGGCCTTGTCTAATGCTGTCATCCTCCAAATTTGCCTGGGTTGCCTTATGATCTGGGATATAGAGAATGTATTAATCTTCAACCAAGTTTCTTATCCTTGCAGTGTATCTCTGCAGGTGTGTACAAGAGAATATAACTGAAGTTTTTTATTATTTTTTTTTAGTATTACAAAGCCTTACAAATTCTGTTTTTCAGAAGATCTTGTAACCCCTCAGTTTGAGGCTGAAAGTTCTGGAAAACGTTTCCTGAAGTCTTGTGGCAAGGCTTGCCACTGTGGACTTCTGCCAGCTTTGCAATTTTTGCTCTTCCACCAGTGACTGCATCTAAAAGAGAACATGTATGCCAGAGATGTTGTCCAGAATAGCTTGTTCTTGGAATAATCTCTGCATTTCTTCTTAAAAAATGAATAACCTCTTTATTTGAATGAGGAATTAATTTACTTTAATTTTTGCTTTTTTTTTTTTTTTTTTAATGGAGTAGTAGAAGAATGAGACTTCATTGTGTGGATAAAGAGAACAGCCTTTGTCTCAAAACTAGTTCTTCCCAGACTGTCCCCTTCCTACAGCTGCCCTGGGAGCAGGAAAGTGCCAACAGCCCAATTTTCTTAGTGTCTGTAGAGGACCAGTGGTTGGACGGTTTTGTTGGTTGTTCTTTTTCTCCCTTAAAAAAAAAATAATATAAAAAAATTCTGAATTCAAGCTCCATCATTGACCTTTAAACCTGTTGTGCAGATACAATGACCTGGCTTTACTGTATTTTAAAGGTGGTGATGGTATCTAATTTTACACGCAGTTTATGTCTGTATATGAAAACTCAAGATGTTTGCAGAAATAAATATAATGGTTTACTGGAATGAATAGGTATTGGGTCTTTGACAGCTTTAAGAAAAATTGTAGTGGTTAAATGTGGAAGGACTTGAAAAAAAATTGAGTCCCCCTTGTCAACAGTGAAGAAAGAAGTAGGCCAGACTATAGGGATGGTATTCTGGGGAGGCAGATATTTCTAAAGGTGTCCTTATAACAGTGTTCAGAAGAGTTACTTGCTCATATTTAAGCACAGTAAAGCATAAGAGAAGGTTGATTTTCAACATATGTATGAGAAAATGGACTGCTGTCATCTCTAGGGAGCTTTCTGGTATGGTTTGGTCTAACCTGGGCCTGCTTGCTGGTTTATACCATAACCAAAGACCTTCTAGCCTGTATGAAAGCTCCATTACTTTAATTAGGTCTGATAGGTTGTGATAACAAATGCAAATCTAGGTCATTGCATATGTAAATGTGCAGCTGTAGTCCTGGAGGATGCCAGAACATATCAGCTAAGGTGTCCAGTTGTCACCCAGCATTAACTCCAGCATGGCGAGCAGACTTTACATGCTCACCATGTGAAAGTGGTTAGGACACACACATCCTGTCACTTGCCTAACGTTTGTTTTCTCAAGTTAAGAAGTTAATATATATTTCTTGGTACATGCTTAAAATTTTAATTTATACTTAAATGCTCCTATGAAGGGCAAATGGATACTAGCCTTGATGGCAACATAGCTTTCTTCATTAAAAATAAAGTTATATGGTAGTTGCTTCATAAAATCTTGTTAAAACTGCTACCTCTATTGTCACTGTTAACTCTTTCTAATGTTTTGTTAGGAAAATCTGTTTTGTTTATATCTTCCAATGCCTTTGTTTTGGCTGGGTAAAGCAATTTGGCTGGACAGCTCGATTAATTTGCTTAGAAGCTCATATGTAACAAAGTGAGGAAATGGGGAAGCTCCTGTTAGTTGCTAGTCAAGCTGAACCCATCCCTGTGTTCAGGCATTCTGCTGGTGTCACTCAGAAAATACACATGAACTGTTGTTCCACTGGCAGTCTCTGGAATGAGATGAGTATTCCAGTCTGTCTGCCATGTACCTTGATGAAGATTATTGTTTATCGACTCCCTGCAAAGAGAGATTGCAGCTAATTTAAACAGAGGAAGCTGCAGGGGTTGATTACTTTGGCTATTTGCTTGTATGTTTTCATCCTATGCTGCCTTACTTTGTTGGTAATTTAGTAACTTAGAAGGGAATGCATGTAAATAATAAACCAATGTTTTCTTAATATTCCGTTGTTTATCTGACAACCCACAGGCTACATTTTTCCCCATCAGTGAAAGGATACTCCCATTTTATTGTATAGTATACACTACAAAACTAAAAATACCAATATTTACTCTTTATTTTAATTTTCATTTTGCTGCATTATTGCTTGTAAACACAGTGTGACTTCAGGTGCCCAGAGCAACAGCCACTTTGCTTGCTGCTGGGGGCTGTCGCTGCAGCTGGTGGTGGTGACAGGGTGTTCTTGAGTGTGTGGGGGACTTAACATCTTTAAAGGGAAATAGTCCCTGGACTCTTCCATGGAAGTACTTGATGAAATTAGCTCCCTCTTTGTGTGACTTACCTTCATGAATAACTGCAGATTCTAATGCAGCCCCCTTGTTGGTGTAGGTTATTAACAAGTTACAATTTTTATTGTCATCTTTATCCCAGATAAATGAAAAGCATTTTTCATAGTATCAAAATATTTAAGTGCTCATGGTGATAGATGGAAAAAACTTACTCGTGGTCTTGGCATCTCAAAAAGAATGATTTTAAGTACTGTTTGATCTGAAAAAGTGAGTTGGCTCTTTTAGGGGACTTAAACTAAGAAAGCTGATGATCATGATGGCCTGGAGATAAATGTCCATTTATGTGCCTACTTGAATTAGCTGGCATGGGCTGGACATTATGGTACTGCATTTTTGTCTTCTCTGGAATCCATAACCATCTAATCTTTTCGGCTTAGCAGCAGTCCCCTCTTCATAATTCAAGAGCTTTATCCTTGGTGAGTTCCCAAGGGCTGACCTGGGGCAGTGGTGTCAAGAGCAGGGCCAGCTCTGGCCACCAACAGCCATCCCCTGTCTGAGGGATGTGGGGGGGGAGATGGTGGAAGAAAGGCCCGATAGGCTGTTCCCTCTCTGGTTTGTGTTTCACAGATGCATCTCTGTATCCTCAGCACTTACAAATGTAATAATTTTCTTCATTTGCCTGCAGTAGAGTAGCTTTTGTTGTGGGTATTTCTCCTGTGGTTGTTGCTGAAAAGGTGACAGTTTTCAAAATAACTTGTCTTGGTTGATTGGTGTAGTTTTTAGGTCAGAAATTAATATTTAGGGAACTTGATTGGAATGTTTTCTTAAAAAACATTGATCTTTGCAGCTTTGTTTACAAAATCTCTACCAAATAACTGATTGTAGTTCAGATTTGCACAGGCACTGTGGAATCTGGGAAGCCTTTTCAGATGTCTGATATCTTTTATTGTTTGTTTAATAGCAGTCATTTATTTCTGTTGCATATAAAGTAAGTTCAAACTTATTTACTAATCGAAGTGAATATACACTGTAAGAGATCCTCACGCTGTTCTGCATGTAGTGCTGGCAAAAGATGCTGGGCTGAAAGCTTTACCTGCATTTTAAATCTTGCTTCCAGCCCCAGTCTTCTGAGTTAGGAAATTACAGTGAGAGCAGTAGTCATGTCCTTCAAACCCCCAGCCCCCTGGCCTGCTCTCCCTGGACACTGCTGGGATTGTCTGCTATAGATGGACCTGTAAATGATGGGATGGCCCTGGAGCCCTCCTGCCCTCCCCACCCATAATTTCTTGTGCACTTGTCTCTTTGTGGTTTTGATGTCAACTCTGAAATGGCTCAAGATGCTGAAGCTGAAAAATACTCAACTTGTGTGCGTGGAACTTGAAAACGTTAATTTTCATAATTTCTTTTTTAAACATTGGTTTGCAGTTGTGTTAATTACAGAAGAGACTGGGATGGCTCTTGGGAGCAATTCCTGGTCCATGGAGTCTGTATTCCTTGTTGTGCTTTGCCTACCTGTCCAGCAGAGGGTTTACCTGGGCCTGCTCAGGAGTTGGCAGCAGCATCTCCCAAGTGAAACAAGCGGCAGAGGGTATCACCAGGGAGACAGTAGTTTGGGGCTAATTAGTTACTTACACACTAGGCAAGACTTTATTTCCTTTTTTAAAAAGTCATTTAACGTAATTCAGCCTACATTGCTAATACATTTACTCAAAATTAATGCATTTATGACCAGAATATAGTATAGACTTATCAGCCTGAATTAAATTCTTGACTGTCAGAAACAAGAGCAAGAGGGTGTGCACATCCAAGACAGACTGGGAATGCAAGTTCATGTTTTTACTGCACTTTTACTAGTTAATGGGTTTAATTTGTTTTGACCTGAACAGAGGCATTTGACATCGTACCCGTACCGCTGCACGCTGGCGGATTTTCAGATAGAGAAGAAGATTGGACGAGGACAATTCAGTGAAGTTTACAAAGCAACTTGTCTCCTGGACAGAAAACCTGTGGCATTAAAGAAAGTTCAGGTATGCATTGAAGTTCAAAGTTGTACTATTTAGTAAATAGAATGGAAATGCTCTAAGTGTCTACACAGATTGCTTCAGTAGTCAGTTTTGGTGCTCGGTTTACATCTGGATGTAAGAGACCAAGTGGCCCCACTGCTCTCCTGTCAGCCCCTCTGTGGGATCCCCTGTGGATGTCCTCTCTATGGGACCCTCTTTCCATTTGAGCAGTCTCTTTACACTGAGTGGTCTTATACCCACTCCACAATGACAAGGCTTACTATCTCTAAACTGACTTGATGTAGTAGGAGTGCAACTTGATAGTGTAGGGA
>NW_009953489.1:1259144-1269076 GCF_000747805.2 Chaetura pelagica | reverse complement strand
CTG
The DNA here is from genome assembly GCF_000747805.2 of Chaetura pelagica. Classification (NCBI taxonomy): domain Eukaryota; kingdom Metazoa; phylum Chordata; class Aves; order Apodiformes; family Apodidae; genus Chaetura; species Chaetura pelagica. The sequence goes on along the minus strand of NW_009953489.1, from coordinate 1,269,073 downwards.
TGCTTGCTGATAGTGTTAGAAGAATTTCTGAAAACTTTCATGTGTGCAGGGTAAACTTGTAACTTGGCTTAAAGTATTGTGCAGGAGTCAGAGCAGTGTTTTGTTTGAAGAAATTTGCCTTTAATCCTTCAACGTCCTTTAAACGCTTGTTTCTAGTGACTTATTATGGAATTAATATTAATGCTCAATATTATCGCTAATTATTACAGGGAAATCAGCAGAAGCTGTATCTGACACAGCTCTGAAAAAAACCCCACATTTTATGTTTAGTATACCATGTGAAATTAATAGTAACTAAACTATGTGTTGAAAATCATGACAGCCAGTTCACAAACCTAGTATTTTTATTTTTTGTGCTGCTTAGAATGTTTCCTACAGGTTCTAAAGTTAATTTCCCCCTGTTGCTAACCCTTTAGCAGTCTCAAAATAAAGAAAAACTTGATCTTGCTTTGTTCTGGGGATTGTGTGTTTCCTCATCACAGTAAGGGATAAACAGATTGGAAGAGGAAAGCCCAATTTCTTGTTAAAATATAAAAATGTTTTTGTTGTTGTTCTGTGTTTTTGTCTTTGAAGATTTTTGAAATGATGGATGCCAAGGCTAGGCAGGACTGCATTAAAGAAATTGACCTCTTGAAGGTAAAAATTTTTATCATTACTTTTTCTGTCTTTTGAGAAAAACATTGTCAGGTTGGCAACATTTACCTTTTATGGCAAATAAATGTTATGTAGCACACAGAATGCTCATAGTAGACCATGCTTGCTTTTGCAAGAGTCAAATCTTGCTCAGTTTCATTTTTGGTCGCTGTTGATGAGAAGTACGTGTCTGCCTTGCAATTGTGTCTGGTGTCTGGCCACACTCTGGGATATTCTTTTGAAAACTTGCTACTTTTAAACCACTGTCTAGTATGAAAGATTTATAGACTGTTACTAAAACAATTTGCTGTAAGAGATTTTCTTTCTTTGTTGTTTTTATTTTTAATGTAGACCATTGAGGAATTTGTGAAGGAATTGCAGACTTGCTGTATTCTTTCCCTGTCAAAATGATACTTTCTCTTTTTTGATCAAAAGCTTCTGTGTGTGTGACTGTGGAAACAAAGGGGGGGTTGTGATATCTAAATGAATTATAATTATTAAAAATGTAACAGAAGCCAACCAAAATTGTATATTACTTTCAGTGTAATTCTGGCTAAAAGGCTTAGGTGAAGCAGCTGAGTAGTGTGGCTGTAATCAGCCTTTGGGCCATCAGCACCCATGCTGGCTCATTTAGAAGTGGCTCACCCCTCCAGAGGCCCTGGCAGCGGTGCTGCTGTGCATACACATCAGGCATTAACTGCCAGCAAAGTTTTAGGATGCCTTACAGAAACTGGAAATGTCATTAACCCAGGGTAAAGTGTTTGTAATATTTTGTGCGTTTAAGGGTCTGTCAGAATGAATGTCTTTCCTTCTGACAAAGACATTTCAGGTAGTTTTTTCCATGCCAGAGACAGTCACAGTACTTATATATTGACTCTGGGATTATTTTTATGTCTTTAAGGTTGATAAAATGAAGAGAGGAGGATGGAGGTTTGGCTTATCCAGAGTCCTCTACCTGGGGTTCTGGGAAAGCAGCGTCCAAAGGTGGTGGGGGGAGAGGGCATCCTGAAAATTGATCTTTGATCCATGTATCTGAGAGCAGCCATTTAAAAGAAATGTCAACAGAAATGGTGGTCTGTGCTATTTATTTATTTAAGGCCTGGTCTGGTGGGAATGTCCCTCTGCTGATGCCTGCACATGGCTTCCATTAAGGCTAATGTGTGCCAGTGTCGAGGCATCGCACAGGAGAATCTGTCCCCTAATGTGCATGCAGGGAGGAGTGATTAGCATGATGGATCATAACAATGTTTCTTTTGGCTTTGTAACCCCAGGAACAGACAGGTTGAGTCACAGCTGTTTAGTAGACGAAATGCTCACTTTAATGGTTTCTAGATTTACTGCATTTCTGAGAGCACAAGAGATAATCTAATGCAAAATGAGCAAGAGAGAGTGAGGATATTGAAGTAGTACATTATCTGCTAAGGAATTACAGATTTCCACTCTAAAACTTCTAAGTTAGTATTTTTTTATCTGAATTTCTTAATTTGTTGAGCCTGTTTCTTAATTGAGTTGTGTGAGTGAAGTGTAACAATCTGAGAAGATGCAAATTTTAAAGAAACATAGGAGGAAAAAGCAAATTGAATTACTAGTTGTTTAAATAAGATAAAGCTACACTGAAATGGAAAAAGTAATTAATGAAGATTCAAGCATAAATAATAAGAAAAATGGACTGTCATATACAATTTGTATATTAATTTCCTCCAAAGTTTTAATTTGTTCTTATCCTAAGGGGCAAAGAGATTTCAGGGAGTAGTACTGCAATCAACAGTTGGGTCATTCTGTTTGTATTTAACAAGGGAAAACATTAGGTATTGCTTAAAGTTTGTCAGGAAATGGCGAATTTAGAACAAAAAAGGCTAAATATTTAAAAGCATTTTCACCCCATTTTGGGCCATGTTGCTGTTTACTCAGGACAGTTTTGTTGTGCTGTGCTTGTGGTAAATGATATTTCTTACAGGATTTTTGTCTCTAATAACCCAGAGCACCATTGGTAGTTGCACCTGTAGGGGGCTGGTTTGTATGATTATAGCAGAACTGGTGCAGGTTTTGTGCCTTGGGGTTGTCCTTACTGCAGCATTATAAATCATCTTCTCTATCTGCAGCAACTGAACCACCCCAATATAATTAAGTATTTGGATTCTTTTATTGAAGACAATGAACTCAACATAGTTCTGGAACTGGCTGACGCTGGTGATCTCTCTCAGATGATTAAGGTAAGGATGGGTTGATTCTAGAGGTGCTACAGGCTGTCAGGATTAGGTAGGGACATGAGGTGGAGGGGGAATAAGCAGGCTTGTGCTGGGAGCTGTTCTCTTCCTGCAGGGTTCCACACCCACCAGACCCACAAGTGTCTGCTGGTGGTGTAAGTACACCAGGCTTCAGAAGAGTGCCTGTCTCTGTGGTTTGGTGGGATGTGTTATTTGCAAGGTTAATTTTCCCAGTCTGTGATTGATGGGGACATTTAATTATTGCTAGTTTCACTGTTCCCAGAGCCTGTCTGCCACTCTGAAGATTTTCAAGAAAGTGTATTGACTTTCTTTGCAGTGGGGATTTGGGTTTGAGAAAGTATTTCAAGTACTTGCTCTTCTCTTATGTTGCTCTTAGGAATATTTGTATTGCTGCAAACCAGCTTTAGTTAAGCTGTTACCGCCTGCTTTTATATTTTCTTTGACATGTTAATCTTTAGACACACATCCCTTGTGAGAACAGATGTGTTATATCATGTTTGTTAGCACTCTCAACGTTCTCTCCATGTTTTACCTGTTGGGTTTTTTTGCTATCATTATTCTGTAATTATCATAAATGAATGTTTGGGAAGTTCTCCTCCTCCTTGTCACAGTTAAAATATCTTATTAACAGATTTGTTTTCTTTGCCAGCAGAGCTATGAGGCAGTAGGCCAAAGGCTGTCAAACAAGTTAGCCATTTAGCCCATAGTCAGAGGCTAAAATTTACAGCATCCATGAAAATCTGCTCCATCTTAGAGGAGAGTCCCCTTGGGCAAGCAAGCTGGGGGCAGGTGGTTGGCAGAGCTGTTCCTGGGGAGAGCCCCAAAATTCCAGGTTCAGCCTCACTTGGTAGTGGGAGTGATGGTGGGATCTGCTCAGGGACCAAAGGTGGTGACCAGAGGGCACCAAAGGTGCCCTGCAACCTGGTGCCAGGGCTGCCAGGTCTTGGTCCTGCTCACTTGAGGGCTGAGGAGGCAGAGCTCATCCTTCTGCCTGGGCAGAGCTCCTGTGTATTTTTATCTTTCACTGCTTTCTTGTGGCTTCTTGTAACTTTTACCCTTTTCCCAGTGGATCCTGGGAAAGTTGCAGTTTATCTCAGGCTTTTTGTAGTTGTGGTTAAACATGGAGAAAAGTGAGGATTGTGGGAGCTGGAGTCAGGACTGTGATCATCCTGGGCTGTGCAAGTGTGTTGCTTGGTTTTTGAAAATCTTGGCTTTAAAAAAGATTTACAACATCATTGTGAGATACCATAATTTTAATTATTTGCATATTTTTGTCATTTACAGTTTTTATTTTTAAGTGTTCTCTGCTTATAAATATGTTCATTTATCTTATGAGGTGTTTGTTTAATTTTTAATATTACTGACTAGGAGCTACATTTTCCAAAACATCATGTGTAGATTCCTAGACTGATAGCAGCCCTGTCACTGGTGCTTTTCCTGCCAGCGCTCCCAGTCTGCTCTATTTTCCCACGTGTTTATTTCAGGCATGAAGATGATGCACTGGGTTCTTTCAAGGTCACATAATTTATTATTTTCCATTGGAAATCTTGGAGTTGCATTTTTTTAATAGAGAAGAAAAGCCACTAAAACCCAAAAGGAACGAAAGTTTCCTAAATGTAGCCTTTAGCTGCAGAAGGGGGGTTTGCCTGCCCGCCCCTCGGTGTCACCCCGCCTGGCCCTCGGGAGTTGGAGCTTATGTGAGGATTGTCAGTTCTGGGAGGCGGCAGGAGCAGCAGTAACAACACTCTGAAGGTGCGAGAGCGATAAAAACAGAGACTGTCTTTGTCACGCCCCTGGCGCCTGCATTATTTATGAGCTATTGTAAAGCTGCTGTAGGGGAGTGCTGCAGGATAACCTGCTGGAGGGTTGGGACTTCCTTGTAAATGTCAGGCGACTCTTATTGGACATGACATTTAGAAAATTATCACTTGTGGTCTTGCATATCCATTCTTAAATACTTTAATGAGAATTAAATTATTTTACTGTGTATATAACACTTTATCCCTCACCCTCCTCTGTGCTCTCTATCAAGTTTTTGGTTTGAAACTGTTGCAGTCTGTCAGATTTGCTGCCTAGGGAATTGCAGGGTTGTGCCCCTTCACAGCTGATCTGCAAAAGAAAATTTGCTATTACTTGAGTCAAGCAGGAATCAGTAACAGCATTTCACATAAAAATAAAATATGACAGCGGACATCAGATGTCTGTACTGGGAGGAAAAAGCACAAGATGCAGAAAGGAGCAACAACCAATTCCCTCTCTTTATTCTTGCTCTTGCATGATGCTGATGGAAATTCTTAAGGATACGATGAAAGGAATGCAGTTGTAGTTTGCTGGGAGGGTGTACAGCATTTCAGATGGTTGTTACCCAGCCACATCTTGTATATCAAAGCATGAGGATAAATCTTAAACCTCTGGAAGTGTATTTAGAAGTATCTTTTGGTAATGCTCTGGATGAAGAACTGCCTCAGTATCTAGCACAGGAAGAAGCAATGTGGAGTCAGGGCCCTGCAATCTGAAGTAGCCCAATTTGGGGATGCCCTGGGGGAGGTGGTCACGCTATGCATGTGGGGTACACAAGTGTTCTGCATTCCTGAAGTGGAAAAAGAAGTTGAAGATATATGATGTTTTGCTTTCTCTGAAGTGTGCAGCTGGTTATTTATTCCCATAGTAAGTTGTTCCCAAAGAAGACTTCAGGATTTCAGAGAACCACCTCCACACTGCACTTAGTATTGTGTGCTTTGTGCTGGGAGCTCTTGGCATCTGGGCATCCATGGGATCCAGACTGGGCTGTGCTGGGCACTGCCCAAGTGCACCCAAAATGGCCTTTTTCCAGATCCACATGTCTCTTGATCAGCAGTGGCTTTCTGTTTCACTAGAGACAGTTCAGTTAATTTAGTATTCCTATTATGCATGAAATAGAATATATTATTCTAGCTGATCACAGAAGGAACATGGATACTTTATTGATGCTCTGGCCATCTTTAAAGAGGGGGAAAGATTGTTGTTAAGAGACTGTACAATAAGGAACATTTACAAGGTTTTTTAATGATCTTTTGTTACTTAAGGCAAAATATTTGAGACATTTGTTGTTTTGAGGCATTAAATATGTTTTGCAAGGTAATTAAGGAGATTAATGCTAATTATAATTGGTGTCCATTCAAAAATGTCAAACCTATTTAAGCATATTTTTCATAATAGTTGTTAATTAGTGAACTGCATTGGAGTTTACATATAGAGAGAAGGAGTTAAAAGCTAATCAGAAGAAAAGTCATGCTGGTGCAGATCTGGAATACATGAGCAACCTGCAGCTGACTAACCTGAGTCCAGGAACAAGTCAAATATGTTGCTTTTTCACTGATCTTTTGTTTATTTCCTCCCACAGTATTTTAAAAAGCAGAAACGGTTAATCCCGGAAAGGACAGTGTGGAAATACTTTGTGCAGTTATGCAGTGCAGTTGAACACATGCACTCCCGCAGGGTGATGCACAGAGGTAACATTAATTCAGTCTCTTTTCACTGAATAATAATATAATGTTCCAATTAGTAAGCGCCTGCATTCAAAAACAATTATGCTGATGTTCAGCCAGTGCATGTTTAGAGGCTGGAGCCTGCAAGATGGATTTCTCTTTCTGTCTCTCTGCCTCATTGTTCGAGGGTTCACTCTGAAGTGAGTGTGGTATTAGGAAGATGAGCTGCTTTGTATTCCAGACACTGATATTAAGTAGCAGTGTCAAACTTGTCATTAGGAAAGTGTCAGAAGTAAAATGCTGAGACTACTGGATACAGTGAACTCTAAGAAATAGTCTTCATTATATTAGCTATGACCTTAGAGAGTTCAGAATAGTTTTTCTGTCTTATGAGCTTTTCTGAAATATTTATGCAGGTGTGTCCCACACTCTGTTCTCCATTTTCAGTAATTATTTTTGAATCTCTTCTCTTAGAACTTTTTTGGAACTTTAAACTCTCTTTAAAAATTGTTGCATCTTTTAGTGTAAATGAAAAGCTTTGTGAAGGACTTGATCCAGGGAATGTGGGTATCCCGAAAGGCACCAATACTAATCTCTACTGCTTGTTATTTCCTTTATCCTTTGAAGTAGTGAATCCTTCACTATTTTTTTGTTTTCAGCAATGTGGTATCATTGCTGCTCCTTTATACATCCCCTGATGCAGCTTATCAGTTGTACCTGAGTTAGGTCTGTAACTGGTGGCTGAAATCTGGAGCCTTGCACATTGAGCCTGCTTTAATGTGAGGAAAGAGCCTCACCAACTCAGTCCTGACGTGACTGCTTGGGAAACAGGAATTCTCAGAATTTTTACACTCCATTAACAAACTGGGCTGTATAAAGCCCAGAACTTATGTATATGTGAGACAATAATTAGTGCTTGGTGTGAGGGGACCATGGTGGGCAGTAGTGTCATGTAGAAAGCGATGGTTTCCAAAGAGAAGCAGCCTTACTTTGATTTCTATCAGTTAAAGAGATTGTCTCTGTTCTGTTATGTTCTTTCCTACATTTTCCCTCATTGGTATTTCTTGTGTGCTGGGAAGTAGGCTCTGATTTTTGTGTATGTGCAGGCTTGAAGTCTTGGAAGATTCAGCCTATCAAAGCTATAAAGAAACACAGTTCTGCTCCAGCCTCTGTGGTACAGGGAGTGCTCCAGGCTATGTTTCTATTGCAGTATTACAACCAAATAACCTTTTGTGGCTTTGACCTTTTACCTTTTTCTTCTTGCAGACATAAAACCAGCCAACGTGTTTATAACAGCCACAGGGGTGGTGAAGCTGGGAGATCTTGGATTAGGCCGTTTTTTTAGTTCTAAAACCACTGCAGCACATTCCTTAGGTAAGACGGGACTTGCATGGCTGTCAGCTGTGATGTTCAAAAGAAGTGCTGTCTGTCCTCTGACTGTGGCAGAAGCTTGATGCAGTTAACACATAGTATGTTTGCTATGATTGATATGATTCTTAAATACTCTTCATAATTAATTGGTTTGGGTTTCTTGTTGGTTTTGTTTTTTTCTGGAAGGTCTGCATGGTAAATGTATGTTTTATAGCAAATGTAACAAATGCAGTTTTTCCACTCTAAAAGGCATGGGTTTTTACCATTTTTGGTAGATGCTGGTCAGCTGTCTCACCCTGTACAGGGGTTGTGACTGTTGTCTGAGGTGAGGGAAGTGTTCACATCCCTCACAGTTAAGTTGTTCCAAAAAGGGACTTCACTTGAAAGTCATCTTAGGCTTTAAAGATCCATATTTCTTCAGTGTCTTCAACATATCTCAAGGTTGTTTGCGTGCTCTTCTCTGGGTGCAGCTAATGGTTATCACCAAAGCCTTGTACATTGCTTTTATTCTTATGGGCTCATATCCTGTTTCCAGACCCTCCTACTTGAGATCACTCCAATTTTTTTTCTGTACTCTGCAGTGCTTTCGTTCATTCCACCTTGTTACCCACAAAGGCAGTAGTGCTGCCAGTCTCCTGTCTTGATGCATGTGCTGAGCAGAGCTGGAACTGTTGGCTCTATTGCAGGGCTTCGCTAGAGGTAGCCTTCTGCTTTTTCAGTGAGCTATTTTTCTGACCAGTTTTGCATCCATCAAGTAATTTTGTTTTTAACAGATTGCTTATAAGTAAAGTTATATAAGCCTTTGATCAAAGTTTCAGTTATAATACATCTGCTTCTGTTTCCCTCCCTCTGAAGCCTCTTCCCTTATAATGGGAAAAAAAATCATTTGTCTTAGTATTTTGTGGACCAGTCATAATGAAGATTATTTGTTTCTTGTTCTTTCTGTATTTCCCAAGTAGCATGGTTATAACTCCAGCATTTTTCTGGGAATTGAAATCAAGTTGACTGGCTTAGAGCACCTGGGTTCCTCTCTCCCTCATTTTTTCTGCAAGCATTAATACATCTGTGCTGTACAGGAGTGTGCCTTGTGTACAGTTAGTTGTGTCTGCAGCCTCTGGAGAGGTGCCTGGTTTTGTTTTTATTAATGAGTCTCCTTTTTATAAGTCATGAAGATACTTCTGAGTTACAGCACTGAAGGAACTTTGGCTTTTACTGCAGTACTGAAACTCTTTCACATTTAGCTCTCACAGCTGATTCTGGAACACACAACATTTCTCTGTAATTTCTTTGTGCAATTTCCTGCAATGAGTGAGTCTTGCTCAATTGTTTCTTGCATGTGTACAAACATAATTGATAACACTCACCAACAGCACTGGGGCTTCTCTGTGCATGGGAAAGGAAGATACTTGCCCTATTTTGTGTGTGATTAAAAAAAATAAGGCATTTCTCCAGTTTAGTCTCATAAAGCACTAATTTCCCTTTGCATCAAAAGCAATATCCTAGGGTATGTACACACTATGCTTAATGGAGTAAAATAAATCCTCTTCGCAGAAAGTTACAATCACATCATTTGAACAGGCAAAAATATGATCACGTCTAATTATATGATCTTATCTAGTTTGACTGCTGCACTTATTAATATAATAAGAATAAATTGGGGCTTGGAAACTGGCTGCACATGTAAGCCAAGCTTGTGACCTTTCCTAGGGTAGCTCTGCCTTGATTGGGAAAGTTCGTGTAGGAAGAGTTAAAGGTCTTCTGCAGGAAGCTTGTCCTGCCTTAAACCAACAGCATCCTGGGAGCAGCTAAATAAGGAGTCAGACACTAAGGGAGCAGCTGGAGATGCTGGAGACATTGTGTTGTGGGAGGGATGGAGACGCAATTTCCAGTGGTTCTTGTATCCAAGTAAATAGAACATTTTGTAGAGGAGGGGTGATGGTTGGACTGTGATCCCAAGGGTGTTTTTCAACCTGAATAGTTCTATGTTTCTAACCATCAAAAAATATGCAGACTTGAAGCTTTTTTGTTTCTTTTGATAATTTGCCAGCCATACAGGTTTTTGTAGCAGCAGGATTTCTCCTGATCTTAGTTTTGGTTTAATTAAGATGTTTGTTTAAGTAGCTGTGAGTGATGAGCACCCTGTGAACCGGAGCGGTACCGGAGCCTGGCAGCACCCGCGCGTCCCGGAGCTGTGTTGCCCTGGCAACCGCCCCGAGCCATCCTTTCTCTG
>NW_009953489.1:1238748-1259073 GCF_000747805.2 Chaetura pelagica | reverse complement strand
TGCTAGCATCAGACTGGTATAAAAGGGCATTAGGCAGTACCACGACCCATCTGACAGGTGTACCACGGGCTGCGGCAGCACGGCCGCTGCCGTGGCAGGAATGGGAGCCATAATTAGAGCAAGGAACAGAATGAACGTCAGACGAATTACCAGGCAGCAGATCATATTTGTCAGGAAGGATCGCATACATAAAAATTAAGTGACAGTACATGGCGGGGTAATGAAAGAAAAATGAAAGATTTGCCCATACACAGCTCGGGAGCTGCAGGCGAGTGCCCACTGGCAGCCACGGGGCAGGGGGAGCCTGCTGTCCTCCTGGAAAACTTTCACTCCTTGTTCTTTTGCAGTTTATAGCACAAGCGTTTTACTACAGGCATAGTCTTCTCCTTATTTTTGGTCTTTTATTTTTTTTGTTTGTATGGTGTTTTTTTCCCCCCAGAGGAGCCATATGATACCTGGTTGACAGAACATTTCACTACAGAAAATGACTATACTTGGTCCAGGGCTTTTCACCCAGTAATGATGACATGACATCTGGATGCTGGAGTTTGGGTGTGTGACCCCATGCGGTTTAGATTGGTTTTGTAGTAGTGATGTGTGATGTGCTTCCAGGTGTCATCTCTTCCATTCACAATTTAATAGGGCTAGGAGTATTTTCTATGCCCATTATTTATTTTCTTGATCTCTGAGGTGGGCATCCACAGGAATATCTTGTCACCTAAGGCTATTCTAATACGCTTGTTAGAAAGCTAGTCCTTAGCTTTGCTCTAAAACCTACCTAAAATTATAAGACAAACATTATAAATAGCAAAGCATATTCTAAAACTGCACAGACTGTGGAAAACTTAACAGTAAGCTGGTAGATTTTGTTTTACTAGGAGCTCTAATAATTATAGAGAGTACCCATTAATATTAAAACAAGTAATTTTATTATGTACTCGTATCGTGCCCATTTTTAGCCAAATAAACCTGGCATTGCCCAAAGCTTCTTGTGATTGGCTTGATGTTTTGAAGAAAAAGAGAAAAGAGGAAAAACAACCAAAAAAAAACCAAAAACCAGAAAAACCACAACAATTTTACACAGAATAGTCGTATTTGGGAGCAAATGATTCATTATTTATTCTTGGACAAGAATAAACTTGGAGCAGATTTTCCTTTTGGAGGATGCATGTAACTCAAAGCTTCCCAGTATAGAACATGCAGTAGCCATGAGCCGGAGTACGTGGGGTGTCCCACGTTCCTTCTGGGCTCTGCTTGGATAGGAGGGCAAGCAGGAAGTAACTGCAGTTGTGAGAAGAGCTCTTTTATAAATGGACTGTTTGGCTTTTTTTCTCTTTTCTTTTGCTTGCCAACCCAGTTTGCCATCTGAAACAAAACCTCAGCAGTTCAAGGGGCTGGTAAGCAGTACATGTAAGAAAAAAAGGTGACAAGAAACCAGCTTAAAATTTCAACAGCTGTTAGTATGTGGGCTTGGAGGAATTCTGACCTTTTGGTCTGTGCCTGCAGTGCAGTGTTTGTGGGAAAAGAGATTGCTGCAGTTACTGCAGGTATATTATGCTATGTACCTGTAAAAAACAAACCAAACCCAAGAAACTAAGGACTTTGCTATGTATTTAATAAAATACTATCAAGAGAAAAATTTGGAGATAAGAGCAACAGGTCTTGTAAAAACAGCTGCAATATTATGCACAAAAAATTATACTCTTTTGTAAAAATAAGTACATTTAAATCCCACCACTCCCCCTTGAAACAATTAGTGGGTGTATCTTGCACTGAGATTTGAAAGAATTTAAAGTATTTTTTAGTGCCTTTGACCACTGTTTCACTTCAGCTAATTCCCAAAAGTTGAGCTAATTCCCAGATTCTCCTTCTGGGAAGAGACCTCAGCCTTATTTTTTGAATTATATCCCATGTAAAGCAAATGTGTAGAAACAAATACTTTGGAACTAGACTTCTTTTAAATAATGCTGTGCAATTTCCTTGGTAACCTACAGGCATGTCTGGAGAGATAAGAACTAATTTTCAAGGAGAATTGCTTCCCTGCTGGGTTTGCACCACCAGATATTATTAAAACATGCTAAAATATTTTTCTCAACTGGATGTATGTTCATGGAATGTGTAGTAGTGTCTTACATGCTAGAGCTAAGCTAATAGTTCTGGAAGTAATGTAATTTAAATGCTGAGTGCTTTTTGTTACTCAGGGTTGGCATCTCAAGTTTTTGAGCATCGTTCTTTACCTTTTGCATTTGTAATGAGCATGTTTCAAAAATCAAAAGTATTTCAAAACATTGCAAAGTTTGTTTTGACAGGAGTGGAACATCTCTAGAAGGAAGGAATGCTTTAATCAGCATCACCCCTTTGAGGCCCATCTTGGGCTCTGATATCTCTAGGTTTGAAACTGGGAATACTCTGTAAAGATACAACAAAGGTCAGAATTTGTTAGGTTCTTTGGTATGCAGAACTCTGCTCCCTGCTGTGAGAAAGAAAAGTGATAGATTCAGAAACACTGCTCAGTATTAAAGATTAGCTGGAAGGTGCTGGTGAAGGTGGAACAAAAAGGCATTCCTTGGCACTTCTGGTACTTTGCAGCCAAATATGGCTATGGAGTTTGATTAAGAGATGCTTATTTTTTATAGCATTTAAAAAACCCCAACATACTGAGCCTATTAAAATATTTGGAAAAACCCTGCACTGATTTCATCTAATGAGAGTGCCTGAGGGTGAGGGGTCTGTGCTGCCACAGGTTCCTCTGGGCTACATCAAACTCAGTGAATGAGGCTCGGGTAGAGCCTCCCAGAAGTGTGAATCAGATTTGCTCTTGTTTCTGCCTCTGTGCAGCTAAGGGGGAATTCACAGGAATCCCTGATCCCTGGCTCAGCTGTATTTGCCCAGGGAGCAGCTCTGGGTGGGAAATAACGATGGTGTATGTGACTCTGCTAATAACTGGCCACTGTCACTTTCACAGCAACAAAATTCTTCTGATTTGAGCTGAAAATTGTGTTTGAAAGGAGTGAGCATGCAGCTCCCTGCGGAGTGAGAGCCCTGCTGAGCTCAGAAGTCATGTAGCTCTTCACCTGGGTGGTTCTGAGGCAGATGTGGGAATTCAGTGCAGGGTACCTGTAGCTGCACAGCTCGGGGGTTAATTCAAGCTGTGTATGAGAGGAAGGAATTTGAGCTTTATTTCAGGAATAACATTGCTGCCTTTGCCTGTGTGTTTTCCTGGTGAAACAAGAGACTCTGCTCTTAATCTTTTTGGGAATAATGAGCATTTCCATGTCTGGGGTGTTGTAGGTGTGGACAGAGCAGTGCTGGAAGGGGGAACCTGGGTCTGCTCTGGCTGCAGTTACTGGCTCTCCTGGGACACGGGTCAACTGGCCGGAATGGAAGGGGAAAGTGCTTTCTGAGTCATAACCTTCCCTACCGTTTTGCCACTTTTGTAACTTTAAAGGCATTATTCTGCCAGCTGGTGATTTATACTGAATCTGAACAATATTTTGTATTTTCAGCAGGGCAAATACCACAGAAAGTTTGTGATAATGGTCTCCGATTAGACTCTTCTTGTCAAATTGACTAATGTGATGCAATGGGGAGCCTTAGCTGATTGCACTGGAAGCCTTGTGTGGTTTTCTAGAAGATGTTCATTACAGGAGATTCCCACGTGATGTTGGACAGGCCATAAAGAGAATTGGGCTTGTCAGTCTTTTATCATGACAGTTATTTAAAAATTAATGCATCAGTTTTGAAACGCAAAGACCTGCTTGTTCGTACATTTGCTGACAACACCACAGTAATGATAGGTAAATGTGCAAAGTAGACTTCATAAAATCAGCTCAGGCATGGGCTGCTCCACAGCCCTATTAATGTAATGGAACAGACTAATGCACAGGAAATCAAATAGGGACAGTAATGCACTCACCCGTGTCACAAGCCCTGTCACTCTGCTTTGATCAAAGGTAGTTTTGAGGCATTATCTGAAACGACAATTTTAGCCTACCAAGCAGGCCCCTGCTGATGTGGAAGGCCAGGCCCTAACTTGGGAGCCCACACATTGTTATTTGCTCTGAGCTTGTCACGCAGTGACCCAGAATAACCGATGGCAGGAACAGCTCTGGCTGGGGCTGCCCCTGGCACCAGCACACTGAAACACAGGGGCTCCGGGGAGCAGGACTGGGAATGATCCTCATGTTCCCTCCTGCCAGTGCGTGCTGCTATCTGCCTGTGCTCAGCCCCTGTCCTTGCTGCCAGGGAAGGGTTGGCAGGTCTCCTGCTCCATCTGCTCTGGGAACTCTCCTGGCAGAGCTGAGAACAGCAGCAGGTTGAAGGTAGGGAAGTGTCTCACACACTGGTGCTCACTGGGGACTTCCAAAACTGTCTTTGAGAACTTAACATGATGAATCACCATTTCTTCTGCAGCTGCAAGTTTTTAAGCAGGAAAATGAATCAGTGCTATTCCAACCAAATCAGTTCTTGTATAGGAATCTGGCAAATGTATGGGAATTACTTGGAGAGCTGTGCTGTCCCTTGTGTGCAACTTGGGTGCATGTGGGAGAGATCCACTAAAAGCCTTGCTGGGCTCTTTGAGTCCTGTCTGCCTTTGGTGTTCTGTGAAGTTACTCTGTGCAGTTTGTTAAAAAATACTAACTATTAATACAACTCTGGTCTCATCTGTACATAAAGGCCTTTCACTGGTGATTAAAACCTGCCAGATCTGGGACAGTGCTGGTTTGGCATGCTCCTGGGCTGGGGGTATGATGCTACTGAGTAGGGAAATGTAATAATCTCCATGTGCTGTTTCTCCTGTGTTGTAGTTTGTATAGTATTTTCAAAAATGTAATTTCTCATTAGGGTAACTCTGCACCTTGAAAGTGAAGTAAGTTCTTATTTGCCTTGCAAGCACAAGCTGAGTTTATCATCTAGGGCAGCTGGTAACTGGAAGTCATAGGAGCCCATGGCATGGTGTGAGCTGGAGGGACCCCACAGCGTTGATGTTCAGGTGTGGCACTGAGGGCAGCAGCTTTGTGCTGGGGCACCTGTGCACTTGGTGGGGTTTGATTCCTGCCTTTCAGGAAGCTGTTGCTTTCTGCCCCAGCTCTCATTTGTCTTATACAGTGTGCAAACCCTCCTAGGAAGGTCAGGGGATGGTGCTGATTGGTCATCCCCTTCTACCCTCACCATCCTTCATCTGCTTGTTTGTGTTCCAGCTGCCCACAGTCAGCATTTCAAATGGAAAAATCATAAAATTAATGTTGCATGCAAATTAAACATTTGCTATCTTGTGAGGAAGGGTCTTTAATTAAAAGATGGATACACTGGAATGCCAGAAGCAAAAAAAACATGAGGGAAGGGGGGAATGGGGAAGCAGAAGAAAAGAGAGCATGTAAAGTCCTTGGATGTTTTAATAAATGATGTATCTGAGGATTATTTGATGTAGTTGAGACTGCCAGGATGTCTTGTATTTTCAGTGCCACTACTGAAACTTATTTAGGATTTAAAAAAGAACCTTTTTGAGGTAAGGAATTTATTAATAATTTCTCGTAACTCCTGTCCAAAGTGCTGGAGTAAATTTCTTTTGATAAAATACAGACTTCTGGAAGCTCATAGAAATCCCACGGCTTCTGATGTGACTGCAGGTTAGAGCAGGATTTTAAAGTTTGAAATTATTATCTTGGTTCTTTCAGCAAGTTTTTGAATGCCTGTCTGGTGCTAGGCTTGGTACTTCCATTTCTTTGCTGCAGGCAGTGGTGCCTGAGCTCTCAACAAGGGGACCTTGGGAAGCTGCAGCACTCTGTCCCACTTCCTCAAATGTCAGCAATACAGAAGATACTTCCAGTAGTGTTCACCAGTCCTCTGCTTTGTGCGATGATTTATGTGGTCCTATGCCTTTGAAACCATGAATTGTTCCCAAATTTTTGTGCCAATCTCTTCTAATTAGCTATTCATGCTAAACCTAATCCTTTAATGAACTCAACTTTTGGTATGATACAGGCTGCACAGTCACTTTAAGATGGTAACTCCTCCTTTGTCTGCTTGTTTTTTGCAGTGGGAACTCCATACTATATGTCCCCAGAAAGAATACATGAAAACGGCTATAACTTTAAATCTGATATCTGGTCTTTGGGCTGTTTATTGTATGAGGCAAGTATCTTCCACTTTTTTTTTCCCAGGTTTGTCTCAACCACACAATGCGGTGCAGGAATTGGGTAGGTCAGACTTATTTTAGCTGAATTGTTGAGAAACCTTATGAGACATTCACTCTTTTTATGCTGATCCTGTGCTTTTAGACAGGAACAAACAAAGGAACTGTGCCAGACAGCACAGCACTTGCACAAAGTTGGTTTGGTGGGTCACAGTAGATGTTGAGGATACAGCCACAGAGAAGCCAGTTTACAGCATTCTTTCTCCCTGCTGTCTGCAGAGCTGTTACTAGCTTCTCCTGAATACTGCATTTGTTTTAAAAATAGCAAATTCATTTGCATGTAGGCTTCTGGTTGGTTGAGTTGAATTCTGACCAGTTGGACTATTCTAATTTTGAAAGCTTTAAATTAAGAAAAAGAGTTTGTATGTAACGTGAGATCGGTTTCTCTAACTTGCGTCTAAAAGACTATAGCTGGAATTTTTTCTGATTGTACATTGACTTCTGTCCAAATGCACAGACAAAAATGGAGACATGCTTTGTATAAACTACAGTGTGCAACTCTTTCTTAAAAGCTATTAGTTATTTTGAAAGTGCCATGATTTTGAACCAGTACTTTGGGTTTTGTAATTTCATTTTTAGCAGTCCTGTACTTGTACATTTGTAATCTAATCTTAATAATTTTAAATGTATGCATCTTTGAATTCAAGTGAGAGTGCATGTCAACATTTAGAAAACTTATCCCAGCCCAGAGAATTAAAAATCCCAGGGATATTTTGTAATAAGCATATTGCTCATATCCTCTCTGGCTAATAAATTATGTGAACTGGTGACATTTTGCTTCTCACCACAACTTCCCGAAATCACATGGAATTAGAGAATAAACAGAAATGTAGTTTATTCTGTGAGCACATCAGATCTGGAAACTGCTGTACCTTGGCATGTACTTCAGCTGGTTGATTAAACAAATCTTTTAGGACAAGGCAGGATAAAAGGCAGTGTTCCTATGCCTGGTCCCTGTGAATGTGTTGTGGGGAGGAGCACTCCCCAGCACAGCTGCACACCTGCTGGGTGGGAGCTGATCTGCTGGGGGCAGAGAGGGAATGTGGCATGTGGTGGGAGAGAGGGGTTGGTGCTGGAAACTCAGTGAAATCAATGGGTAAAATCCTGGTAAAGCCACTTGAGCAGTCTGGGGGTCTCACCTCCAACAGCCCTTTATTCCTTGCATGTAAGGCAGCAGCACAGCTGGCCCAGATGTGCTTAGGGACTTGTGTGTGGTCAAAAAAATGCTCCTGGGGTGTAAAAAACCCCTAAACTGTCCATTCTTTTTATACTCCTACCAGTGTCTGTCCAAAGACTGTATTTCCATCGTGATGTAAAGGCTCTTCATAGAGCTGCTCACAACTGCTGTGTGTCCTGAACACTTGGCACAGCACAGAGGTTCATTAAGGAAAAATATTTACCTGGATGTCTAGGAAAAATGTCCTTGAAGTTACTACAAGTGGTGTCAAGTCCCAGCACTGGCCTTAGTAGTACCAGAGCAAATGGGCACAAGATCTGCTGCAGGGAAGATCAACTTTGGTGGAGACCCTGGAGCTCAACATAGTTGCATCACTGGTTTGTTGTTAAAAGTCCCATGGGATAGGAGGGAGAGAAAGTGTGAGACACCCTACTTGGTACTTGATCAAAACATTTGGAAAATTGTGAGCTTGAATGAGGTGACTTGGTGCTTGTGCTCAAAGTCTTGTTACCTCTAGTGAGAGATTAGAGGAGACTTCTAATAATTCCCAAAGCAGCAGCAACAATTAAGATACTGGTATTTTTGTAAAGGATGGGTTTGTTTGTGGTGCTTCTCATGAGATGGTGAAAGCTGGCATAGTGCAGTGTAACTGGACATTCCTGGGTCTGCTGAGGGTGTTTGTCAGGGAATTTGGAGACTTCTGTGAGAATGGGGAGAACGAAGCCTGAGCTCCCAGTAATTCACTATGCTGAACAATTCTGGGTACTCTTCATATATTGGGTCTGAAGAGGAGTCCTCAGTTTCAGGCTTTGCTGACTTTGGCCCTGTCTGGTGTGTTGGACTTGCTAATTCTCTCAGAAGCAGCCCAAGCTGGACACCCCTGCTCCTCTGCTGCTGGAGTGTGTGGCTTCTCCCTCAGGCTGCTCCCAGTCACTCCCAAGGCTGAGCTTTGCTGGAGAAGGGATTCCAGATTTATGCAGAGAGAAATATTTAGCCTTGTGCTAAGATATGTTTTTGTTGCAGGCAATATGGTCCCCTTATGTCACAGTAGTCTTGGTACTCCTTATATTTCAAGAAGCTGACTTAATTGCACACTAAACATAATTCTCTGGTAGGAGTAGCAGAACTACATTAACGTGTGAAAGATTTGGCATGTGAAATGCTCTTAATTTTACTTCCTACGTAGGTAGGTAAGCCTCAACTTTGTGAGCAGGAGCTGTGAGATCTTGCAAATTCCAAGGAGGTCTGGACAGTTACCAATTTTATGCTCTGTAGATAAACAACCACTTGACTGCTTTACATTTCTAGAATTTGGAAAATTAAAAATCAAATCTGTATGTTTTTGAAGGAGCTCTATTTTATATTCCCTAATTTATTGTAAGGAGAATGTTTCTCCATTTGGCTTAAAAGCAAGGCAGTGATGTTTGGTTGTGAGTCACTTCTGATATTTCTCCAGATAGATTGTGCAGATAAGCTACAGAGAGATTTAATGTACAAATTGCCTTCAGAGACACACGTGTCCATTGGAATCCGCTTAGGGAGCATTGAGGGGTTTGGGATGTGATGCCACATAGCACCACTTAGCTTTGACATTGATAATCATACAGTGATTTTTATTAAATCTTGTCAATATAGTAGTAACTGTCTTCATCCCTCACTTCCTGTAGATACCTGTCAGCAAGATAACTTGAAGGGGATAAAAATAAGTTGTTAATTTCCAGAACATAGCTACGAGCAATGACTTCAGCAGTTCTGGCAAGACAATCAATTTAAACACTAACAGTGATTCCTGTATATGTATTTTTAACCAGTCATACTGCATGGTGGTCATTTTAAATGGAGATCTAGCTGTCCTGCAGTAATTGCTCTAATCAAAATGTCAGGAGCAAACCCCAGGCTGGCATCACGGGCTGCTGGGGCAGGCTGGGAGCACCTGCAGCCCTGGCTGCTTGGTCAGAATGTCTGTACCAGCTCTTCCCTCTGGAATTCCCTGCCTTTACCACCCCAAACCTCACTGTGCTTCCCTTCTTCCCCTCTTGCACCTGACCATTTAGCTAGACTTGGAAATAAAAGGTGGTGGGAATTGAAAAATCCCTTTCAACCTTACTGACATTATTGGTGTTTGTAGTGAAACCTTGGAGACCTTTAATCCTTGGCTGCCTTCTGTGCCCTCCCTGATGAGCCCAGTAGTGGTTTTCTTGGAACAGCCTTGTGTGCCAGGCTCTCCAGTTTAGTTTTAACTGATTGAGAGCAGTTTGCCATCAATCTCTTAACTGGAGATTAGAGTCTAGTTTTTTCCCCACTGATTGGCTGTTACTGTTACAACAGTAAAGAAGTGGTAGTGCTACAACTTCACCATTTGCCTTCAAAACCTTGCAGGTGGCCATGGGGACAGGGCTGTTGGGGCTCTGTTCACAAGCCTGTTGGGTGACTCTTCAGGTTCAGGTCTGTAGGGTTGTGAGGAGCAGCTTAGCTTTGCTACTGGTGGTAATGAGGAGGCCATGGGGAGGTTAAAGTGTGCCCCTTTCCTAGCACCCTGCTCTGTGCAGCTGCTAAAGGCCTAGTTCCTCTTCTCACCCTGCCTGCAGCAAAGCACACTAAATGTCACTAACACAGCAGATATCTCAAGCTACACTACATGAAGCATTGCAGACAGAAAGCTGAACAAGCCTGGAGTTTTCAGAGATGTTTTTGGAAGCTCTGTGCTTAGTTCATTGTGTCCTTCAGTGTAATTTAGGTAGCTCCATATATTCTGTATTCCCATTTATAAGCCTCTCTGAATATCTGATAAATGGCTCTGGAAGAGCTTCCTGAAAAGTATTCCAATCTGATGGTACATAAGGAGATGACCTTGCAGATTTGGCTGGAATGTGTCTTACTACTTCTCATCGTGGCTCAGGAGTCATTGCTGAGGGTCTGGTGGCTCTGCAGGGCTGTCTGACCATCTGGGGCACATTGTCACCACTTCCACAGAGTCACCACCACGTCTTGCCAAGAAGGAAGAAACATATTTTTGAAACAGGTTTATAATTTAAACCAAGGATAGTTGATCTTGATGTGTCCTGCATTTCTTAACCCTCGGACGTGTGTTTAATGATGAGGTTTTGGGAGGACCCCCTGGTGCAGCCACCCCTGCAATGCCCAGGGATACCAGCCCAAACACAGCGGTTCAAAACCCTGCCCTAATCAAAGCTGCTTGTCTTGTCACCAAATCACTAATAATCTATCAATCTTGATTCCAAACTGCAAGATAATAGAGTGGAGGATCTAGTATTGACTTCTTTTAATTCTGCAGGGAGCTTGCTGTGTGTCAGCAGCAGACAGCACCTTCAGATGGCTTTCACAGCCCATGGTAATGAACAAAGGACTAATAATCATCCAATAACCCCCTATTAAAGCTGTAGTGAGAAGCATCAACTTCAGCTGGCCTCAGTATGAAAAGCTTGCCAATTTGATGGGACTTGTAGCAAGATGGTTTAAAAAGATCCAGAGTGGATAATACCCACAATTACCCAGTGGTGCTTCATTAGAGGCAGGAATGGCTGTGCTGCGTGGGGCTGCCTCTGACAGTGACGAGCAGCCCCTGCTCTGATAAGCCAAGGAGCTTGGAGGGTCTGTGGGGCTTGGGCCTGGTGGGTCAGTGAGAAGAGGGAAGGTGCAGGGCTCACCAGGCTCCTTCCACAGGCTCCACTTCAGCCACACTGCGGGTCCAGAAATGCCCAGATTGTTGCGGCTCTTGTTCCGAGGTCACCCCTCAGTTGGGAGCTTGCAGAATGAATGGCTTTCCACATGCACAGATGCCATTTCCTTCCTCAGACTTAAGTATAATATTGATGTGTCTTTGTGCGGAGTCTCCACATGCCCTCGAAGGAATTCTTCCCAAGCCTTCCACTGTGCTCTCCTCGCTGTGTGAGCAGCCTGTTTATCTCAGACATCTGTCATATTTTTGGAGATGCAAATACTGGATTCATAAAACAGAATTGTAAGAAGAAAAAGACCAGATGGATTAAGAAAAGTTTCAGTAGTTTGGTTCCCAAATCTGCCTGGGATACTGCTTTCTAAATAGCAGATTTCCTGCAGGATGAGGTTTGTTTTAAGGCTTTTTTGTTGTGTTTTTTTTTAAATAGCTGAAGTACATTACTCATGCTCACAAGGCTCTTCATATTCCAGCTAGCTAAATGTCCAGAAATAATGCATTTCTTCTTTGTAGCAGTCTATTAAAAAGCTGCCAGTCACAGAGTGCAAATGAAATAATATGCTCATAACTGAGGAAGACTGGAACCATGACCCCAGGATGGAGGAGCTGCTACTTCATAAAGGGATGACTGTGATCGTGAGGGGGTTCCACAGTCAGCTTTGAGCCACTTGGCTCTGATTGCCCTGTGCTCTGAGCATCCTATTTCTAAGTACATTTTTTTTTTTTTAAAGGTACTTTTTTTTTCTGTGTACCTGTAGAATTGTCTGTTTACACCCAGCATCCCACATATGAAACGTTTTGGACAGAATCACAGTGACAGGAAAAGGTAGATTCAGTTCCAGGCTCAGTGCTCCCTGGTGGCTGTGACCAGGGGTAGCTCTGGGGCTGTGGCAGGAACAAAATGTGCTCTTGCAAACCAGCAGGTCTGAGGGCTGTGAGATCCTTTGCATTTCTGAAATATTTTCTGTTTTTCCTCTCCAGATGGCAGCTCTTCAGAGTCCTTTCTATGGAGATAAAATGAACCTGTTTTCTCTTTGCCAAAAAATAGAGCAATGTGACTACCCACCTCTTCCAGCTGAACATTATTCTGAAAAGGTAAATTGGGAGCATTTTTGCAGGGTGGTGTGATGGGGTGCAGTGAAGATCCTCCCTGCACAGGGAGAGGGAACCTGGGAAGGAAACCTCCCACATCCCAGGCAAAACTGGGGATGGCTGGAGTGTCCTGGGTGCTTGTATGGCTGGCAGAGGAAATGATAATTGTGAAGTCTGATTGTCGACAAGCTAAATTAAGACAAAAAGAGAATTCTTCATATGGGGAGTATTTTTGAAACTGATAGTCTGCAACACTGGTAAAAAAACAACAGTGAATCATGGGAAAACCCTCTCCTTTGCTTCCTTTCCCTTAAAACAACATACCATAATGGTGCTTACATTTTTGTTTATGAGGTCTTCAGTGTGTAACGAGAGAGGGAAAGATTCTTTTTAAGAAAAAGACAGGAAGGGAAGAAAAACTATCTACTTGAACGCAATGAGCATCTACACAGCAGCTGTACAGGGGCCTTTTAAAGTCTGGATTTTGTGCACATGAAAGCGAAGGTGAAGCAGTAGCTGGAGACTGTAAAAAAAATTCTGTCACTGTGGTGCTTGCTGGGCCCTGTTTCACTTCAGCTGCAGACACGGGTGTTGTTTTTGTTCAGGGCCTTTGGAGCCGTTTTTTTAATTAGGTTCTTTTTTTTTTTTTCCTCTTACCTAGACAAACCAGCTGTTTTTCCTTACCTCCTCATTCAGTTACAGTTGCCTTCCATTTGAAAGGAAATGGCTAATGTAATTTTAAATGGTTGCCATATCCTTTGGGGGTTTTCCTTTGTTTTATTCTACCTCAGAGTCCTGAGGAGCAAGGCAGGATGCAGGGGAAATACCGTACACAGCTGGCAGCAGACAGTCTGGTCTCCATCCTGAGACAGACCCTGCACCACACATCTTATGTTTTACTTGGGTTTTTTTACTTGCCAAGTAACTCATGCAAAAAGATTATTTGATAACTGTTCTGGAAAAGGAGATTTTTTAATGTTGTTTCCCCCCAAGCTGCTGTAGCAGTGTGTCCCTGGCCCTGCTGCTGCAGTGTTGCAGGAGATGCCTGTTGGCAGCAAGAATTAGTGTAAGCTGACAGATGTGTTTCCTGTCTTTACAATTACTGTCTGTTTGCTTCCCTCTGGCAGTGCTAAAGAGTGTGTGTAGCGTGGTGATACAATCCAGGGTGAGAAGGGTGGTTTAAAGCTCAAAGACGCCAGGTCCCAGAGAGCTCAGCTCCAGCTGGTGCTGCTGGGGCTGCGCCCCTGGCTGGGGCTGCTCGCGCAGCAGCGGCTGCTGCTCCTGCCTGAGCTTTTGTGACTGTTAGAACATGACTCCACCACAAACAATATTTGGTTTCATGCTTACATTCAAAGATGGGATTTGCAGATGCTGTTGGGGAACATGGCCAAAGGGGAAGGTGTGTTGGTCTCAAAGCGGCCAAGCCAGACAAAGATGCAGGCAGGATGGTTTCTCGGGAAGGGCAGAGGCAGCTGCTGGCAGCAGCACGTGGCACCAGACCCGGTCTTGGTCTGGACACACACGTTTTCCTTCAAGAGCCAGTGTCTCCAGGTTAGATGGAAGGGCACAGACTTTACGACCACTCTAATCTCATCTCTGCCCCCAGTTGGTGAGCCCTGTGGGGAGGCAGGGAAGGCCCTGGGTCTGAGGGCAGGGTGAGGGGCAGTGCCACGCACCAGAGCCAACAGCCTGTCTTTCCTTCAGCTCAGTAATGGGGTCTAGAAGTGGCTTCAGCTTCAGGCTGACTGCTGATCACATGGATGTTTTAACTGCAGCCTTGTTTTACATAAACAAGGCAGAGCATTTATTGAAGAATGCTTTAGTGGTGTTCCCATTCAGTGATGTTCCTCTTCTCTGTAGCTGTTTGTGGCCAACCAGTCCAAATCCTCCCATGATCAACTGGCCTGCTCCCTGTAGCAGAAGGAGGAGCTAGGTCCCTGGCCAGGATTAGTTTTCTGTATCAGGACCAAATTTGCAATTGGAGACAGGGGCTGGTGGTGCTTACCAAGGCTTGGTTTGCCAGTTCCTTGTAGCTGCTGGTGAAATGTCTGCTGTCCTGGTCATCAGTAAAGGACAAAACTTCCTGAGCTGTGCTTTAAATGCTGTATTTATGGGAGCAGAGCTACTGGTTGGACAAATTGTACTGATAGTGTGGGCTTTGGTCAGAGCCTTGGAAGCATTTTCATTTGTTCATGGGTGTTTTGTGGTGGTCTGCCTGCTCAGGGCTGAGGTATGTGTTAAATCTTTGCAGACTGAGCAGTTACAGGTGAATTAAAAAAGTCACCCTAGCAGTTAGGAGAGGATAGGCCCCCCTGCCCATGCATGGGCTGCCCTGCAGGAATCCCCCTAAATGTGCTCCAGGCCCAGCAGCAACTTGAAGCACAGGGCCCTTGCTCCACCCAGAGCTGCAAACCTTACAGGGTACATTCAGTAATACAGCTGAAGCTGGGTGCCTGATAGCTGTATGGTCATGCTTTTAATTACCATTAAAATAATTGGTACTGTGGCTACTGGGAGGATGTGAGAAGATCAGAGGCTCAAGGCTGTTTCTCCCAGTGCCTCAGGGGTACGAGCAGCTTTCAGTGTCTGTATAATTAAAAGCTACAATCTTTCATGTGCACAATAAAGAGGGTTGGGGTGGGGAGACTTCAGCCCATCTGCATTTTATTTATTAAACATAATCAATGACCAGTCTCTTCTTCACAAAGGTTTTCAGGAAACACTAGTGTTTGACAGCTGTGCTCCAGTATCTTAAGATGCACAAGTGCTGTTCTTACATTAAAACCTTGAACTGGCTGGTTCCCAGAGGCTGGTGTGGGATGGCAAGTGCAGTTGTACAGAGACCTCTGCTCAGGACACGTTTTTAAACCCCTCCCTCTGTCTTCACAGTCTGTTTTCACTGAGAAGTCTATCCCCACATGTCAGCTCAGTTAGATTTCTGGTAGTGATCTCATTTTTCTTTCCTTCTTTCCTCTCCATCTTGCTCATGACACTGTGCCTCCCCCAGCCCGTGCCCTTGGGGAGGGGTCGGTCCCTTCCTGGCTCCTGCCTTGGCCTCCTGCTGACCATGAGCTGCTTCTCACCTGATGACGCTGGTCATCTCGGCTCTGGTTCTCTGAAGTGAATAAAAAATCCCACAGGAAAAGATTTTTAAAAGCTAACAACAAAACCAAACAGACCCAACAAAAAATCAAAACCCAAGCTTTGTAATGCCCAGTAACACCTCGGGGGTGGCTGTTACCTTCTCTGCTGAGCTGCACTGAGCTGGGGGTCCCTGGTGTGTCTGTGCTACATGGAAATGACTGTAAAATCCACGGGCTTGTGTGGAAGATGAAATCTTTAGTGCTGAAGATTTCATGGAAAAAGTTCTTCCTGGTCATTTTGTAAGGTGGGGGGGGGGACATGGGATGGGAAGGACAGACATATGCCTGCCACCTGCCCAGGAACATCTGCTTGAGAGATGTTCCCAGCTCCTGTCCTGGGCTCCAGTGGTGGGACAAATGTGTAGCCTTTCCCAGTAAGAAAGGAGCAGATCCCTTCACATTTGTTTTCCTGTCTTTCAGCTGCGGGAGCTGGTCAGCATGTGCATATACCCTGATCCAGATCAAAGACCTGACATTGGTTACGTGCACCAAATAGCAAAACAAATGCATGTTTGGACCTCCAGTACATGAACTGTCCGCACGCGCTCTCCAGAACCAGCACAGCTCAGTCTTACTTGAATTATTTTTCTCAGATGAAACCGACTGGTGCCTTGTCACACAAGTGAGAGGGTTGAGCACTCATAGCAAGATGCTCCATTATTTCTGCAGGCTATTTGACAAGGACTCTTACAAGGTGGTCATGCTTTAACGTGAAGATTCTGTGAGGTATTGCAAGTGATTTTTTGTTTTTTTAAAGGCCAATAACATGTTACAGATGTAGATCATTTAAGGGTCCTTTCTTAAAACTGTTGTGTGTAATCTAGGATAGATATTAACAAGGGTGTCAGAGAGTTTGACACACCTCTTCTATCTTAACTGTAATGTGAAATATTGACATAATTCCTTCAGTGAAATCACTTTGTACTAATGTAAGAATGACAGTAGATTTTGTGTAATTTGTATAACTGCTACTTTGCCTCTTCTGCAAATGGTTACTAGCAAATTCAGTTTTTACTTGTATATTTTAAAGCAACCATTTATGTGTTTTTATTAATTTTCTCCTCTTCAGACTTAGGAACTGGGAAGGGTGGGTTGGGGGGTGGGAAACACATTTGTTTCAAGATTATTTTTTTTTAATTGAAAATCTAGAGTGAGTATTTTGCTGATGCTTTATCTGTTAACTTGGCTACAGCCAGAGTGAGATATGTTAAGCTTGTACCTGGGGAAAAAGAGAAGAAAAACATGCCAAACAAACCCAAAACAAGCATTGCTTCTGCAAATAATTTATCTTAATTTTTTTTTTCCTATTTGGCATGATTCTTTTTAGACTGAAGGTTCTTGTTAAAAACCAGTGTTTTTCTAAGCCAAGGAGATTTTGGTGAAGATCCTTTTACACGTTCAGTAGCACGGTAGGTACTGTAGGTAAAACTTAAGCAAAGCAGTGTTTTAAACACTTAGGAATTTTTTTTAAAAAAAGAAATAAGTGAAATGCTTGGTGTATCTAATTCTACATGAGGATCAGCCCCCGTCTGTGTAACTGTGAAAGCTAATTTACAGAATGTGAATTTTTATAAAATCTCAACCTGATCTGAAGGAGTGATCTTCTTTAACTGCATGAAAATTTTCAACCAACTAAATCCATTCATTGAATCAATGATTTGGTTTGTTACTGTCGATGGAAAATAGTCTCTGCCTTAGGAACAAACGTGGATTCACGTTCCAGTGTTTCCATTTGCCTGTGGGGAGGAGCGGGGCTGCCCATCCTGGGGGGCTGCAGCAGGGAAGGGGGGTCCTGGGGCAGCTCTGATGGTGACTCAGGCCAAATGTAGATTTGTGTGTGACAGTTCAAATGCAGCCTGTGCCTGTCTGGGTGGGTTGGTTGTTGGTTTTGGTTTTTTTTCTTAAGAAAAGAACACAAGCCTTAATTTTGGGGAAATATGATGAGGGTTATATACATATATATGCTTTTAGTGGATTTTTTTTTAACCTAATTAGTTCTGCTTAAAGGAAAACTGCAGTGCCATCTTAAGCCACTTGCCCTCAACTTTCTAGGTATTTATATAGGGCAGCAAAGACAAGCCATTAATTGCTGTGAATAATGTTGGTATCATTAATGCAAGGTGCCATTTCAGTGAGTCTTCTCTGCAGAAAGTTGAGCCTGCTGCTCTCAGGAGAGATCAGGAAATTCAAATCAGCAGGAGAATGTAGCAGAGGCACCAAATTGCTCCCAACATTCCTGGGCACAGATTAAACCAGTTTGCACAGCTCCTTTGGCAGCCCTCAGACTGAGGAGCAAGGGCTGTCACCTGGACACTGCAGCTTTCCTTTAACCCTGGTGGCAGCTCCAGGTGCAGGGGATGGTTTTGCTGCCGCTCTTGGTGTAACACGGAAAAGGATCCTTGGCTTCTGGGGAAGCTCAGCTTGAATTTGAGTACCTTGAGAAGTCTGGTCACTTTCTTGCTACATAAAATTTATTAGTGCTTATAAGTAAATGTATTTCAAAAGGTAATTTTTTTGCAATTGTGCATTTTTAGATAAATAAAATTATTTACCAAATAAACTTTTGTTTAAAAAAAAAAACTCCTGTATTAAGGAAAAAGTAAAACAAAACAAAACCCAAAGCATTCCACCTTGAAGCCAGGCCTGAACATGTGTGAAACTGTTCCTTTCAGCAGTCAGAAAATGGACACACTGAGGAAACAGCATCAGTTGTCCGAGTGGAAAACTGCATGAGTCTCCATCATGGCACATCCAAAGCAAGTTTCTGTGGATGTCTGTTGCAGGATGCTAAATGAGGGACTGGTTGGTACCAATTAACCTTTGGAGCTGCTGGAGATGAGACACCTTCCCTTCTGATGACATGAGACAATAATTCTGCAGGTGGAATTTTCAGCTAGCTTTTCCTGGGTTTCTTTTTTTTTAATGAAGGATGGTGGCACTGTATGCAATGGTTTGGAATCAGTTTATCTCAAACAGTACAAGCTTTGGATTTTAGGACAAAAAAGGTCCAAGTGGAAGCTTATGTAATTCAGGCAAGTAACAAGACAATTAGACTTTGATGCTCTGTAGTCAGGTAATTTAGAAATGAAATGTGTGTACCAGGGTAGAGGCCTGATCTGCCCTGTATCCTGTCTCTAGTTACAAAAACCAGGGAAGAATAAATATTAACATGTCATGATAACAGTATTATTTCCCTGCACTAAGTCTGCTGTAGGTCAAGGTCAGAAGTTCAGAACCACCAGTGCTCATTATTTTGATACCCTTTCTTGATCTTGTGTGTATCCATCAAGAAAAGAACACTGTTCAGTTAAAACCCATCAAACTGGACCTAGAGTAGTTTTACCCTTGCTGGTTTGTTCCTAGAGTGAAGTAGCCAAGCAGCTGAGTTGAGCTGTGAGGGGGGGTGCTCCTGCCTCCCAGGGACAGTGAGGCTGGGATGGCTGCAGAACCAGGGTCTTCAGTGCAGCATCTGGGGGAACATCCAACCCCTGACAGAGCAGGTGAAATGGTGCAGGTGTGTTCTGTGGGGGCCTCACATTTTCAGCAGTGTAAGAAGGGAAAAGGAGCAGAAGAAATCAGCATCACATCAGAACACCAATTAGGAGAACGGTCAGAACCCTCTTTATTCTGTCTTGGCTGCAGGTTTTCCTGAAGCTGGAAGTTCCTAATCATGGCTGGTGCTGGTCTCCAGTGGCACCAAGGGCTGCACATGATGGTTCAGGAAGTGTCCATAGTTTGTACAGTTTCATCCACCACCTCGATTTCCAGGAGTGCTACATTTTCTGTGAGAACAGCAGTGGTTCCTTTTTCACACTTGTATCTACCATACCTGTTAAAGAAATAGGTGCCAATGAAGCTGGAAGACAGTCCTGCATGGAAAATGCTCACTTAACATTTCAGAGCTAATCAGCTTTCTCTGGAATCTTCCTCTAAAAATCCAAAGTAAAAGTAAGTAAAGGAGCTGTGTTTTACTGTGAAATCTAAACTGATTGCAATAACAAGATACAGTGTCAAGATAAATCAGTGTTTCTAGGAAACATGCTGTCTTTAAAAAACTAAATGACCAAGTAGCTGGAAAGAGTATTTGTAAGAAATTCATGGGATCTCACTCCAGTGCAGGACAGTGCTGTGTCCCCTCACTCAAGGAAGAAACCATTTGTTTATTTTTTGCAACTCTAGAATAATGTTATCAGTGATCAGCGTTGGGTTTCTGTGCTAAAATTAGCTAACGTTTCATACCAAGACTTGCTTCTGAAACCTCAGTGGGCACCCGTTTCACCCATTTGCACAGTAGAATCCAAAAATCTCGTGACCATCTCTAGGAGTATCTGCTCAGAAGGGTGGGTCAGGCTGAGGGTGCTGTACAAGAACAATTCCAGCAGCCCTTGGGCTGGAGCAGGGTGATTCTTTGGGCCTGTGGCCATGGTGTCTGCTTTAAAAAACAGGGAAAAGGCAACTTCTTCCAACTACACAATTTTGGCACTGGACTGAAAAGTTGTCCAGTATGTTACACCTAACATAGATCTACAGGTTGCCACATCCCTGAGCTGCCCAGATTAGGCAATGGAGAGTTCACTAAGCAACATCCTCGAGTGCTCAGAAGTACCATTTGGCAGCTCCTCCAACACCCCAGTTTTGCTCAACTTTAGAATTTCATCACCTCTGTATCCAACACATCATCAGTGTGACACAGCCCCACACCCAGCTTCAGTGTGACCCTGTTCCCAAAGAGCTCCACATTTGAGTGGTTATGACAGAAAATGGAAGAGGTTCAGAACTGCCCTCTTATGGAAACAAGAGGCAGAATGATGTCACTTTGTGAAGGATTTACAGCAGTTCCACAAGCTGTGCAGCCTTTCCCTGTGCTTTAAGGAAATGAACACAGAACTATAAAATGGGGGGAGGGGGGACTGTACAGAAATGTGTCTTTTTGGTGGGACTTGCCAAATGAAGGAGCTGTGAGGGGAAAAAAACGCACAAGTTTCTGCAGAGTGGCAGTGGCTGAGAGGATTGTTTGATT
>NW_009953489.1:1220397-1238376 GCF_000747805.2 Chaetura pelagica | reverse complement strand
CAGGAATGCTTACAGGCCATTTCTTAGTTTGTACATGAAATGGGGCTCAAATTTAGTCCAACTAAAAAAAAAATTCCTGTGGCTGCCTGTTAACTGCAGAGCAGTCTCCTGGTGTGGTCAGGGAGGCAGTTCACTGGTTTCCTTCACCAGCTGTGCCACCAGCAGGCTCTGCTGTGCTGCAGGCACAGCCAATAACTTTGCTCTCTTGTTTAGCTGAAATTCAATATACAGATCTAGAGATTACTCTGACAAAATTTGGTATTAAGAAAAATAGGAATTGCTGGGAAGACTGTGGATAATGCAGAGCTTCAGGCACACTCACCTGTCCCCCTTTCTGTTGGCCACGTCGTAAGGACGGAGAAAATCCAACTTGTTCTTGCTGATAACACAGATATCAATGTTGCTGCCCGAGCCCAGATCATTGTATATGCCAGCTGCAATGGCATCTCTCACAAGCTGTTTGGCTTCCTCTTCCTGGAAAAGTTGGAAAAGCTGTCACTGCACAACTGCTGGTATTTCACAGACACATTTGTCCACGTGGCAGTGGAAGCTGTGAGCTCCCCAAGCTCTAGAGGGGATGGCAGCTCATTGCTGCAGAGCACTGGGGCTGCCTGCTGGGAGAACCTGCCCTGCTCATGGCCTGCCACCCCCCAGGACAGGGCAGGCTTAGTGAAGGTGGCCAAGGAAGCAAAATTATTATTTCTGTCTTACTGAATGGATACATTTTATTCTTTTTATGTTCCAGGCTTTTGTGCATGTGTACATTACAAGCTCCCTGTAGTGCCCTCTGTAACAGCTGAATGCAAATTAAAGAGTCACACCAGTTTAGTTACATGGCTTTCCTAGGTAGGGACGATTTAATCATCCTCTGTAGTACTGAAATTATTGCTATGATTTTTGTAACATAGCTTGGTTTGCAAAATTGGACTCATAGGTAAAGCAAAGAGTGTCTTTAGTATAGTTCATTTAATGCATAGTGTATTTAGGTATTTCAAAAGCATGTGCCTTTCTAAATTACTTGGTACAAATCACAGGATCCTATTTGCAGCAAAACTAACATAGAAAACCAGAACAGGAGATGAAGCTCACTCTTTTTAGAGCTTCTGAAAGCAGGCACTGATCCTGCACAAGATCTAACATTTGCTTTCTTACAAGTTTCGTATCTGTGCTTTGTTTTAAAAGCAGGAAATCCCACCTGCTGAAACCCACGTGCTGCATTTAGCTGAGACATGCTCAGAAGCTGCCTGGACAGCCTGAGAGAGAGCTAGTGTGTGCCTGGCAGACACAGGTAACATTCAGTCTGTTATAGGGAAACATCCCCAATTCATCAACCTCTCCATTAAAATATTAGACCAGATCTGTAATCACACCTACCCCCAGTAAGCTTAATGACTGGTATTGATGTGAAGGTGTCAGAAATACATGTTTTGAGGTGCCTGCTCCCTCCCCTCCAGAGGAGGTGATGGCAGCTGCAGTGGCTCCCTCTACAGCTCCCAGGGCTGGTTTGTATTTCCAAGGCAGCTTATTGAAAACTCCCACCTCAGATCCAGTACTACAGGAACTAAACTGATACAGCCTATAAATCCTTAGTTGTGCAGCACAATTTTCTTGATTTCACACACCCACCCCCTCATACACAGCCATACATGCTATCTTTTCAGCAACCTCTTGAGCACACACCACAGCACATTGAATCCCTTGATCTGTCTCAAAAGGGTATAAGGAACTTACTTGAAAACTGTGACTAGAGCATGCCTGGTCCAGCCACAAAACAGTGAGACTGGAAGACCTGCCTGAGCCCAGGAACTGGGGCTGTTTTACCCTCCAGTCATGGGTGGCAGCAGCTGCTCCCCACACCTCTGGATAATCTGCCATAGACACCACCAATGAAAGAGCCAACATGCAAAGCTGATTAGATAAATGCAACTCTTTAAAATTAGCTTCATTTTAAAGGCCTGGGTGTCCCTGCCCCCTGCCAGCCAGGTTGTGTGGCCCAGACAGCAGCTTCTCAGGCCCCAGCACCCAAGTGCAGCTGAGGAGGAGCCCAAAATAAGCTCAGGCACATGTGCACCCAGAATGTGCTTCACATTCTGCCATGGCCCGACAGAAAAGAGCTGGTTAATAACAACATTCCTGTTCTAACAACTTCATTAAGGTGTTGGCCAGGAGGGGGACACTTTTTTCAATCAACTGTACTAAGAGCATCAATTGTTATTTCACTCCCACTTTTATTAGTATTACCCTTAAAAAAAATAATTTTGCTTTCTATCGAGGTGACTAGAAAAAGAAATAACCATTTTGTATTAATAATTCCTGTGCATTTCCTCAGTGTTTGTGGTAAAGAACCTGATAAGCAAGTATTTCCTCACTCAACTGATGCAAGACTACTTTGACTCATGTGTCAGAGGATAAGGGTATTTTAGTACTATAGTAAGAGTAAATACTAAGTTTTCATCGTAAAAACTGTTTGTAGTATATAAATATTTTTAAAATTATATTTAGTAAATATACTAAAATAAAACAAAGAAAATGCATACATATATTTTAAAAATTACGTGGTAGCAAGACCAGAATAATGTTAAGCTCTGATGTGAGCTGTTATGGTAAGAAAACTACCACAGCTTATGAAACTTAAAGCAGGTTTTTGGAGTTTTAAGCAATGTAAATCTTGCAGTCACCTCACTAATTAATTTTTATTTTTTTTACTATTTTATAAGTATTCTGTCAACCTGCTGCTATCAAAATAGTTCTGAAAATATCAGGTACAGTCAGTAAAGCTCAGCTGTAACTGCACTGAGGCATCCACTACACTGAGAAAGTCTGAACTTTAATCTCAGCTCTTCCATCTGATACAGTGCAGCCTAGTTCAACAACCTGGAATAATACTAATTTTAGAAAATCCTGCTTCAGTGCTGTTCACTTCTCTGCCTCTTCATAATTTGGAATTATGACCTTCTAGAATATCCACAAGGAAAAAAGCCCACAACATGCCTGATAGAGATCCTGCAGACAGAGTTTGGCATGGACTGCTATTTTTACAGTCAGAAAACAGGGGTTAGCATGAAAAGTGCTGACACAGGGGCAGGAATGAGTCACTGTAATAATTAATCTTAAAAAACCCTAAAAGTTCAGAGTACATAAAAGGAGCACTTCCTGCTTTATGGTTGCAAAGACCAAGCTAACTGGGAATATCATCCTCTCGGGTGCTTAAATGAGATTACAGGCAGAGTGATGTACTGTAATTCCAGACAGTTGTGACAAGCAGCACTTTATGGAGCTATCTGTTTGTCTCCATCACTGCATCCCACAATGTGTCCCAGGACTCCAATGTGCAACTCCATTTACCACTGCATGACAAATGGGCAGCACTTGTAAAAGGCACCAAGAAGTGCAGCTCAGCTTGTAATGGTCACCACAGATGGACCGCGGTGCCCGCGGGGGGAACCAGACCCCACCTTCATTAAAGTGACCAGTAATGGGCCTTTCAAAATGTGTCTTAGGAATAGTACAGTAAAGGCTAAAATAAATAACTCAGCATGGAAGGCTAATCTGAAATAGTGTTTGATAAATTATTTATAACACAGACAATTGTCTGCATTTAATATTGGCGCTACTGGTAGCATCTTTAAAAGATGATTTATGTGTTGTAATGCCATTAAGCTCGATATGGGCCCACAGCTAGCTATAAAGTCTGCTGAGATTTAGAGAATGAGTTTTAAACTGTCACTGCAACATCACAGTAGATAGAGCCTGTATTAAATCTTTACTTTAAACCTGCTATCTGGAGAGTTGCATTTTGTAGACACTCAAGAACTGATGGATTACCTCTCTACGGCTGCAATGGTGCAAGTCCCAAACAGCACCAGTAAGAACTTTTACACATTATTTTTGTATATGACTTGAATCAAAGTTCTCTTCTCACTTAAGCAATTTTCAGGTTTCAAATGCTACTGAAATAAAAAAGACTTTCCTACAGAAGATGTGGATATTTCTACATCAGATCAATACTATCTTTACTAATAGCTTTTAAATAAGTTTAGCCATATTGCTCCAGCAGGGAAGAGCAGCTGGAGCAAGCCTTGTGAATATTATTTCCTCAATGTTTGGGAACTCTCCAGGCAGTTCAACAAAAGATGTCTTTTCCAGATTGAAAACCTGTAGAAAGGATTATTTACTTTTTTACTCTACCACAGTGAAATTAATGCCTTCTGCAGGTCACTGGTACCTGTTAGACGTGATATGCACGTAATGCAGCTCAATAAATCTTATCAAGAATTTGAAATACAGTGCACAATATAAGTACAGAATGAATGACAGTGTAACAATTTTATAAAGGCAAAAGGAATTAAATACTTACCACAAGTGTCTTTTATAACAGAATGAAACTTGTTCAAATTATATAATGTAAAAAAAATCAATCCTACTTCAAGTGAGAATCCACAAGACTCACATGGGAAGAGATGGGGAGGAAAAATAAAAATCCAAATGTTCAGAAAGGACAATGATAATAAAAAAAAATAACTTGTAAAGGACTGTTTGGGCCCGAAAAGTGATTACTCTTGAAGGACATAAGCACCTACAGAAGCATAATTGGACTCTGGAAGAGTAATCAGCAACTACAGCATGTGAGAGGATGTGTACATCTGGCCCTGGGAGAAGCTGGAGATCAGTATGAAACTGGAAGCAATGCTAAAATCTGGCTAGTCCAGAGAGAGTCCACAACTGAGAAGCAAAGTGTTTAGTGTTTGTCTTCTAAGAGGAGGCTGAAAGACTCCATTAGTGAGAATTAATCTGGGGTGGGTACCTTGTGAAGCTGCAAAAGGACTGGCACATGTCCTTTAAACCACTCAGGTTAAATGAGTCTCACCAAAGCAGTAAGCGTTTCAGGAGATGCCTCAGAAGCAGATCAGTAACAACACATTTCATAACTTATTTTTTTTAAATAGACCTATGGTACATCAAGAGTTTGCTTTTCTTTCAACTCTGATCAGGTGAATTAAATTTAAAAGTAGTCAAGACTTTCTAGGTCTCCCCCTGTCCTTTCTTCCTCCACCATCTTTTGTTTGTGCTCTAAAAAGTCTCAGAAGAAGTCAGAGGTGGAATGCTGAGCTTGGACAGTGCAAACAATGCAAACCAGGCTATTCCAACAGATATATGGGATGAATATGTGGGACCAGGATTCCAAATCACAGAAAACAGTATTAAACCAACATGCCAAGTGACCACAGCACAAAGAAATATTTACAAGATAGAAGCTGCACGTAGAAAGAATTAAAGCTCCAAATCCTGAATCATGACTTTCATTCGCTTCCAGGAAGGCAAGTGAGTGACTCAGTATTTGCATGACATGGTGTCAAGGACTCAGGGACTATTAAATATGATTACAGTTTTCTCTCCAGAATACATCCTATTCAAACACCATAGAATGGTGACTTCCATACAGGTGTCCACATTCTAAACCACAGAAGTTCTCTTAAAAGAAAAAAGCACAGGGCAGTATCAGTCACACACATTCCTGCATTTCCCTGTGCCTCTGCTCCCTTCTGGGCACTATCTGGAATGCCAAGCCCACAAAGCCTATCTATGCCACCACCAAGGCACTTCATTAGAAGACAGAAACCCAACTTGTTTAAATCCCTGGATGACGATGTGCTGCCTGTTTTACATAGAAAATACAGAAGACTTGTTTTCTTCAGCACAAATATGGCACATGGAAATTGTGCACAAAGAAATCAAGCGTAGCACTGACCTAGCAGTGTTCCTAAAACAGCAATTTGAGGTTTTACACAAATGTTCCTACATCCATTCATTAACAGATCCCAGAATCATGGCTCAGGTAATTCTGTACTGCAATTTATGTCAGTTTTGTTGTGAATAATATGTTAGTAAACATTTATTTTTCTAACTGTTTTCGACTAAGAACTTTTCAAATAAAATACACCTTAGTCCCCAATTATTATCCTCAGTAATTCCAGCTTTCTTCATGTTCCAATGGAAGATGCCTGCAAGCCCAGACTCCTCCCCACCTCCCCCTTTCTGATAATGTGCACCACACAAGTATAATAAACCATGTTAATATTTCATACCAGTGTGAAATATGCTGGAGTATCAATTCAACATCTGCTGTCTTTAGGGTACTGGTGTCCCGCAGAGACACTTTCAATTTGTAATTGAGTTCTATACTGAATTAATCAGCAGTTTATCTTTTCTAGTAAAATAACGTCCTATCCACTAACCTGGATTTACATTAACATTTTATGCCAAATTACCTGCCAAAGCAAGAAACTATATGAGATGGAACTACTGTTCAATAACATCGCTTCTGTGTGTCATTCTGTACCTGCAGATGAGTACAACACCAATTTCCAATGGTGCAGAATTAAATTACAAGCTCCTCTCACAACTATGGGATTTCTTTTAACACTATTCCCCTACTTTGAACTACAAATGAATAGGAAAATTCATTTAATCCATCACATATGTCTGGGTGAAGTTCATGGGGATGTTTAGGGAACTGATTCTTAAAAAGAACTTGCTCAACAGGAACAGAGCTGCAAATTCTGCAAGTCCTACCCTGGCCCTCAGTTTCCCATGGAGCTGCACTACTGTGCAGTCACAGGCTGCACCCAGTGCCCCAAAAAGTACCCAGAAATATAAAATATAAAAAAGATGACAAAATTACTATGTATTATTACCACATATAAAAAAATAAATACCCAGCAACAACATGTCTGGCTTTGGATAGAAGAGACCTCTGTTCATCTGACTATTACTTTACCTCTGAAAAAAGGATGGAAGAGAATAAAGGTAAACATTTTATTTGGAAAAAGCAGTATTTTGGTACTAAAATGCTCCGTGTAGCTTATTCCTGGGAGGGAGCCTCCCCCACAGCCTGGCTGAGGCCCCCCCATCCCCTGCTCAGCCCTCGCCGCAGAGCAGCACTCGGGCTTTGTGCCATGTGGAATATTTTCCAGTATGTTTTGCCTGTGTTCTGCACTGATGGGAGATAAGACAAACAGAAACAATTTAAACTGGAACACCTGCTCCTGAGAAATGCATCAAAAATAATTACCTGTCCTACATCTACCCTGTGCAAGAGGAAACAATCTCCCAATGTCAAGCCCAGCGTCCCACCAGCTCGTCTACATGATCATGTACAAAGTTTAAGCGCTGCTTTTGTAAAGGTGAAGAAATTGTTGCTCTGTGTCATGCACCAAGGCCCAGCTTAAACCAAGGTAAAATTTATTTCCCTCAATATAGCCTGTAAACAGAAAACCAGAAGAAGGTGCTACTGGGGATCACTGGTAAGTCAGGCTGATGCTGCTGGCAGTTTCCCACCTGATTTCTACACAGAAATGGTGTTTTAATATATTCAGAAAGCATCCCTCAAAACCCTGCTCTGGGAGTCCTACCCATTCCAGACCACATGGAGCTCACACATTTTAAATCAGGTTTGTATTTCCTGTTCAACCTCAGTTCTGCAAAGGAGATCAGTCCAGGGCACATTCTGGGAAAGACGTAACAGTACAAATCCTGTGATGCATCAAGCAGAAACCAGGCTACCATAACATTATTTTAATCTAGTGTAAGAAACAGCATGCTAAGCTTTTATTTTCTGGATGTCTGTCTGCTCTAACACCTGATACTTAGCCATGCAAATTCGGGTCTTTGAAGGACAGAACAGTACAGGTATGTAAGGAAGGCACAAAATCTGTGTGCCCACAAGCTCTGCCAGAACAGGCAGTGGAGAAATGCTACAAAATAGGCTCAGTGATGGTCACTGGGTAATGAAATAAACAGACACACAGAGGACATAAATAATAACTACTTATTTTTGTTCACAGAATCAGATTTTTTTTTTTCCCTTCCATTTACTTAATCTCTGTTTGACACCAACAGGGGTTCAAGTATCTCAGGCCGGCTCTGCAGCTTAGCTCCCATAGTCTGGCTTGATCTCTATTGTCTGCTGCAGGGTTCAGCTGACAAACCTCCCAGCAAGTGGTCACCTTCCCACAGAGCCATTAAACCCGGAGCCTTGGCTGGTGGGATTAGCCTGCAGGCTGACACACCTGAGCCTGTGGTGGGGACACGGGCATTTTGATCAGCACCACTAATGAACACGGAAGTCACATGCAGCTCATCACTGCTCCCGAGCCCTGACTCGCACCAGCACAGGCCAAATAAGACTGATGAGACAACTATTGTTATTGATTTCTGACAGTTTCCAAAAATAGCTCAGTATTGTTGTCAGGAGTTGATAAACAAAAAATACCACAATATTGAGGGGCAGTGGGAAATATGAGCACAGAAACATTTGAGAACCATTTGATCTGGATAGCAGCTGTTTAAAAACTTAAAAAGTGACATGTTTGTGGAATACTTTGTTCTATGCCTGATATATTTTTGACTGAAATGAGAGGTACACAGGGAAAGCTGAACTTAAGACTTCTTTCCACTTGGACAAGACCTTCAGCTCACACCAGGTGTGTGGAGGAAGGCATTCTTTATCCCTCAGCTCCTTCACTCTGGGGGTATGGGACTGCTCAAAAGTACCTCAAAAATAATTGAAAAAGACAGGAACAGAACTGTGGACCAGAAGAACCTGAGTCTGCATGTTTTGCAACTTCCAATCCTCTTCTTTCCCATAATTTCTTAGTGACAACACCTACTCTGATAGCTGCAACTATTGACTGGAAAAGGTTACTATAACCAGCTCCTCCAACCACTATCCAGAGGGTTACCCAAACCTGCCAGCCACACTGCAGTGGAACTGCTCCCTGAGCCAACGTTGGCAGAAGTGATCACTGCAGAGCGACCATCCCAGCAAACCTGGCCGGGGAAGGGCAATGGCAGAGGGAGATGCTGCTGCAGGAGGCAAAGTGCCTACACTCTAAGCGGAACACAGAACAGTCTCCTCTTGGTTTCAATTTGTTCCTGCCTCTCCAGAGTCTTTTTGTTTTCATTCAGTATCAGTTGATTTCCTGCCACACTAAACAAAGTGGTATAATAAATGACTGTAAATATAGTATCACCTTTTTGGGGTGATCTATTTCAGAAAGAGTTATTAAATACCTGCCAGGTGACCTCCTTCCATTTTTTTTCCACCTATTCTGTGCCCCTGAACTCATTACGCAAAGATTTACTTCCCTTTCTCTGCAACAGTTCTGCTTTCTTGTGGCCTCTACCCATTCTCTTTCTTTTGGATCCTCTTTTTATTAAACCTTGCTGTTTTGATGAAATACAGAAAAGAACTGGAGTTACAAGCAGCCTGTTTCCTTGCTTAAACAGGAACTCTTGTCAGAAAGCTACAACACCACCTCACTGTAGATCAAGTGACTGTTCTGCAGACAAAAAGCTTTTACTTTTCAAACAAGAGAGTCAAATACAAGAATAAAATACATAATACACCCCCAATCTCCCTTAGGGATTCAATAACCACAGCATAGATAAACCCAGAATTCCAGCCTTTAATACTGTAGACTTTTTTTTTTTCCCAGACCATGATGGTTTCCACATCCACTGACTCAGAGTATTTCTTCACTACTGTCTAACACCAGAAGGCATGAATACATTTGCACAATTTGACTATAAGGTTTAAAAACCAGGTGGCTACTCTATTGAAAGAAAAATTGGCTGCAATGAAAGATCTAAGCTCAAAACACTCTATTAGATGTGCTGCTCTTCCACTTATGTTTTTTAAAGTAGATCTACAGCTGCCCACATGACAGATTAATATTGTTCCACAGTAGTCAGGTGCTTGGCATTACATTTTTGAAGCATCTACAGGCCTTCAGGGCTGAAAGCGTTCACATCTTCAGCAATCTATAATGGTTCCTCTAGAGGCCAGCACTTGCTTCATAATGAAACATGCCTCCATAAATCAGACTGCAGAAGTGGCTCTCCTGCATGTCACCCATCTATCTTTACAGCTTCTCCAAAGGATGTTGGGTAAAGATCATCTGCCTGCACTGCAGCCAGGGAAGGGACCATCACAGCTGGCACTGATAAAGCATGTGCTGCTTAAATCTGAAGACACACTAAGTCTATGGAAAAAAACACATCCTGCTGGTGTTAGCATGCCTCAGGCACTGGTAGAAGCTTCAGCAGCTCATCTTCAAAAGGCAGAGAGCCAAGGCTCTAGAAACCTGCAAAAATTGGCTAGGCCTGCAGTCTTCTTCTTTTTTTTTTTTTTCTTTTTTTTTTCTTTTTTTTTTTTTTTAAGTTGAGCATCTTCAAAGTCTACGATTCTAACTGTAGGGCACAGCAGCTGCCACTGCAGATTTGATCCTCTCAGCTTTTGGCAGCTCTCAACTTGAAATTCTAGCAAAAGAATTTTTCAAGTTGCTATTATTGCCTGTCATGGATTTATAAATATTGTGCACTCTCTGCTGTGGCATGGCTCTCCTGGGACACCCATGCATGCCAAAAGCGGAACAGAATGAAAAACAGTTCCTATTCTTCAAATAAATGCTAATTTTTTTTTAACTGTGCTCACACGATGTGTTTGGTGATCAGCTTCAATAGGACAGAATATATATCAGAGGCAAAAAAGCTGATTGTCTTTTCCAGTAGTATTCAGCTGCTACTTTCATTAAGCTTGTTTAATTACATTCCAGATGCTAATTTGCAAGTCGATACCAGAGGGTGCAGGACAGTTTGCCTTTGAATCATTTTCCTGTGATGTGCTGGTCCTGCAGCACACCACCACCCTCCAGTAGCCCTAGCGAGATATTCTGACAATTAGTGCAAAAGAAGCAGCATTGATCTTGACAGAAAAATATTAATCCTCTACCCGTTTTACTAAATTAATCGCCACAAATTTTAAGTTGGTCATTGCCGTTTCATAGCAGATTTTATGTAAAATATACACAGCTTTCTCCAGATTTAATTTAAATTTCAATAGAAATATCATTTATTATTTTGCTACTTTACTTGAAAAAAAACTACATCTGGTAAGTATTTTAAGCTGGCAGCCATAACAGAATATGAAGAAGTGTTTCACAGTACCGTTGAGCTTTATCACCTGAAACTTTGCTGGTTTAGTTAATAAGATTAATTAATTGTTATAAGAGAATATCTAGTAAAAACAAAGGGTAAAGGTGCATGCAAGTCTCAAAGATCTAAATATCTATTTTAACAAATTGGTAGGCTGCATTTCTATATGCTTGTTATGACAGTGAGTATCTGCTGCCATTTATGGTTGTATATGAAGATAATTTAATTAGAATGACCTTTCTGAACAGGAAAAGTTGGAGATTTACCAATTTTTCATGCCTTTTTTGGTTGCTTTTCCACAAAGAACGACTTAAAACACAAGCTTGAAAACTAGCTGAGAATAAGATGAAATGTTTAGTTTCATAGCACAGCTCTTTGACATTTGTGTCTGAGAGCAAACTATTATGCTGTAGCTGTTGATTCCAAGGATTTGTGGTCCATGTTTTCAGCATGAAGAGCACATATGCCAAGTGCACAGTCACACAAGAGGCTGGAAAAAGACTGTCATTCTTACAGCAGCATGAGGGGAGAGGAAGAAAAAAAAAGAGTCTACCTCTGTCTAGTGGTTCTTTGCACCAGTCATCCAGTGTGATGCTACTTACAGAAGAACTGTGAGTGCCTCTCACAAATACTCCAGCATTTCTGACAGCACTTGTGAACATGCTGGAGGGCAGAACCCAGCATCTCCACATCCTGCCCAACACACCACAGGAATGCGGGAGCCCTGACCATACAGAACTGTCCTGCCTCTGCACTGCAACGATTTCACACACAGACAGGAGAGGAGGCGGTTCAGGAGCAACTGAAAAGCTACCTGTTACTAACCCTTACACAGTGTAACTAATGGAAAGCCTTGAAACAAGGGGTTTGTTGTTTTTTAAAAATCAACTGATACCATGTGTCACGTTTCTTTAGGAGCTGGAACAGGCTACCATGCATCACTTTCAACTTCAGATTTAATGGACCATGACCTGAAAACCCAGCATCTCTGGAGGGAGGAAATGACCCACAGCAGTTGCATGACAAAGATGAGGAACATCTCAAGACCTTTTCTAAAATAAATCAACTTTTTCCTTTTCCACATTATTCTTTGATACTGAATAACTCTTGAGATTTGTTATATCTGCATTTTAAGCTGAAATGATTGCAATTGTTAGTGTTACAAGTAATTTTTAATGGGTTCAATCTACAATTTTGCATTAATTTCTTGGGTTGTTTTTTTCTTTAATGTGAAATTATTAATCAGTTGGAATGAGAAGAAGCACTCACAGAAAATCTGAGGAGATTAATGTGGTTTAAAAGAGAGCCTAACATTATTGAGGCATTTTA
The DNA here is from genome assembly GCF_000747805.2 of Chaetura pelagica. Classification (NCBI taxonomy): domain Eukaryota; kingdom Metazoa; phylum Chordata; class Aves; order Apodiformes; family Apodidae; genus Chaetura; species Chaetura pelagica. Next base: position 1,226,052 of record NW_009953489.1, on the reverse strand, counting down.
CAGCACATGGTTACAGAAAGCCCTTTAATGATTTTGGTTTTATTTTCATCAATTGTCTGTGCATAACTGGAGTTTTCACTGTTCAGTTTAGCAGGCACTGAACATGGTGTAACTAAGGGTAAGGAAATACTACAGATAATACAAAAATAATGTACTGGGTACTGCTGTAACTGAACAGTTTGTTCTGATCTCAATCACCACACTCCAGCTTTTAGCACTCCTGAATGGGGAACCAAACATTTTTCAATTTTTCCTAAGATCATCAGCAAAACACAAACAGCCAACAACCTTATAAATCTTCTGATAATCAGCTTTTAAGTAGATATTAAAAGTGCAGTTACTAGTCCTGAACATACCTGATGAACCAGAAATCCAACTGGTTCCATACTCTATTTGACCATGGTTTGTTGATTTTACCATCACATATTCTCTTTTCAAGGCTGAGAGAGCAGGACTGACTGCTGAGGGACAAACAGCAATACTGACTATGCAAGGGTTGTTGAATTCCTGAAGTCAACTAAAAACAGGTAGGTGAAAGCTTTAAAAGCATATAAATCATCCATGTTTTTTCCACATATAAATTTGCAAGAAGCTATACTGCTTTAAGTGTATTTTACCCATAAATGTGTACCTCTTTCCAGTAAGCTGCCATCAGGACATTATGTGCAGGGAAACTAGAGCAGATTTAACTTTTTTAAATCTTCAAGCCTATTAAGGTCTTATGAACATGAGGACTATTGAGGGAAACACTGAGATTTAAACAAAAAATTTCAATTCTTACCTCCATGTCCTGCTTGAATTTATCTTCAAATACTGCCATGGCTGCTAATGATCCAGAGCCTATGGGAGCAAAGTCAGGACACCCAGTTAGCCAGTGGATTACACACAGGTTGGGTATTTTTTAAAAAAGAAAAATATAACAAATACCATCAGCAGAAACCAGACTGAAGTCTACCATAGCTTAGCACGCTCTCTAAAGCAAATGCCCTAAGTCCAGCACCTAATTTAATGCTAAATGTACAGCTGGTGTACACAGACCCGACACAAGTCCTTGTTCCAACAGCCCTCTTTCTGCTACTATTTTTAACACTAAAATATGAAAATGAGGTTAGAAAAAGAGAGTCCACTGAATGCCATGGCTTGTAATCCCTGCTGCCCCATTCCTCCTGCCCCACTTTTGTCCCTGGCCACGTTAGAGGGTGTATCACTTCATAGCACAGCACCCAGAATGAGGAGGTTGCTCTGAGGAGCTGAGTCACCGTTAGGCACAGGGATGAGCACACAGCAGTGGGGACAGGGCAGCTGGCTGCTGCCACCAGGTTGTTCCCCATATCCATTTTTAAACAGTTTACTATGCATTTACTTAGTGCCATTATTTTTACATTGAACAGTAAGAGCTGAATAGACAAGATGACAGATGTGAAAACAGGAGTTTAATGTTGCTTCTCTTGGAGAATGCAGTGCAAGTGCAGTAACAGAACAGAAGCCAGAACAGAAGCCATCTCCACCCAAAGCACTGCCACTGCTGGGGTCAGAAATGTGCTTTCCAGAAATTTATACAAAAAGCAGTATGATGTTACTGGAAGCTGGAAATTTGCTTTGTTCAGAAAGAGAGAGTTTTCAGGAAAACATCTTGTCTGTCTGTGGCCTGAGCCATATTTCAGAGAGCACCACTTTTGGGAAGTGAATAAAGTTACCTGCAATTTTTTACTCCAATTAGAAGATTTTTTTGGCATTTATTACTTTTTAACTTGTTTTGCATACTGCTATCTGTTTAGCTGGGTCACAGGGAAAGCCATATTTCCCATTTAAAATGATTTGTGTACATCGCTTGACCACCTCAATGGTTCAGTGAAAGAAAAAGGCAGCGATTAAACAGTTTCAAATGAGGTGTCCTGCTGATTTTATCAAGTCTGCTGAATGTATAATGAAAGAGGAGAAGCTGACAGTGACACTGTTGAGAAAATACAGACTACCTTATCTGAACCATTTAAGGAGGTCCAATTATAGATCAAATTTAAAGGGTAGAAGCAGCAGATTTACAGACACAAATCAAGGAACATGGTAATCCCAATGAATGTGACAGATATTCCTGTTACAGAATATTGCTGTGGTTGAGGATCATTACCTTTACAGTACCAAATACATCACATCTAAAAGCAGTAGGACACTCTAAGTGTGTACTTGTATTACAGGCAATGACTATTCATTTACACCTTGGAGCAATACATGACTCCATTTTTTAAATGCTGAAACTGGGAATAAAGAAGATTTTAAAGCAACTAATAGCAGAAATGAATTCCTGAAACAAACAGCTGATATCACAGAACAAATAACAAGTAAAAGAAATCTTACTGATCCTTCAAACAAGGTCAAAATAAGGTTTGTTCCAAAACAAATACAGGACTTGAACCATGAAGTAATTTTTCTTGTGGAATGACAAAGAAACAGAATATTAGGGACATTTCTAATGAGGGGGAAAAAAATATGAGCTCTGGTTTCAAGCAAAGATGAAGATCAAGATCTACCATGGGCAGAATGGGGAGCCTCAGAACCAGAAGACAATTTCAGCCTTGGAGAAGGGTTCTTTGAAAAAATTAAGACTATAAAGACTAAAAAATGTGCAAGAATTAAAGCATAAAAGGTGGCATCTGACAGAAATTAGCTACTGAGCTAAGAAAAAAGTGATCTTAATTTTTTTAAACTTCTGCTGACAAATAAAAATTATCAATAACAAATGCTAAAATAATCACATTCATGGCTCAGATTGGATTCATTCTTCCAGTTCCTTTGTAAAAGAAGCTCCCAGAAGAACCCATGGGCAAGAACTCAGCAAACTTACCAAGAAGGAAAAAGGCAGGGCTAAACATTGTCTGGAAGAACAGATTTTTGTTATCTTAAGTAGCACAATGAAAATTCTCTGCTCTTTCTAACACCAGACTGGTTTTAGAAACACAAGTAGGTGTACACTCCAGAGCTTCTCCATCAAAACAAATCATCTGCTGTTTGACAACAGGAGTACCAACTGTTTTGCAAAACCAGTCATGTGCATTATTCACCCACTGCACAGAAGTGGATGAAACCCCTCACCCCCTGGCTGCCCTGCTGGAACTGCCCCTTTGAGCCTCTAAGAAGAAATGCAGGAAACCCCTGGCTCTGAGCACAGCTGGGAACCTCACTATCCAATTACACCAACTTCCCTCTACTTGGCACATTGCACATGGGATCCAAACAACGCCACAACGTTCCAAGTAGTTCAGCCGACTTGTGAGAGCTCTGCCCTGGAACAGGAGAGCTGGCAATGAAACCTGTGAGCCTCAGCAAACACTGCCAGGATGGTTTTCTTACTGCAGTGCCTAGAAAAGCACAGAAATCTTCGGTACTGAGGGACTTGTGTGCACGTGGGGAAGAGCAGCTCTCCTCTCCAGGTATTCAGTGCCACCCGGAAATCCATTTTTACCAGGCATGTTTTGCCTTTACATAGAAACAAGCTGAACAATTCCCAAACAACATCTGGAGAAAGATAAAAGCCAAACATTGCAAAACCCACCCAATAACTAGGGTGTCCCCTAGTGTGTCCCCACCTCATACACATAGTAACTGACTGAAGTCCCTCCCAGCCAGGGTTCAACACTGCTATGGTGTAGCAGTTCCACCTCAAAGCTACTAAAACCTTGAAGAAAGCTGTGAGTGTCATTAAGTAGTGCCTTTAATTGAGCTCAGATTGAAAGTACTACCAAGCCACATATTAATCCTAGATAACCTGACTTTGAAATCTTACTGACATACAGCCAGTGCAGGAACAGGACATTTTCTTTGTAAGAGTATTTTTTTAGATTTTGGGAGTTTACAACTGCTCAGTATATGAGCAATTAGGATAATTAAAACAAAGTGCAATTGGTAAAGTCATCACATACTTGAATGATAAAATATTTAGAAAAAAAGCTTTTCAGTTAAATTTTTAAAAACCACAAACTGGCTGTGAGTTGTTAAAAATGCCATTTAAATTCCCCATCTTTTTTTTTTTTTTGCACACACTTTCAGTAAGTTGCACTTTAGAAACTAGTATTCAGGAAGTATTAATCTAGCATCTAAATACATAAAAAAAACTGACAGCCAAACAAATCATAAAGAACTACAGAAACTGAGATGATGCAAAGTCTGTTCTGAGGCAAATAGTTTTCAGTCTGATAATCATCATGAACTAGGAAAGTGATGAGCCTGCAAGAGATTTCTTTTTTTCTTAAAAGAACCATTGGTCATTTCTTAAGTTTTCACAATGAAGTTACTAAAAATATTCTAGACTCAACTGTAATAAACTTGCTTTAAAAATTCCCATCTAGTCTTGAACAGTACCAGTTCAGTATGGATTTAAAGTGAAAGATAATTATTGATATATAGCAAAAAAATCCAGCTGACAATATCCACCATGCTATACACCTGCAGCAGCTTTCCTGAAACATATGAACTGGATCTTTATAGCAGAACATTCACTGCAGACAACTTCTTCTTGCTAAGCATAGACCATTCTCATCACCCAAGGACCTGTTTGCTACCTCAGCCTGCCACACTGGAGGATGTTCAGAGCCTTGAGAGAGCAACATTTAGCACTTCCTAATCCATCAGTGTCAGGGCTCCCTGACAGGGCATTTATTCACACACACTCATTGTTATTCAATTTGCTGTTCATTCCAGGTAAAAGCCAGGAGATCTCCACAGCCCCATGGACTGGGATCATTTTTCACCCTGGTTCCCGGCTGAGGGGCCAAGCCCCAGCAGTGGCAGTGCTTGCTCTGCAGGATGACACTGCCAAGGTATGAAGAGCTGATTTATTAATCTGAAGCAGCAGCAGCACCAGGGGACTGGCTTGAGCCACTGGAGACGCCTGAAACGCACTCCCTGCTTCCAAAAGCTCAACCACAGACTTCAAATGCTTTAATTTTATGCATGCATTTCATTATGAGTCTTGGCCAGAAGCTTTCCTAGACAAGCCAAGCAATCAGACAATCTTGCATCGTTTGCTGAAATCCAATTTTGTCCTTTGTCAGCACAACCAGTTTAATTTGATGTTTTCACTCCTGAGTAAGCACTGAGCATCTTTTAAACCTCTCTTCCAAGGGAGGACCACACTCTGCCTACCCACAAACACACTCCAGCTCAATAAGAACACACTCCAGCACATTTAAACAAACAAAAAGCCAACACCTCAACCATCTTTTCTACTCAATACAGAATCTCCAGAAATTAACTGGCCAAAAATACCCTGATTTAATCAACTGCCCATAGAACATTTGAAAAAAATAACAATAGATTAGTCTAAATAAGACTGAAATACAATTCCAACTACTATCTGTGATTGGACCTCTGATACTTTTTCTGCTCAGTTCTATATTTTATTTATATGCATAAACTAATCCTTTTACTAAAATACATCCTGCTCACTGGAGAAAGTATCAGTGTACTGGGTGTAGAAGGGTAAAGGAGACCTGTGCTGAGAAGGGCTTTGTTTGACATGGCCAAAAGGAACATGTAATGACCAGAGACAGACCTGCTATAGCAAACCAAAAGTTTAAGCTACAATTAACTTAATCCATTGATATTCTACTTCCTATTCCTTTAAACTTATTCTGCCACTATTGGTATTTTTGTGGAGGG
>NW_009953489.1:1216835-1220015 GCF_000747805.2 Chaetura pelagica | reverse complement strand
AAGAGGACTAGCCAGAATTTTCTGAAATGCCACATTTTAAAGCTTTTCCAACATAAGCATGAAAGTAACCATGTCCAGAATGGCAACTGCTGTCCCTGTCTTCAGGCCATCACCCAGCAGCAGCTCTCAGTACAGCCAAAGTTCTCCAGTTTACTGCAATATTGGGCATAAGACAATTATAAGAATCAGATATTTATTTTTGTATATATCAAAGGCTAAACAATGACATCACATGACTGCTACATGGATTTTATTTGGCAGTTCTCAAGGTGGTAGCACCATCTATTGGTCCCACACCCCCTCTGCAGGGTCTCTGCACATGAATCTGTTCCTGCCTTACTGTTAACCAGATGATCCTTTTTTCACAGGTGCAGTTCCAGCAGTGCAAAGATGCAGACAAAAAAGAGAAACATTCAACCATTCCAAGAATATAGTGTTTTACCCAAATATGCCAACCCTGAGCAGAAAAAGATTGACTAAAAATTAAAGTTATATTTTTGCATCAGAGTCAGCATAAAAGCTGCATCAGCTGCAAAAATCTGAGGTTTCAGCTTTCAGTATATGTCCCTCATTCAAACCTGAATGTGGTGCGCACAGAACTGCACACACCCGTAACCCAAAGACTCCTGCTACAGAAACACAACACAGGCAGAAGAGCTGGGGTACTACCATGTAATGACCTGATGGTGGGACCCAGCAACAGGCAGACTAACTTCTTCACTGAGAAGCTCCATACAGTAAAGACCAATTATTATACGTAGCAAGTAAACCAGGGGTTGCTTCACTAGGAAATGCAGACAGCAACCTTCCCAATGCCAGTTTTTTGGCAGCTTAAACAGTAAAATCTCATGCTTTTAAGTGTTAAAGAGAAGAAAAGAGGTCAGTGCACCTGCCTTACAAATATGGGTACAACTTTACCTTTTAAATCTGAGACCCAGCAAACAATGGAATTAAAGACATGTCGTGTAATAGTTTGAAATGCTCCCAGTTTTCAGCAGGCAGTTGCTTTTCCCTGCTGAGGGAGCCCTACTTACCCATGGTGACATAAGGCAGTTTGTCAGTTGACCCGTGGGGATAGATGCTGTAAAGGTGAGGTCCTGTGACATCCACTCCCCCCAAAACCAGGGCAGCTCCAATGTAGCCTTGATACCTGGGAACAACATTTGTATGAGTCTGAGCCTACAGGAAAGCTGTAGATCTTTTTAACACAATCTGTGAGAATCTTTCCACCATTACACCAGGTACATCTCTGTAACAGAAAGGTTACTTCTACTATATGTGAGAAATAGCTTAAATTAAGATATTTACTAAAATATGGCACATTTCAGTTGCAAGCTGAACAAGCACGCAGGCTGGATAACACATTTGTGCTAACAGGGGGAGCATTCAGATTAGTTTTTCAAGCCTTAAATGAAATTCTTCTATCTGCAATTAAATTTTTATTTAGAGACTTCAAAGAAAACATTCCTTTGTTTATGCTATGAGATATTCTTGGTTGCTGTAACTTCTTAATTTATTGTTTTGTGGCTCTCTTAAACAAAGGTGACCTGCCTAGTCACAGAGCATCCAGTGACCGAGCTGCATTACTGCCACCTACCTCAGTCACTTGGCTGCATGGGGCATTTCCTTGTCAGTGCTCTACTTTACCTTCCTGCAGACTTTGCAATAGCTTGATTGGAATCTTTCATTGAACACACTCATTTCATTCTCTCCTTCTCTTTCAACAGCGTTTTTTACTCTGCAAAGCCAGTACTGAACAGTACTGGAGTAACTGAAGGTGTGGAGAGCTGCCCTCAATCCCAGGGCAGCTAGGCTGGAAGTTCAGCCACCACAGCCTGTTTGTCAGTCCAGAAATCTTCCTGTGGAGCGTGTCCAGAGAGGGGCAAAGCAGCTGGTGAAGGGCCTTGAGAACAAGGCTTATCAGAAGCAGCTGAGGGAGCTGGGGCTGTTTAGCCTGAAGAAAAGGAGGCAGAGAGGAGACCTCATCACCCTCTATAACTGCCTGAAAGGACACTGTAAAAGAGGTAGGTGCTGGTCTCTTCTCACATGTAACTGGTGACAGAATAGGAGGAAATGGCCTTAAGCTGCACCAGGGGAGGTTTAGACTGGACATCAGAAAGAACTTTTTCCAGTGAAAGGGCTGTCAGACATTGGAAGAGGCTGCCCAGGGAGGTGGTTGAGTCACCAGCCCTGGATGTGTTTAAAAGTTGCCTAGATGTGGCACCTGGGGACATGGCTCAGTGCTGGACTTGGGAGAGTAGGGCTAATGGTTGGACTGTCCTTCTATATTTGCTGTGTAACCACCAGTAACACAGTACAACTATAGCAGGGATTATCTAAAACACCAGAGATTGGATCCTCCTCCCTCTCAGTTCAGAATCCCACGAAGCAAAACGCAATTATCAAATCTTCCCTAAAGTCTTGCTACAAAGGTTATGTAGGCTGAGGAAAGATCCTTTTTCACATATTATTTAACATCCCACCATATCACCTAAATATTATCTGGTGGGTTTAACAGCACTGTTAATAAACAAGGAGGCCCTGCAGTCACCTGAAGAGCATCTGCTTCAGCATCCGATTGGCTGTGACAACCCTGGGAAGGCGCCCGGTGGACAGGGAGTGCAGCTCCAGGTTGGAGGAGATGAGCTGAGTTGTCATCTCGGTGTCTGCAGCTGTGCCAGCCCCACAGCAGCTGGAAAACATCAGCAGCAAGTCAGGAAAAGGTGGAAAGGGCAGGGGAAACAAGTAATTCTTCGCTTCACCCAACAAGTAGACGTTTTTAATTGTAAAATTGAGGAGATTAAGTTCTTACAGTGTCAGTATTTTAGAGTGTTAAACAAGATGGTCTGTTTAAGTTTAAATACCAGCAGTCCCCAAGCCTTGCTGATAAACTATCATTTTAAAGTAGAGCTTAATATTTGCTGTTAGCAAAGAGTGTGGCTGAAAGTCCCAACACTACATCCAATGCCATCACACAAGAAAAACGTTTGACACTTACTAGATATTAGGGGAAATGAAGTGTATTTTTGAACAGTTCTTGTCAGCAACAACCATCCCTTCAGTTGCTCTTGTGTCTGCTCCAAGAACCACACCATCCTACGAGAAGAGAGCATTATTCCCACGGCCCCGATCGGCAGAGGGGCCTGTGGCGGCCCCGGGAGGGCGCGGGCCCGGGCCCGC
>NW_009953489.1:1208183-1216177 GCF_000747805.2 Chaetura pelagica | reverse complement strand
GGCCCGGCCCGGCGGTGCCGCCGCCCGGGGTCCCGTCCTGCTGCTTGAAGGAAAGGAATGTAAAGGTGGCTGGTTCTGAACAGCAAATGCCAATTGCAGGAGGCCCTCTCTCCTCGAGAGCAACCTGAGAATGTAAGGAGTGCCCAGGATCCTTGTCTGTTCCTTGCTCCCAGCTGGAGGGGGATGTTCATCACAGCGCACTGAGGACATTTGTTCCAACATCAAAAAAGACCACGTTTAAGATAAGCACCCAGGAGAACCTGCACCCTGCTCCCTCTTCTCCCCCTTCTTTCAATCCTTGGGTAAATCCCATTTCCCTGTCAGCAGGGCAGGCTGGGGAGCTGCCTGGGAGGGAAGATCCTGCTGCCAGATGCTCTTTTTTTTATTCTAACACAGTTGTTTTTCTCTTCACTTGATAAAGTTAAACTAAACAGTCTCTGGGGTGAATTACAGGCGTCAAAATTAGATTGGCATCCAAACTGTGGAGCAGTTGGTGGTTGGGAGTCTGGGGAAAAAGGCACAGCAGGTTTTAGCTAGAGGGGACAACAGCTTTATTTCCCGCTTGGTCCCTGACAACTAAGCAGATGTCCTGCAATTATTGTTTTACCTTCAAGTAACACAGTGCCTTTTCCTATCCTCCCAGGTACGTGGCTGGCTCTTGTGCAGATGTGCAGGTGCATCTCTTCCAGCTCGAAGCCCTCTCGGTGCACCACTAGCTCCATCTATTGCCAGTCAGTGCCTGGCTGGGATGCAGATAAATGCTGGTTTCTCCCTCTCAACTTTTTGGGGTACCCCTTTCCAGCCCCATTTGTGTAGGTCCCACTCATGGTCTTAGAAATAAGATCTTGTGTGGACTTGTTCACACCCCCTGCATTGCAAGCTCTGCTTCTGGGTCAGTGTCCTCCACTTAGAGGTGCTTGTTGATGTTTTCCACAGCCCTTCAGTGCAGGTGTTCTCAGGACCACTGAGCCCTGGCACCTGCCCTGTGTTCCCTGGGCAGATGATGGGGCAATGGGGAGGTCACTGGGTGTGCACCCACTGTCCTGGGCTTGTGGAAACATCATGTGCTGGTCCTCTTTGAAGAGCTTGATTAGTCTAAAAGCATTTAGAAGAAAGCACACTGGGGAAAAGTGTCAAGATGAGTGAGTGTTTCAGGTTCTTGGCTGATAGGAAGGAGAGGCTGTGGGCTCTGCAGCAGGCTCCTTAGCATGGGAAGGTTCTTTGCATTGTCTGAAATATCCTCTTGGAAAATCTAGGGATACCCACTTTTCAGATCTTACCTGAACCTGGTGTGATGAACTGTGCTGAAGCCTGAAGAATGCAGACTTTTATCTTTCTTTTTTAAAGCAGTCCTGGAGTCTGTTTCAGGCCCTAGCAAAGCTGTTTATCATCTACAGAGCATCTGACAGGGAAGTTAAATAGCACTCCAGACACAATTTTTTTAAAAATGTACTTAGGGTTCAAGGAATGTGAGTGTTTTTTCTCAACAGGTGGGCATTCAGATTGTGTGTGTCTGTAATGTATGAGCCCCTAGGTATTCTGGTGTCTGCATTTATACCCTGCCTGGTTTCCCAGTCTTGTATTCAGGGCTTTCTTTGTGCCTTAGTGCCAAATGACATCTTAAATTCTTGGGCCTTATTTAAAGAGATGTTGGTGATGATGATCCCAGGGTAGTCCTGGGGGGAGTGGGGCCCAGGAGGTTGTGACAGATCAGCCCTGGCACACACATGGACATGACAGCCAGACAGACCCAAGGAACATCCCCCTGAGCCCTGGGACCTGCTCTGCCTGCCCCCCACTCAGCATCTGTCTGCACAGCTCCTGGGGGTCCTGCTGGGGCCCAGCACCCTCCGGCCACTCGGGACTGGGTTTCACTGGAGCTGGCTGGAGGCAATGCCAACAACCCACCATCTGAAAGCACATCCTAGAGTTGTGCCTGAGCCCTGGTCATAGCTCTGCCCTGTGCAAATTCCAACAGACTCCCTGGTTCCCAGGCTGGCCATCAACTCCTGGAATGTCCCAAGGTGAACTTGTGTGAGGAAAGGAGCCAGGCTGAGAGAGAATCACTGAACTGGAGAACAAATGCACCATGTGTCTCTCCTGCTTAAAACCACTCTAATTCCAAACATCTTGCCTCAACAACGATCTGTTAACAAACTGCAAGCCAAGAATCTGTCAGAATAATTTAAATGCCATTCTGACAAGATCAGAACTAGATAGACTAAAACTTTACCAACCTGTGGCTAAAACAAAGGTTTTTAAATCAGGTGTTTGCCTGTGCTGGGGCAGAACGTGTTCTCTCAGAGATCTCCTTTGTTGTGCAGCTGTAGCTTCTGAAAGCAGGAGAGTAATAAATATTCGAGGTGTTTAAACTCATTGCAGGGAATAGACTTCAGTCCAGAAGTGTCTTCATTACTTTGAAAATGAAGGAAGACATTGGAGCTGGGAGCAGACAAGTGCTGCTGTTGAGGGGATGATGCACTGAAATGTGAAGCAAGTTCCCAGCAGTTTCTGAAGGAGCCTTTTTCCTGCATGGGGAAAGGGAACTGACAGGGGTGTAGATGTCAGAGTCTCCCTCCAGGGAGGGGGACAAGTGCATGGGGAGCCCTTTGCTTGGTTTCAGCTGAATGCTGTGGGGTGCTAGAAGCTCAGGCAAGCCCAGTGCTGATCTTACACTATTTTCCAGCAGTATGATACTAAGATCATTATGCTACTGTCTATCACTTGTCAATACTGTTTAGGAGAAGTGCCTGAATTTCTGGTGTTCTGTTGACAATTGCAAAAGTCCTTCTGTTAGTAGTGCTGGAGTAGATTTTCAGCTTTAGGTTCTGGCAGAACAAGCTGGCAGATCTACACGAGTTGGAAGAGGATTTCAGGTATGAAGAGCCTGTGTGCTGCTCTCTGAGATGCTGCTGCATCATGAGAAGGGGTGTGAAGTGGGGAGTCTGTCTGGTCTGTGAACATGCATTTGAGTTGGCTGAACAGGACTGCAGAGGTTACAGCCATTATTAAGGCAGGCTAAGCTCTCCAAAATAGGTGTTGGTGACACGTCAATGTTCACATTTGCAGCAGCAGGTTGGGCTTGGATATAGTGGCTGTAACCTGCTGTATGGCAGGAGAAGTGTCTCACATTTGCACTGAGAAATACCAGTAAATGTGAGTGAAGTGGGAAGAAAAATATAGTGGGAATACTGAGCAGAGGGAGCCCAGTGTCAAACTGGGGTGACTGGGAGCTGGACAGCCAGGGGTACTGCAATCCAGTGTGAGGAAAGCTGCAGTTGCAACTGAGTGTATTTCATCCTATGGGACCCAAAATGCTTTTGTCTTCCCTGGGATCACAACAGGAACAACCAAATATCCTAGAGGAAAAACAGAGTAGCTCTGATGCTGCTTGCAGCTGATCTGCTGCTGAAGTGATCCTTCCAGGATTAATTAGCTGCCACTGGGAAAAAGCTTCACTCTGTACCTGGTGGAAGCAAAGCCTTACATCCTCTTTCAGCCAGGAAACCATAATTACCTTTCTTACAGCTCACTGTTGCTTTGTATAAACAGCCATAAGGTATTTTAAAGAGGCTTTTGCAGGGGGTAGGTTTGCTTTGCTGGGCAAGAGCACGTGCTGCAACAAGGTGCTGTGACTCCATGGGCAGCCCAGGGAGGGTCTCCAGGGAGGCACCTTGGCCCCCCGGGGACCCTGTGTCCCTCAGGGCTGCCCAGATCCCTGGCATGGTACCTGTCTGTGGGCAAAGGTCTCCCAGCAGTGGTTCTGGGATGCACGTGTACCTGGTGCACAGTGTGGGAGGGAGAAGGAAGGGGAACCTCCCTGCAGCTGCCTGTTCTGGTCTGACTGAAACAGCTCCCGACCTGCCAGGGCACCCAGGCTCAGCCTCAGCACACCTCCTCATCCTCAGCATCTGTACTCCTGAAGATTGGGGTGGAGCTGCTTCTGCTGGGTGTTCGCAGACCCTCCCTCCTGCCTTGTGACAGCTGTGAGTGAATCCAGTCAGGAGATGGTTTCTCTCCTGCCAGGTGCCTGCAGTGGAAGCCTGGAGCACCAGCTCCATGGTGTGTCATGTTCCTGGTGTGGTGCTGGTGGGTTGGAGGTGTATGGAAAGCTTCACCCTTTCATGTGAAAAATGGGAAAGACAGATGCAATCTGGGTCTGACATTGTTCTTGAACTTACTCCTCTCATCTCCCAGGAGCCCTCTTGCTGCTGCCTTTCCTCACTCCCCCTGAGCAGCAGAGCCCCTCTTCTTACCTCATAGAGCAGGTGCAGAGTCACTGTCCCCTGAAATGTCCTCTGTGCCTCAGGGCTGCTACTTAGGAGTTCCAGAGGGTATAAATCATCTCTCCATGGTGCTCACTAACCTGAGCCCATGAGTATCAACCAGCCCTCTTGCCTCCTGAGTGCAGCCCACAGGAGTGACAGTTTGCAAACTTCCCTAGCTGTGATTGCAGGTTAGGGGAGATGCACAGTGGGTGTCTGGTTAAACCAGCAAAACCCCTTTATTAGAAAACTATGGAAAAAGCATATCAGAGAGACTGAGGGTTTCAAAGAGGATCAGAACCAAATGCCCTGTCTTGCTGAAAGGAGGATGGGAGATTTAGGAGTAGTTAGTAGCTCAAGAAAAAAATAATAAAGATTAATAAGAAAGGCAGGTCTTAGGTTTTTTTTCCTATTAAAAGTTTCTAGGCTACACAGATCTGTTATAAATGATGGCACCAAAGAACCAGCCATGCCCAGGCTCCCCTGAAAGGCTCTCCAGTGTCAGCAGCTGATGCCCCACTGTGCAGGGACACAATTGGGTCTGTTCCTCCAGACAATACACCTGTCACTGGGAAACAGAAAGCTGGCAATTAGCAGGGGAGGCTCTGTGCTCTGCTTTCATCCCAGACAATAAGAAGGGCCTGGAAGCGTGAGATTAAGGCTGGCATGTCTGCAAGAGATTGTTGAAACAAATCTCACTGAGACTTTGGGGCATTTAAGAAACAAAAACAACAAAATAAAACCCTGGTTAAATCTGGCTCTACAAACACATCTAAAAAGCAAAATAACAGTGGAATAGGATCATGTGCCTGAGAAATATGAGCCCGGGGTTGTGGAGGAGAAGCTTTCTTCTCAGCTGAGATGTCTTGTAGTTGTCAGTGGTGGATCATAGGAAATAAACACCACGGGGGGTTGTGCAGAGCCAGGCTGCAGTGGGAGCTGTGCTGCTCAGCCAGGACCAGGAGTAACCACCTATGGAACAGACTCCTTACCCAACCAATGCAAGTTCTAAGCCCTGGGCAAGACTCCATACTTGGCACCCTGAATGTTTAAAAGTCTCCCAAATCACCAGCCCTACAAGGGCCCCGAAAGCAACGCAATGAGAGAAACCATCTCAGCTGCTGCCAGTGACCAGCACGTGAGCTGGGAGGGCTCAGAGGAGCTGAGTCAGTCAGAAAGTCTCAAACGTTTGCTGCTGCTGCAAGAGTTCTTCCAACTTGAAGGCATCAGGAAAGCCACAGAGATAAACTAGGAAATACTCATGCCCTCTCCCCTCAGCTTCCCAGGGAACATATCCCTGACGCACCAGACTCTTGATGTGAAGCTTGTAGCATCAGGGAGTTTGGTCAACACTAATGTGACAGACTTGAAAGGAGAAGGGGGGAAGGAATTGAGAGAACTGGACACAAAATGGGACTGACAAACATGCAGGTGTCTGGCCAAAAAAAGCAAATCCATGTAGAGCTTCAGTGTGCAGAATAAGGATGCTTGTTTGGAAACCTGAAGAAGTAGCTTGAACACGTGTCCTCTGTGTCTCTCTCCTGCAGAGCTGTGAACATGAAATTGCATCCACAATCCAAGGTCCAAAGAGCAAACTGTGCCCTGGATGCCTGCTGCCAGCTAGCTTGGCTGGTCAGTGGTTGCTGTGGAGCTACAGACCAGTCTTCTGCTTAATGTCTGCCTGGGTTAGCTGGTGCTGCTGTGACTTTGTCCAGAGGTGGAAGAGTTGTCTGGATTTTTCCAGGCACTTCTGCTTCTGATAGCTGGATCCATACAAGAGTGTAACGAGTGTTAACAACTTGCTTGGAGTGACAGACACGGGATGTCCTGGGCTGACATCTCCCTGTCAGCTGGAAAAGCAGGAAATTGTGCCATGACTGGGTCAGTGTAATGCAGTGTTAATTTCTTCCTGAACACTGAGGATCTTCTACTGGGAGAGCTGACCTGGAGGTCCTGCAGGAGCAGAGGCCAGCAGCCTTTCAGCCAGCTGGATTCGTGGACAGCAAGAAACTCATGTTTCTCTTTACACACAGGAATCCCTGGGGTGTGGGAAGGGAAAGCAGAGGAGCTTTGTCTGATCCAGGGATGTATTAAATACACAGGCTGAGATATGGCAGGTGTGTGAGACACTTCCACAGCTCCAGCACTGGGGGAGGGAGGTAAGTCTCCATCTCTGCTACCACTGCCTCCAAAATCAGCACTTGGCAAGTTCTGTCTCTGCTCAGAACTGAATCTAACTCAAAAAAAAGTTTGGGTGACATTAAACTCCATGAGTGGGTCAGTTTTAAGTAGTAAAAAGTGGGGGAAAACAAATGCAGAAGTAACACCTACAGCTTGGCTAGGGAAGTGTTATTGGGAAGGGTAACTGCAAGGGACAGGCTGGCACCAGACCCAGTGATCTCTGACACACATGGTGCTTTCTTCCAGTTCTCAGTGCTTCTTGCTCAGACACATGGCTTCCTACTCCAGTTGGCAAATATTTGAATTATAAAGATTAACATGTTGCTAGCCCATGTGCTGGGAAGCTCTTCCAAGGGTTGTGTGAAAGATGTGCCTTGAGGGTGGCAGAGCAGGGTTTACTAACTGGTAAGGATAATGCTTCTTAAAATGCACCTGAGCTGATGTTTTCAAGTGACTGCATGCAAACATTATTGCAACCTGTTTAGAAACAGGCTCATCCAGAGTGACAGCACCACCCAAAATGCACAACAAAATGGGCCCTTTGCTCTGCTGCTTGTTAGAGAGATTTCCAAGCATTAAAGGACTTTGGGATTTTACCACCTAACCACCCTGAGATCAAAAGTCTCCTAGCACTGGATGGACACCTCTTAACTCTAAGAACTCTGTAATTTCTGATTTGTTTTAAGATGTAGAAGTGGAGGCTGTTGCTGTTGCCTTAAGGAGACAGGTGAGAACCTGGAGTATTTGCTTTGTGGGAATTAGTGCCCATACAATGATGAATTGCTAGCACCAGTGATGATGCCTCTGCTGCCATGGCAAGGAGCAAATAGGTGGCAGTGCCCACGTGTGGCTGCAGGAAACCCCCTGGAGAGCAGAGGGGTCCAAAGGAGCTGGGCTCTCTCAGGAGCCTGTGCTCTTTGGGGCCTTCCAGGTGTGGTTTTAGGCAAAAGGATAACAAGGTGCCAATTGGCTCCCACTTGCTGGCTGTGACTTCTCCTTTGAAACACCAGTGTATCAGTCTTCCAGAGTCTCTGGAGCTCTCCTTGATTCCAGCCAAAGCCCAGTGTGTGATTATGGAAGTTAAAACGTGTGTAGGTGAGGCTAGAAACTCGGGCAGGACTCAATGAGCACAGGAAACTTTTCTTCCCCTCTCTGCATGTTCACAGGGGATGGTTTATTTGTATGGTTGCAGAAAAGAGGAGTGATGCTGGAAGCTGTGAGATGGAGTCTTTCTAATGCTACCAGAAACTGCATTTAGTGCTGTTACAAAAGGTTGAATTCTGTCCAAGACATGGGCACACAGAAAGTACTGTCTGCTCGGGAGCTCTGATCACACCTAATCCAGCTGTAGGATCAAAAAACACTTTGAACTCTTCCTCTGAAGATCTTTTGGTGCAAACTCGGGCTCTGCCTCCTACCCTTTGCTCCTCGGACTCCGAGCAAGCAGGATCCAGACGTGGCCAAGCAGCAGCAAGAAGCAGACCCTTCCCCGGTGCTGCCCTGCCCGGGGTGCCCGCGGCTCCGGGTACTGCCCTGCCCGGGGTGCCC
>NW_009953489.1:1199953-1206971 GCF_000747805.2 Chaetura pelagica | reverse complement strand
GAGCCCAGCACTGCCCTGGGCTTGTAACTGTGTTGTGGGTGGATAAGTCACTGCCGAGCTCTGGACGACTGGGAATATACTGGTAAGAGTCGGGGCTTCAGCACCGGCCCCGCTCCCTGGGCAGCCGGTGCCTCCCGAGCCCCGAGGGCACGGGGAGCAGGGCGAGGAGGTTGTTCCGGGCTGGCAGGGGCGGCAGGGGGGCTCGTTTGAGTTGGAGAACACCCGGCCAGTTTCCATGTTGGTATCTTTACGTGCCCTTATCTCAGACTTGCCTGGGTTTCGTGCTGCGGGGGGTGCCCACCCGTCCTGCTGCTGAGCTCCCTGCTGGGCGCTGCTGGTGGGAACTGGACTGGCTGGTCTGCAGGGCCCGTTCTGGGGCTGTATTCCTGTGGGCTTTGAAAGAAATCAGGAAAGCTGGCAGTGATTTGGCACCGTTTAACAACGCCACTGACGATGGGTGTTTTATTTGGTTCGTGCAGGCACTGGTAACTCCCCTGGTAATGTCACACAGCTGCACGTGTTTTACGATTAGTTGTTCTGTATCCTGGAAACAAACGTTAAACTGAGACCTTGATTTCTTTTAAGAAGAAATGAGAATTATTTAGGTATGATTCTACCCAGGACAGGTATTTTAGAGTAGTTTTCTTGGGTTTTGTTCAAGTCTTTCTGAGGAAAACAGCCGTGTTTGAGCTACCTCTGTTCCTGCAGTGCATCTCTAGCAACAATTCGTTTGTTCTAGCTAAGAGTGAGAGCTTTCCCGTGGGTCAGCATGGCTAGGAGAGACTTGAGAACTGACTCTTGGTTCTTCAGCTTTCTGGTGAGTTTTACAGTATTTTTTTATAATTTGAGTGTTTGGGATAATATTAGAGCTTCTTACAAAGTTACAGAACATCCTCTCCAACAGGTCACTAGTCTGTCCAGGAGTCTCTTTGCCTTTGCAGCCCTTGCCAAGAATCAGACTTCAAAAGGTCAGTGGTTTTATCAGCACTTCTGTATGTTTTTATAAGCAATGTTCAGCACAGAGAAACAATGCATAAAAAGTTGTCCAGAGACAGAGCTGAAGAAACTTTTTCCAATAACCTGTTTTGTGTCTGAAATAGTATTTGCACAGCTAAGTATTCACTTGGCTATGAAAGTACAGTCTGAAACCAGGTAAGCAGTGCTCAGCCTTTGGTCTTTGTGCCACTATAACTGAACAAAAGAGATTATTTTGTGCTTTCAAATTACATCTGCAAATGCAGAGGCTGGTAGGAGCTGGGAAATGGGTATAAAATGAGAAAATTTTGCTTGTACATATCTGCTTCACTGAACATCCTGAGGGCTGAATATGGAGATGAGCTCTTGCCTCCAGCTCCTCTGGGTGCACCAGGCACTGTTTGTAAGTGTTGGGGATGCTGCAAGAGCCTGACCCTGTAGTGTATATGGTGTGAGGGCAGATGGGAGAGTCTTTGTGTGTCTTTCTCCAGGTTTCGCTCCTGTCACGATTGAGACCTCAAGAGATGTGTATGAATATGTGGCCACTGCTTTGGACTGGTGGCATGCAGACAGATTCTGTGAACAGCACTTTGCTCAGTTACTTTTTGAACCCCAAGGCAGTGAGGGAGCTTCCTTCAGCAAGCTGCTGCAGTCCCACCACATCAGAGGCTCTGTCTGGCTGAATGAAAGGGAAGGTGTCCTGCACAAACCAAAACAGAGACGTGAGTATAAGTGGGCTTGGACTATTTGGAGACATGTTCACTGCTGGATCTTTTTCATTCCTGAAAAACTAATCTGACTGGAAAAGCTACCACTCATTTTTTATTGTTACTGTGGTAACAATAGCCAGAACACATCAGCTGCCTGGTCACTCTCAAGACTTGTCAGTGCACTGCAGCAGAAGGGAGCTGCTGAGGGGCTCTGCTCTCTCCTCCTGTACCATCTCCCTGTAAGCAGGTCTGGCTTTTCCCACCCTCACTGTTTGTGACCTGCAGGTCCTGCAGAGCCATGGGGTTAGGGACAGGACCAGGAGAACAAGCATTCCCCAGCAGGTGCCTCAAAGGTGTTATTTGACTGCGCTCTTGGTTGCTATGGCATGGGATGCTTGGGAACATGCTGTTCCTTTCAGTTTCATTGTTTGCAATCCTATTTGCTAGAATCCTAAGTTTCTGTAAATTACACTTACAAAATGATGTGATCTCAGCTCACCTGCCTTCCCAATCCCCTCCAGGCACAGGAGAAGCAGGAGCTTTGCTGCATGCTTACAGATGTCCTTGCCTGCAGGGCCCATGAGTTCTTAGCTTGAGTAGGAGGCAAAATGATGGTTTCATTCCAATGGAAGATGAGCAGGCCTTGGCCTGTGCTTCGTCCTTTACATTGGCTGAAATTTCTCCTTCTAGGGGACCACATTGTACCTGTCCTGGTATTCAGAGACAAAACAGACACAAAATATGTGAAGGTGCTCTCTGACTTCCCAGCATTGCCAGCTGTCACAGCCTGCGCCCACCTCCAGTGGGACACCAGGACCCAGGAGGTTGCTACTGTCTTCTCCTATGCTGTGCCAGCTTTTATTAATGAGTTCCAGCTCCGTGGCTTTGTTGACGAGGAAGGTTTTGTTCGATTTGCTCTCATAGTCCATGGGCACCATTCCCCATACCTGCCCGTGTTCCGTGCTGATGGACAGTGGCATCACTTCTGTGTGACCTGGCAGCAGGAAAATGGGACCTGGGCCATCTATGCTGATGGCAAAAGGAGGGCATCTGCCAGGGGTTTGTGTGCTGCAGGGCCATCTGCCCCCCAGGCCATCTATGGCCAGGGGACTTTCATCATTGGGCAGGATCAAGATTCTCTGGGGGGCACCTTCAGGGCAAAGGAGTCCTTCAGTGGGAACATCACCGACCTGCACATCTGGCAGAAAGTCCTCAGTGCAGAGCAGATTGAGAAGGTTCGGTCGTGCTGGATGGTAGAGCAAGACCTTGTATTTGGGTGGAGCTCAAACACTCTGGAGGTGGAAAGCAGCGTCCAGGAAGTGACTGCACAGTTTCTTTGCCCAGGTAAGTCTTATTCCCCTCACTACTCCAGCTCTCTCCTGCAAGTGTCAGCACAATTGTCACTAGAGTCTTGGTCGTTGAAGCCCCCAGCAGTGACCCAAGCACAAACAGTTCAGGTGTCCTGAGCTCATCACAGCCTTTCTCTTCTGCTGAGAGAAAGGGCTTGCTTGTCAGTGATGCTTTGGTGCTCTGCTGGGAGGTGGGATCTGCCCCTCAGCCAGCTCAGTGTGATATTACTGATAAGTCACTCAGGTCCTGGCACTGCTACCAACTCAGAGTTGGTACAGAATTCCTTCTGGAGGATTTACCAGCACATGGGAAGCAGTTTCTGAGCCCAGTCCCTGCTCTGGCTCAGCTGTAGGGCTGCCTAAGGAGCAGTTTGCAGCTTTTGTCTCCAGCAGGGTTTGTGGGCTGCTTGCAGGAAATGTGATACCTGCCTGGGGATGGTGTGTCTGGGGAGCATGAGCCTTCTCTTTGTGTGTGTTCCCACAGGGCCTGTTGAGGAATGCAGAGTTTTTAGTGGATTCAGTTACACCTCTTGTTTGCAGTCCTTGCCTTTTATCTGTCGTCACACAAAGGGTACAGCATCTGGTATTTATTGATCTGTTACTTCCACAGCATTGACTCCTGGAGAGCCCAGCTAGGGTGATGGGCAGTGCTGGGGAGGCCTCGTGTCTGCCCTGAAGTGATTGCATGCAGAACAGGGTGTAGCTGTGACTGCTTCAGCTGCATCCCCTCTGCCAGCTCATGTCGCTGTCCTGCAGCTGAGCTGTGCCTGTACAGGTCCCCCATGGGGACACAGAGCTGCAGGGTGCCTCCCAGTCCAGGCACCTCCAGACCCACTGGCCAGGGGTGCAGGGGGAAGAGGCAGGGAAGCAGCATTAGACCAGCCCTCCAGGTGGGACCTTTTGCTAGAAACTATTTTGTTGTGTGAAGTCTTATTGCCCTGACTGTCCTACCAACTTACCCACCACCTGAGGCCCGTTCCCCGGGCTCTGAACACAACACATTCCCGCACTGCTGGAGCCCACCCCGACGGTCCTGCTGTTGTGTTTTCAGACACCTACCGGCAGCTGAAGGAGGCTCAGCGGGGATCCAGGCGCTCGCTCCTCGGCAGCATCAACAGCGCGGGGAGGGCGGCGGTGAGTCCTGCAGCCCCAGCAGGGGCAGCTGCCACAGCACCAGCCGGGACCCGCGTTTGGGGGGGACTTGCTGGCACCTGCTGCTGTTTGAGGTCACTTTGCCAGTAGTTACACCTGTGGTCTCCTCTGAGCTGCTGTTGAAGAGTGTGACCAGAACAGCTGTTCCTTGTGCTGTGGCCACACAAGCAAAGTGCTGCTTCAGGCTGGTTCCTGTCCCTGAGCCGAGAGGCTGGGCAAGACAGCTCAAAGTGGCAATAGAGATCTTCTTCCCCTAAGATGTGCCTGCTGTGCCAGACAGATGCCCTCGAGCAGCGAGGGCAGGCAGGGCATTGCCAGGGCATAGCTGATATCAGGCAGAATCAGGGCTCTGCACTGAGCTAAAACATCTTTTCCATTGCAGATTCCTGACAACATCTTCACAAGTGATGTCCAGGACATGAACCTCTCTGTTGCTCTTGGTGCTCTTGATGTCTTGACAACTGTCCTGAGGGAAGAAGAGGCACCTGTGCTGGACTCATCTGACCTCCTTACAGTGCTTCAGCTACTGAAACAAGTTTCTAATGTGGAAGTCCAGGAGGGAGAGGACTTGGAGATGTTGGAGCAGTTGGGCCAATATTATGTGGAAGTGACGGAGTTAATCTTGGAAGAGCAGAATATTGAAACCTGGTCATCAGTCAGCCAGGTAACATGTCACCAGCAGCCTGGCCAGCTGTGTGCCACAGCTGCTCCTCCTATGCTGTGTGCAGCTCCTTGGCCTGCTGTGTGACCACTGGCTGAGGGCCTGTCCTGGTGTGGTCACATTCAGCTTTTCTGGACATATGTTGGAGCTTGTGAAAATGCAGCAAGATGGGCCTGGAGCCTCTTGGCCAGCTCAGATAAGGGCCTTACTGTTGACTCATTTGTTGGAGGTGCAAAAAGGCTTTTCTGCAAAGAAGTGGTGCCTTCCTTGCACCTTGTCTCAGCTCTCTTCAATTTTCTCCACTTTGTCAGCCTGGATTTACAGGATTACACACAGTTTGCTGATTCCCGGTGCTTTGTAGATCCCTTGCTCCCACATCCTGCCCTCTCTGTTTGTTGTGTTTGCCATGGGTGGGCTGCCAAGGAGCTCTGCCACCAGCCCCCACGCTGCTCAGAACACTCAGAGGGCTTTCCATCATCCCACCCCCAGCAGCATTTTGTCCATTGGGTTCTTCCCTTCTCACGCGGATCTTTTGTGTCTGCTGTCTGGCCTGCGCTGGCTGCCTGTCCCTGGGAAATGTGTGACAGTGTCTGGCCTGCCCAGTGCTCCAGGAACCACGCCAGGGACCTCCAGACATGAAAGATGCTGAATAGTTCAAGTTTACCTCATCCCTTGGAGTCATTCGTGTCCCCATGGCCACAGTTACTCACAGCTTCTGGACAGCGGCACAAAACCAGCCCTGGCCCGGCTGAGCTGGTGCAGCCCATGTACCTGCTGAGGGAGACAGGGGCTGAGTTTGAGTATTATGGGGTAGCATTTGTGCTGCCCAACACACACAGGACCTCAGTCATGGGGCCAGTCACCTACTGCCCTTCCAGCAGAAGAGTCTCTTTCTCAGTGAAGCTTTTTCCAGGAAGAGAGGGTGGTTGTTTTACAGCTCTGCAAAAATCAGGAGCTAGGTCTAAAAAATCAGTACTTTACAGAAACTTATTTAATTATAAATTTCCATGCTGATTTAATGTGTGGGTGTTTTTTTGTTGGTTTTGTTTGGTTGGTTTGGTTTTTTTGTTTGTTGTGTGGGTTTTTTTGTTTGGTTGTTTTTTTGTGGGGTGCTTTTTTTTGTGTTTGGTTTTTATTAAAGACCAGCTAGTTTCCCTCACTGCCAGTTTTGTCTCCACTGAGGAAGGAAAGGAAGGAACTGGGAACATGCTTTATTGAAGAAACCAAAGAAAAGTGAAGCAAAGGGCTTGACTCCCAACTTCTCTTTTTCTGCCAGGAACCAAGCACTTCAGGAGCTCTTGTGAGCCGTGGGAAGTGTGGGCTGGCAGTGCAGGTGCTGATTCCATTGCTCTCTCATGTTTGCAGGTCATCAGAGGGCCCATGGCTGTTGTTGAGCTCTGTGACAGGATGGTGTCACTCTTGGCCCCACTGCTGACTGCAGGGAGGACCAAGATCACGATCCAGCATGGGAATGTCGGTGAGTGGCACTGGCAGAGCTTGGGAATGGCATCTCACCAGGGCCCAGTTTAGTCATCCCACCTGGGTCCCAGCCCAAGTCCACTCCACCTCTCCTCCTCTGGCTCATCTCTTGCTGACCCTGTGATCAGCTTTCTCCCCATTTCCTTCGTGCAGAAGTGTCACAGTGTGGGTCATAACTCTCACACTGTGGATTGTAAAAGGGTTGTAAGAAACTTTTGGGTGCAGGAGGCAACCTAAGCCCAGATGCACATGGTTTGCACTGAGAGGGTCTGCCTGCTGCTGCTGCGAGGCTTGGCTGGGTTTCCGATGTCCTTGTGGTGCTTTGCTGTAGCAGTAGCTCTGGAGGAAGGCTGAGCCTTCAGCACCTGACCCCGCCTCTTCCACAGGGATGGAGATCAGAAAGCTGGAGCTGGGCAGGCAGGAGCTGGGCAGGGATGTGTACCTGGTCCGGGGCCCTGAGAAAGGCAGGCACGACCTCATTGAAGTTCCCGCAGAAGAAATACAAAGGCTGAAATCCAGAGGTAGGTCAGGGTGGCTGTGGAGCCCTGGGTGCCCTGCAGCCCCTGTCACAGCCCAGCCCGGGGCTGCTGCGGGTGCCCGCGGGGCTCTCGGGGCTCTCTCTGTCCAGGTCTCCGCAGGGTCACGGTGAAAAACCTGTGGTTTGGCTACGGCGCCCTGCAGCGCTGCCTGTC
>NW_009953489.1:1184516-1199507 GCF_000747805.2 Chaetura pelagica | reverse complement strand
GGCTCCGGAACCTGCCTGCAGGGTCCCACCTGCAGGGACAGGGACAGCGGGGGGGTTCCTGCCCTGTCCCCAGGCCCTGTGCTGGTGGCACTGAAGCATCCCACAGGTGGCTCTGGCTCAGTTTGCTGTCTTGTATGCCACGAGACCCTATTTTCTGAGCATGCCGCGTGGTTCCTGTGCCCCTGATCAGCCCCTTTCCCTCACAGGTACCTGAGCACCACGGTGGGCACTGCTCTGATCTCCTCCACCGTGCTCAGTGACTACCAGGAGATCAGCACGTCTGTGCGGTACCGCCTGCAGCACCATGTCCAGGTACCCTGGGAAGCACCCTTGCTTCCCTGCCACCTCCCCACTGGTGGCCTCTGCTCTGGGCCCCTGAGCTCTGGGGCTCAGGGCTGTCCCATGCCCAGCTCTCCCATCTTGGCTCCCGTTTCCCTGGGTTGGTGTTTGTCCCGTGCTGCCCTGGCTGAGGGAACTGCCCTGCCTGTGTGCATGGCTGTGTCATCTCTTCCCCATCTCTGCCTGCAGGACCTGCCTGATCAGTTGGTGGGACCCATTTGTGCCTTCTGGAACTTCAGCCTCAGGTGCCTGGTTTCAGTTCCCAGATTTATGAGGTTTTATTTTTCATTGCAAAAACAAATATAATGACATAAAGACAATGGTAAGAGCAGAGATCAGTAATTCTCTGCCTGCTTTGCATGCTGACATCTTCTCTCTGCTGGAGCAGAGTGCTCTCCTGGGAAGATGTCCTTTGTAAAAGTCACAGGCAAGTGACCTTTAATGAGGTATATACAACTAAAATGGAAAGCCCCAGTTAATTATGATTGTTGCTTGCAACAAAGAAAGGTTGGTCCAAGATATATATTCCAACAGACTGCAGGACTCCCATGCCTCATAAATACTGCTTGGCACTGAGATGTGTTTTTGCTGAATGTCACCACAGTGAGAGTACTGAGACTGTGATATATTATGGATTGGTAATTAAGTCATTCAAGTGCAAAAAAACTCCTTAGAGTCCCAGGCTTGTAACAGACATAGATCAGTTTGGGGAAGGTGGGAAGAGGGTGTTTTTGGAGGAGCTGGCTGCTGCACAAACACTAGCCCTGCTCTGAAGTTGGTCTTCCCTTGGCAGTGGGGCAGGCCCGGGGGGCAGTGCTGAGGACAGAGCTGTCCTGCTGCAGCCTTGGTCTCTCCCCAGGGAAATGGGACCTGGAGCTCTGCTGTCTGCCCAGGCAGCAGGGATCAGCTGCCTGTAGACAGGCTGACCTGAAAATGGAGAAAATGTCCAGAAAATTGAGAGTCTGGTGGAAGTGCACTGGGCACAGGCAAGGCAGGGCAGGATCCATGTCTGCTCTCGGTGCAGGTGCTGCAGGAGCCCTTCCCAGAGCTGCACACACACTGAGCTCTGGGCAAGGCAGGGATGGCCAGACTGCTTTTCAGTGCACACATTGACACTACTCCTGTTTTCTTGTGTGTGTCTGATGGATAAGACAGATCTTCCGAGACAGGATGAGCCAAAGGGAAGTCCACAAGGAGACTTGTCTTTGATATCTTCTTCCTTATTTCAACTCTGCTTCTTCTGGGAGAATGATGATCCCTTCATGCCCTGGTTTTCTCTTGAAGTGGATAGTAATTCCCATGGTTTTTCTCCTTTTTTTTTTTTCTCCTTTCTTCATGTTAGCCCAGATGCTGGTGGGATGTGGTCCACAGCTGGCTGCTCTGTGGTGGCATCTCTTCCGGACTCCACTGCCTGTTTTTGCAACCACACCACAAATTTTGCTGTGCTGCTGCAGGTCTATGAGATGCAGGTGAGAAAGGAGCCTTTCTCTGTGGGTCTGAGGATGGGTGCCAGAATGGCAAGCAGTCTGTGGTTAATTTGGGGGGTTGTGTCTTCTCTTTTTCATGGTTGGAGCAGAGGAGCACCAAGGAGGAGTTCACGCTGCAGACCTTGACTTTTATTGGATGTGGAGTTTCCTTCTGTGCTTTGATTGTTACCTTCATTTTATTCTTGGCAGTTGGGTAAGAAAAGTCCAGACACCTGTAGCCTTCTCTGTATTTTTTGTTTGCTATTTTGGTTCAGAACAAGAACACCAACAAGGTATCCTTGGTCAGCATAGGGAGGGGTGGGTGTGCAGGGAGAGGCTGGGGAGCTTTGCAGTGAGTAGCAGAGATGGCAGATCACCCAGGCAGGTCTGAGCAGCCCAGCAACAACTAGTGAGAACATGTACCCCCTTTCATCTGGCTGCAGCTGATGGCTTCCTCTCTCCCTCCTCAGTGTCCCCAAGAGTGAACGAACAACTGTGCACAAGAACCTGATCTTTGCATTGGCTGCAGCAGAAGCTCTGCTCATGTTCAGTGAATTGGCCAAGACCAACCAGGTAAACTCACCAGAAAGTGCCCTGCTCAGCCAGCAGGACCAGGCCTGCTGAAGCCCTATTTTCAAAGCAAAGAGAACAGAAGTGTAATACTTCTTATTAACATTTCATGAATTACCTGTAACCTGCACCTAGGAAAGAATTGTGTCTGTGTGTGGGGATGTGCACGTGAGCACTGTGCAATCTGTCAGGAAAATTCATCTCTTTCTTCTGACAAAAAATCCTTCAGGAAATTTAAGTAGTTAGAAAACAGCAACATATACACCTCTCCCCATCTGTGTCCTCTTCCACATCCCAGGGCTGGAGCAAGCAGCTCTGAGATGAGACACCTGCAAAGAAAGTCCAAGAACTGCAGGAAAAGATTATCTCAGTTCACTCTTCTGTGGCTTGAGATGGTCACACAGATGAAATCAGTGAGCTGCAGTAGTTGGACTGTTTGTGTGTTGCAATTGTAGGAACTCTTCCTGGTGCTTGTGGATGTTTACATACATTTCTGCACATTCAGCAGCACAATTTGCAGGTTGCTTTCTCCTTGTGTGATCACACAAGCTCAGAAGCTCCCAGAGGACTCCTCCTGAAAGGGCCCATGATTTCTCTTCTCTCCAGGTGATGTGTTTCACCATCACTGCCTTCCTTCATCTCTTCTTCATGGCAGCCTTTTCGTGGATGCTGGTAGAGGGGCTTCTCCTGTGGAGCAAGGTGGTCGCAGTCAACATGAGTGAAGACAGGAGAATGAAGTTCTACTATGTGACAGGCTGGGGTATCTACAGACTCCTCTGCCTTGGGCACTCAGAAAAATTGGTCAATTCTTTTGTCTGGCATAAGTTTCAATAGGAGAGCTGGGTGCCACTGCTCTGCAGAGCCTTTCTTGCCTTTATGTGTCAAATTGTCAGTTTTAGAATATAAGTTAAAACACATTTATGTTATTTTTCTAAATCCAAGAGTTGAATACCAAAAAAATGGAGGAAGAAGTTTATGGCAAGTTCTTGTTCTTGGACAGCATCACTACTTTCTGTTAGTAATTAAAATACAAATACCTTCCTGACTAAGCTCCCTGTACTGAGTGAGCCCTTTAGGGACACAGAATTTGTGTGAATAAGCTGAATTTGACACCAAAGTGGAGGCCTGTCAGGTCAGTGCTCCTTGCAGAACACACACCTAGCTGGGCCTCAGGCTCAAATATTTTTTTATTGTTTTGTGTCTTTGATTGTCCATTTTTGTTAACAAAGCAATCTGAGGAGTAAATTGCTTTGATCAGGACTCAGGACTTAGAATGCTTTATACCTAGGAGAGTGATGCTGACAGCATATAAATCTGGCCTTGCAGAGCCAGGGCAGGTTTCAGCTGCAGTAAATTGATGTTGCTCATGGGGTTTCAGAGGCTAAACTGGCTCATGCTGGAGCGTGTCTGGTCATGGGGGCTTTGAAGCAATTGTCTAGAGCACAACTGACCCACCTGGGTCATCTCTGCTTTTCCTGGGGTTTACTCTGTGTTTTTTTTTCTGCAGGCCTCCCAGTCCTTATCGTGGGGGTGACCCTTGCAACCTCCTTCAACAAGTACGTGGCCGACACCCACTGCTGGCTCAACGTTCGCACCCACGTCATCTGGGCCTTCGTGGGCCCTGTGCTCTTCATCCTGGCTGTGAGTGCCCAAACCCACGGGGAAGGGGGGATTCCTCCCAGGGCTCCTGGTGCCTGCTGCTGTCGTAGGATGTTTGTTATACTTGATATATACACTTTCACAACACAAATAAATGTCTGTAACCGAAGCAGCTTTTTGATAGAAAAAAAATGCTCTTGAAAATTTTGCTCACCGGGTCCTGTATTAGCTGTTAAATTAGGAATGTGGCTGAATGTGTAGGTTGGCTGTGACATTGCCTGAACTGAAGGGCTGATTTTAATATGGGAACATCTGTGACCTTGAAGCAGTATCAGTGTCGTTATGTGGCAACATAGTAGCAGAAAAAGGTACAACGTTTAAGAGGGCCGGAATAGACCCTTAACAGGAAAGACATTCTGCAGGAGAGGTTTTGAGATGAGTTTTCTAGATTTCATACACGTGTGTGTGCTCTGGCAGGGGGGTTGGACTAGATGATCTTTCGAGGTCCCTTCCAACCCCTTAGGATTCTGTGAGTCTGTGTGGATGAAGTGTTTCATTCACTGCTTTCTCAGGGGTGATTCATTTCTTCCCAACTTCTGACACTTCGTTAGAAAGTCCCCAGCAAAAAAGACTCACCCCACTGGAACTGGGATTACAGAAGGTCTCTGGGAAGCAGCTTTTTGATAGAAAAAAAATGCTCTTGAAAATTTTGCTCACCGGGTCCTGTATTAGCTGTTAAATTAGGAATGTGGCTGGATGTGTAGGTTGGCTGTGACATTGCCTGAACTGAAGGGCTGATTTTAATATGGGAACATCTGTGACCTTGAAGCAGTATCAGTGTCGTTATGTGGCAACATAGTAGCAGAAAAAGGTACAACGTTTAAGAGGGCCGGAATAGACCCTTAACAGGAAAGACATTCTGCAGGAGAGGTTTTGAGATGAGTTTTCTAGATTTCATACACGTGTGTGTGCTCTGGCAGGGGGGTTGGACTAGATGATCTTTCGAGGTCCCTTCCAACCCCTTAGGATTCTGTGAGTCTGTGTGGATGAAGTGTTTCATTCACTGCTTTCTCAGGGGTGATTCATTTCTTCCCAACTTCTGACACTTCGTTAGAAAGTCCCCAGCAAAAAAGACTCACCCCACTGGAACTGGGATTACAGAAGGTCTCTGGATCTATTGGCTCTGTCCTGACAGGTGAACACCTTTGTGCTGTGCCGGGTGGTGATGGTGACTGTGTCCAGTGCTCGCAGGAGATCAAAGATGCTGACACCCAACAGCAGCCTGGAGAGCCAGATTGGAATACAGATATGGTGAGATGGGAAGGGGCTGGTTTTCCCAGCCATGGCTGCTCTGATATGAAATGGTGGGATCGTGGTTAGATGAGAATCCTTGGCTTGGTGAAGTGAAAGATCAGGAGCTGGGGGAGTCAGGGCAGAAGGGATTTTCTCCTCCAGGGTAAATGTGCATCACCCCAAGGTAGTCTGCTCCAGAACTGGAATTTCTTAGAGCTCTGAGCTGCAGAAGTGACTCCTCTCCACTTCCCAGAGCATTGCAGTTTGAAAGGGTGAAAACTGAATTTATCTCCCACCCACCCTGTCCTTAGCACCCGTGTGTGCCCTGCGGAAGGTGGTAGCTGCAGGGCCAGCAGGGGCTGGGCCGCCTGCTGTTAGAGAAAGCATCTTCTGTGGGAGTTTGGGACTTGGTAGATTGAAAATCATGCTGATGCTGTGAACTTCTGTAATCAGTCAATATAGAGAGACCTCTAAAAAACTGCTGCTTGAGTCATTACTTTATCATCCTCTGTGAATCTTTATTGTTGTTAGCTGGCGCCGGGTACCCCTGCCAGACACGCATTGTTCCCCTGTATCATAAATAAATTTCCCCAAATTCACAGAAGTGCAAAGATAGGGCATTGCTGGAGGGCAGCCTGACATCCATATGCTAATAAAACAAATACAGAAGCCCTCCTTGGAGCAGCAACTGGGGGGAAAATAGCTGTTTTCTCATGGCTAATGACGTCAAAGAGCTCCCTTCTTGCTAACTAAGTGATAAATAAAGAGCAGGGGTGGCACACGGGGGGCTGGAAGGGGAAATGTTTGGTTTTCACCCTCTTAAGTAATTTTGTTTGCAAAGGCATTTGTTCCATAGCCACCATCTTGGGTGCCTCTTGGCGGACACATCATCTGAAAGACACTTGCTGAGGGAGGAGAGCTGTATGGAGAAGGTTTCTTCTAAATTGCAAGATCAGACCAGGGTGCTCCTAAACCTGTGGAGCATTTCCAGGGCAGATGTCCTCCCTCAGTGGTCTGTAACCTAGTGCAGATGCCCTAGGGAGATCATGGCAGAAGCCTGGGCTGGCTTTGCAGAGCCAGGAAGGACACCTGGCAGACTGGGGAGCTTTGCCAGGACACTCTGGGCTCAGGGACACTGGGCAGAGCAGAGATTCCCATGGGGAGCTGGTGGCTGGGAGGTGGGTGCCAGTGCACAATGTTGCAGCTCTGAAATGCACCCAGGTAACCATGAGCTCTTCTTCCTGACAGGGCCACAGCCAAGCCCATCCTGGTGCTGCTGCCTGTGCTGGGACTGACCTGGGTGTGTGGCATCCTTGTCCACCTCAGCATTGTTTGGGCCTATGTCTTCATCGTTCTGAACTCCCTCCAGGTGAGTCCTGTCCCAGGGGGATCCTCACATCAACACCAGCTGAGAATCGGTGGCTTCTTGTGCTCCAATGTACTCTGCCTGTCCTGATAGCTGGGGACATCTGCCAGCTCTGAAGGCCAGCCCAGCTTTCCCAAGCCTGTGGGAGAAAACAGCTGTGCTCTTTTGCCAGAGGAAACTAAGTTCATGCCCCCAAGATAGGAAATACAGCTCTGGAGTCCTTGCTAATCTGATGTGCCTTCAGCACTAGTCTCTGGAGTGTCCCACTGGTGCCACAGCTTCTCAGCTCAAATCTGGTTTCTCATGTGAGATTTTTCTGACATGAACATGGTTTCAGAATGACTTACAAACTGATATGCTTGCAGGGAACTCCATTAGAATTTGGATTTGGTCATTTAATGGATAATTAAAATGGTAACTCCAGTTTAGTGGGGCAGACCCCCCAGCTGGTGTTTGCATCAGTGAAATGAGCCCCATTCCCACAGGGCAGGGACGGGCCGTGTGTGCCAGCACCACTGGGAGGGCTGGTCATGGAGAGTGTCCCAAAGGTCATGTCCAGCCAGAGTGTGTTTGCTTGCTGCTTAGATGGAGCATGTTCCAGGATGAGTGTTTTCCACTGGCTTCTTGTT
Source organism: Chaetura pelagica (assembly GCF_000747805.2). NCBI lineage: Eukaryota > Metazoa > Chordata > Aves > Apodiformes > Apodidae > Chaetura > Chaetura pelagica. The sequence continues at coordinate 1,192,245 of NW_009953489.1, read as the reverse complement.
CAGACACACTTAGAGGTTGTGGGGCAAGCACTGTTCAGGCAGAACCACCCTCCTTTGCCTGGGGGGTCAGTGTTATCACAGGGAGATGAGACAACAAGAATTAAGAATCAAGGACTGATAATCTTTATCCCTAAAATCCACACTGTCTGCAGCCATGCAGGGCATCCCCAGGGGTGTTCCCAGTGCCCAGTGAGAGCTGCACAGGAATCTGATGGGATGCAGGAGGGTTTGGTGGAGGAGATTGCAATGCAGGCTGGAGAGGTGAGCCTTGCACGGGGAGGCTGGAATTCCCTTGCAAGACCTTGGTGAGTCATGTCATCTGCTTCAGCCTCCTCATTCCTCTTTAGGCAGCATAATCTGGCAACATTTTTGGGGATATTTTCTTGTCTTGGTGTCTTCCAGGTTCATGGCTTTGACTACCATACTTCAGAGTCTTGTTAATGTTTCTATTAACAGGGAAAGCAATAGCAATACTTACTATTTGCTTCTAAGTTTACTGAATTCATCAGAAGAGTTTAGAACTTTCACCAGCCTGTTTGAGGTTAAGAGAGCAAAGCCCATGGTACCTGTCACCGCGCTCAGGAGCGCCCAGTTCTGCGCTGAGCCAGGACCGGTCCCAGGGCCTCAGCATACCTGAAACTCGGGGACACATGGTGACAAAACGTCCCGGAACGTGTGCTTTCCACCTGCAATTCAAAGCCTCAGCCCCTTGTTGGCAGGAGCTTTCCAAGGCTGGAGGCAAAGCAGCTGCAGATGGAGCCAGAGCGGCACCGAACCCGCAGCGCCGCTCCCGGGCGGGGAACCAGCCGGGGGACGGGCAGGGGGGCTGCTCCTGCGTGAGCCGTGCAGGGAAGTTTTGCTGCTGGGATTGTTTGTTTGTTTGAATGCCTTCTGTTTATCTGTGGAAACCCGAGCCTGCCTTCAAGGTTACTGAAATAACAGTAAGAGAGCAGAGCAGCAGGGCTGCTGCCTGGTGTGCACACACAGCTTTTCAGAGCAGACTCTGCTCGGCTGTCTTTTAACTGTGAGCACCTTCCTCTATCTCAAAGAAAGGCAGTGCCACACAGTTTTCAAGGGAAAAGGATCACTGTGCGTGGTGTTTGTGTTTCGTAGCATGACTATGAGACAAATAGATTCCTGAAGCATGGAATCCTGAAGCAAAACCACAGATCTAGAAGTAATCCAAAATATACAACTGTTTCTAAAACAACAAAAACCATCATACACTGGTTTGAAGGCTTTCCATCTCCAGATGGACATTACTTACGTGGTCAATCGTTGAAGGTAAACCATATGGCCAAATCCCTTTTTCATTATGTATTTCTCTTGTATGTCAGTATCTGGAATACATTTGGAGTACTTGACTGGAGTAGGGGCAGGCTCAGGCTCAGGCTCAGGCTCAGGCTCCTCCAGAGCTCTGGCTCTGCTTCCTCCACCGCTGCAGCTGGGCCTCCTCTCCTTCCTTGCTCTCCTTCCAGCCAACCCCGCCGCTCCCCCCACTCCCCGCACTCATCCAGAGTGATTATTTCAAGGAAGACCTGCCCTGGCAGCCGGAGCAGCGCTGCGGCCCGGGGGAGTGCCCGGCGCTGCTGGCTGAAGGACGGGTCATGGCCCGGCGCCAGGGAGCTGCTGCCACCGGCCAAGAGCTCGCGGATGAGGAGCCAGGCTCACCGAGACAAGATGGATTGCTTCTCTTGCTGCAGCTGATTTATCTAGCTGCGATAACAAACACCCCACAGATACAACATAAATCTGGTGGGCGAGATAGGGCTGCCTTAAGGCCAAAATCGTTGGTCTGGAGCTGTAATTAGCCCCAGGCTGCGGCCTCCAGGCAGTGCTCGCTCGGGGCCTGCCCGGACACTTTCCCGGAGCACATCCCACACTGGCCCAGGACACGCAGCTGTGGCTGAGCATTTGTGGCAGAGTGTGTCATTGTTCACTGTCCCTTGGTGTGTGCACCCAGCAGCACCACTTCCATGAGCAGGGAGAGGGTGGCTGACACTGTACTACCAGAGCCCTGGCGGGATGGAGAAAGCTCTGTCCAGCTTGGCACTGAGCAAAGCCTCTGGATCTGCACTCCGGGTACAGGTTTGGGCCACAGGGTCCTGCTAACACTGTGGTCTGTCACTGCCCAGCTGTTCCTGGCTGTGCCATGCCCTGGCTGTGCCTCTTCCCAGGCCTCACCCATTCTAGTGCTCATCAAACTGATTCCCTCCCATGCAAAGCAGCCCAGACCAGCTGTACAGCTCTAACCCTGCTGTGCTCTCTCCTTTGCAGGGCCTGTACATATTCCTGGTCTATGCAATCTATAACAGTGAGGTAAGAGATGGCCCTGGCTGAGGCTCAGTCACTCTTTAGAGCAGCTCTTTGAGAGCAGCTGGGGGATAGCTGGGGCTGTAGTTAGTGTGACAGGTGGCATCACCCCAACTGTGCTCCTGAGACTGTTTCTTCATTACTTGCTGGAGGATCTTTTGCTCTGCTAGATCTGCTGTGGCTCTCTCTAATGTCCTTACTCTGCTCCAGGTGAGGAATGCTATCCAGAGGATGAAGGACAAGAAGAAAGCACTCTCATTCACAGTAAGTGGCAAGGAAGCCCTGCTACCCTGCTTTGTTCATCAGGCACCTACCAGAGCAGGGCCCTGGGTGTACGTTGGGCCTGCTTTGAGGAGATGGTGTTGGAAATGTCTTTTTTTATTATTGTTTTTTTGTCTCCATCATTTGCAGTCCTGTTGGACAATGTAGACCCAAAAGATAATGTAGCCTGATGAGGCAGCAGCCTGCTGTACCAGGGTGGGATGGGAGCCAAAGTCTCAGGGGACACAGTGCAGATGAAATTGATCTTTAAAGTTGGACATGGATCCAACAAAGATGTATGTTGCAGTTTTCAGTGTCCTGTATCTTTTCTCTGTCATTACAGAACTGCTCTCATCCTATCAACTATTTATCGAGCCCAAGAAACACAACCTCCTGGGAGACAGGGAAACTGAGTCCTTCTGCAGCTGAGAGTGCCTTGTCAAGCCCTGTGCAGAAAGACCCTCCAGTGAAGAACATCACCAACAAAGGTAATAGGGCTGTCATTGCTTTTGGCCTAGGCTGTGTCATAAGACCACAAAACTGTTATTCCCAAGGCTTGAATTTTAGTGCACATTCACTGGGCACCACGTGTGACCCATTTGCACACTGAGTCTGTGTGAGCACTTGGAGTCTGGTGCATCAAATGCAGCATAGGGTGAAGGATTCCCAGGGAAGGCAGGGATGCTGTGCATGTGGATCTCAGAGGGATCAGGCTCATGCCTGCAGGTGGTTGGCAGGGGATCTCATCCCCATGTTACACAGCATTGCATTCTCTTCAGGCAAGAATACATATTTGCATCTTAAAGTGAATTTTCTGGAGAAGGCTGGGCAAGGGTGGCAGTAGGAAATAGGGTGAAAAAAGTGTTGCATGCTCCAAGCAGTTTGTGGGTGCAGGTAACTTGTTTGGTCCCTTTGCTTCAGTGGGAGATACTTAGGGGATACAAAGCACTGAATTCTTGGTAAAACACGAATGTTTCTACACTCTAGTCTGCAAACTCATTGTGCTCCTTCATCCCCTAGGAAATTTTGGAGCCAAAATTCCCATGGGGATTTCATCAATTATGTCACCTGAGAGACCGGTATGTAACATCTTCTGTTACTCTTCCACCTTCATCCATACACAGAGCCTAGGGATGGTGTCCAATGGTTCCAGCGAGGGGCTGGATTTGGGACACCTGGGAGTGTCACCAGCTCTGGCACAAATTTAAAGTTTCACGTTGAGCAAGTCCCAGAAGCTGCCTGACTGGTCCACCCTGAGCACAGACTGAGAGTAGTGCTGATCTCCTCTGCCCCGGGGTGTAACAGAAATTACTGATTGTTGGTGAGGGAACAGGGAGGGTCAGCAAATGCAAACTGGGCAGCAGGGATTGCTGTCCCCTGCAGTGGGCAAGCCACGTCCCCCCAGGATGTGCAGGCCGGGTTGTGCTGCCTGCAGGAGCATGATGTAGGGCCTGCAGCAGGGAACAATTTAAATTTGACTACTCTCATACCACTTCCATCTCCCACTATTGAAATGATCATCAGTCCTCGTGCACTTGACATACAAGTGCTGTAATTTCCTCAGAATAAAATCTGACACTACTTTCATATGAGTCTCTCACTGAAGGATCTCTCTCCCTCTCTAATATTTATCCTTTGAAAACCTGTGTCACGTAGACAGCTCTTATTTATCCAATAGATAATACTTCTATAGCTAGCATATCATTTTGAAGCCACTCAATAAAAATCCATATTTTCATCTCTCATGATTTATACTCTGGTTAATGCTGTTCTGGGCTTGTGCTGAGCGCCGGGCGGGACCCGTTCGCGGGTGATGCTTTTCCCAGCCAGGCAGGCACTGGCTCCGTAAGCCAGGAGCAGGGCTGAGCTCCTGGCACCAGATCTGAGGCGTGGGCCAAAAGGATTAGCCCAGGGGCCTGAGGTTCCCAAGGCAGGGAGCATCAGGAGGCAGCACATCTCCCAAATGCCAAGGCCATGGCATTTCCTAGCAGGCCAAGGCAGAAAGCGCCTTCCTCCACGTGAGGGTCACTGAGGATTTTGCTGTATCTTTGCTGCTTAAACGTTGCATTTTTAATGTGCTTGTTTCTTTTCTACCCAATGTGGATGCAGCAGCCTTCAGAAGGTGAGGCTGCTGCTGGTGCCAGCCTGGGGGGAGGGCCCATGGTCCCCTGCCCGTGCTGACGGGCACTGCAGCTGTGTGGCTCCCAGCCAGCCATGGGGTGTTTTCAGCTGAGCCCCATCTTCACCACAGAGGTGGTCAGCATGGCTGTGCCAGGGGGTGTTACTGTCCCTCCGGTGCTTGCTGCCTCTGGGCTCCTTGGTTAGATAAGTCAGAGCTGGTTTTCCTGAACCCTGGCTGAATGAGTCATGGTGCTCTCCAGAGCTGCCCTGAATTAAGGATGTTGCTGGCAGCTGCACAATAGTTTGGATGAAGAGAAGATGCTACTTAAAAACATTTGAAAACACTTAAAATGACAAAACATTGAACAAGTGAAGAGACAAACAGAGATGAGATTTTCTTTGTGTTTCAGGTTTTTAAAATGTTGTTTGGTGATATTTATTGCTGTTGGGCTGGGAGCAGGAATTTCACACCTCACAGAACACTGAGGATCACTTAAGCACAGGGTGCAGGCGTGTGGTGCCCTTCCCACCACAGCACAGGGGAGAAATTTCTCTCTTCTCCTGGATTTTCCTGTGGTCTCCAGCAAAATGTCCAGCCCACCAGGTCACCCCAGGGCAAGGGGAGTGGGGTGACAGCTTGCCCACGGGCACTGCTGAGGGGTGCAGTGGTAGCCAGGGACACTGCTGGGTGCCTGTCCCTCAGGGACCAGGACAAGGGATCTGGTTGCTGGCTGGGCTGTGGCTCATGGGAGGGAGAGTGAGGAGGGGCAGGTGGGTGCTAGGGGAGCCCTGCTTGGCCCTGTGGTGTGGGCTAGGGGCTTGCCAGCAGCAAAGTACTCAGAGATGTACCTTCTGCTAATTAATGTTCTCCCCTCTTTCAGGCTGTAGAGCTGACAGCGTTCAAATCCTCAGGTAACATTTGCCTACTTAATTTTCTTTAATTTTTTTGTTGCTGCTGACACTGGTTTCTGTGGTTGCACGGTGAAGTGCTGCCTGGAGGGCAGCTGGTTTTTGCTCATGCTTTTGGAAGGGTTTTATTTCCCAGCTGTCCTGGGTGCAGTCCCGACTAGGGTGTGTGGAGATCTGTGTTCCCCAGACAGATGGAGGGGGGTTTGAAGCCCTGGCAGCTCTGGGGGTGCTGCCTCTCCCCAGCAGCACCCGTGACTCAGCCAAGGGTGCCCACTTCACAGCACCCACCTGGCTTCTCCCCTTGTCTTTGCACATTCCTCACTGCCTCTCCGTGCCTGCAGGGACCCACTGCTTGGCAGGGCTTGGGCTGCTTCAGGGGGGGCAACAGCTCTTTGCTGCCATGGAGGATTTTAAACCGGCAGCTGCTGCAGAAAGCGCTGGTGGGTGTTAGAGGTGACTCTCCCAAAGGGAAGGTGGGGTGTTCAGACAGGGCTGGATTTATGAGCTTAAAAAGCAGCCATTTAGTGTCTTCTATTTCAGGTTGTAGAAAGGCCAATGTCACCATGGAGGTGGGTAGAATTAAAACCAGAAATCCCTCCTAAGCCCCAGACCTCTGCTTGACTGCAGTGCTGGGGAGAGGCTGCCCAGGCACAGCCCCCTGCTCCTGCCCTGACTTCTCTTCCTGCCTTTGGTCAAGTCACCAGGTTCTCTGGGGATGGGTGCAGCATATTTAGCCTAATTATTTTTTTACCACCCCCTGACGAGAACCCGCAGCACGTTCAGTGTGTGGATGGGCTCACTCCAGCAGGCAGGGCAGTGAAGAAGCACTGGCGATGGGTCATATTTTTTTTCCTGCTCTGTTACATGTTCTGTTGTGGCAGGAAGCAGCGCAGGAGCAGGGCTCTGATTTTGCTCCACTTTAAGTGTTTAAGCAGGGCATGCTTAGGCTGTTTTCAAGACGATGCCGCCCAGAAGCGTTGCAGCTTTCCTCCCCGCACGGACACACGGGCGAGGCAGGGACGGCGGCAGCGGGAGCGAAGGTGCTGCGGGGGTTCGGGTGCGGGGTTGGGGCGCTGCCCCTTGTGCGCTGCCCCCGCCTCCCGCGGGGCTCAGTTAGCCACGCGTGTCATTAAACTCCAGACGTGCACATAGGTGGGTTGTTTAGTTTGGTTCTGTTTGCTCAGGGAAGCCCGCAGCGTGTTTTTAAAAGCCGGGATGTGCCCGGAGGAGGGGGAGCCGGGCTCGGTGCTGCGCAGAGCCGGGGGTGCCGGGGTCTGTGCCCTGGAGCGAGGGAGCCCTTGGCTGGGCAGCCCTTCAGCCCGGGGTGAAGGAGAAGATGTCCTTGAGCCAGAAGAGCCCTCCTGTGCGCACTCGTGGCCGCGCAAACCGCCGTGCGGGGCGGCGGGTCCGGCCCCGCTGCCCCCGGTGCCGCGCGCCAGGCAAGCGCTTCCAGCCGGGGGGGGAGGAGGCAGCAAAGCCCTCCTGTAATGCCTGGGAGAGCCCCGGGCAGCTCCGCCTGTCGCAGGCTCCGTCCTCGCAGCTTGTTCAGCAGAACAAAATGCCGTGTAGCTCTTGGGGACAACGAGGGGAAGGGAAGCGTGAACCTGTGCGCTCGGTGCTGGGTGAGGGAGAAGTCACTTCAACAGACACTGCTTCCCCTCTTGCGTTTGTGTCCTCCCAAAATCGTATTGAAAAGAGACAGATGTTGCTCCAGGAATCTTTATTTGAAGACTTCCAGCCAGCTCTAATTAAAATTATGGGAGGCTCAGGGCTTAAATGACTCAGTCTCCCAGGAAAACTGTGCTGCATCTGAGGTGGGATCCACCTCTTTGCTCCAAGTGGCATCACGCTGATCAGGGCGCAGGAGGCAGGAAGCAGGTCCATGAGGAAGGTGGGATGGGCTCTCGTGATGGGTTGGCACGTGTGAGGGTGGAAAAAACGTGGGTGATGCCAGGCCAGTCTCACCAACATGAGGAGCTCTGCAGCCTGGCTGTGGCCGGGAGGCAGATGGGAGCTGTGCTGTGCCCTGTGGACCCCTCCCCACCCCCGATCTTGGGCCCCCCCCCCTTGAGGACCCAGCTCACTCAGGGGGCCCTGTGGGCTGCAGTAATGAGCTCCAGTCCCT
>NW_009953489.1:1164679-1182300 GCF_000747805.2 Chaetura pelagica | reverse complement strand
CCCCCCCTTGAGGACCCAGCTCACTCAGGGGGCCCTGTGTGCTGCAGTAATGAGCTCCAGTCCCTCTGTACAAAGCTACAGAGCAGCTGCTGGATTCATTACACCCTTTATGTGAGCAGGGGTGGCCAAGGGGGTTCACATATTTGCACAAACAATAAGTACTGTCTTCCTTGTCTTGGCAAACAAGAGCTCCAGGAGGCCTCCACATCCTCCATCTCTTCAAGTGATGGCTGCTTTGTTTCCCTACGATAATTTCATTATTCTGTTTGAATACATTTATATGTTGCTAAGCCACACATAGCAACATGGATCTTGTCTCCATGGCCCAGCCTTTCTGTGATCAATATTGAGTAATTCTGCAACTCTCACCATACTGTGTTAAATAAGATTGGGTTTAAAATAATAAGAAGATTATGACACTCTTGAATTCAAAGCCAGTAAAGCACCTGATGTGGTGGGCACTCAGAGAAATGCAGACCCCCATGTGCTGACCCAGCAGGGCTGCCCTGTGGTGGGATCACATCTGCCATCTGTGCCATGGTCCTTCCTGATGGGCAGAGGCCCTTGATTCCCTGACAGAAGGAGGTGCAGCCCATGTGGTATCTGTGCTCTGGGCCATGGCAGTGCTGGTATTTTCCTTAAATCCCACTGAACCCTCATTTAGGCCTAACAACTGAGCAGGGGGAGGCAGCAGTTTCTGTGCACAGCCCCAGCTATATCCAGGGGGGCTGCTTTGGCTGCTGCCATCAGCATGGTGTTTCAGAGACCCCTGAAGGGGTGTGGGGCTGTGGGACAGCAGAGCACAGGCAGGCACCAGTGACAGGCAGGGCTGGTCCCACTCTGCTCTGTCCTACAACAGGCCTGGGGTGGGCTTTCTCCCACGTGCTGTGGGACCCTCAGGGTGTACCCGCTGCCCTGGCCCCCTTCCCTCCCCACCAGCACAGCTGAAATTGTCTCTCTTTTTCTTTAGGTTTCTGAGAGTTTCTGTGTGAGGGACCCACAACACCAAGGCTCTTCCAGCAGCTGGAGGATGGCAGGTTGGAGGAGCTTCCATGCAGAGGGAGGGCTGTCCCAGTCCCGGCAGAGCAGTTAGCTCTGTGCTTCTTCCTAGCAGCATGTGCAGACAAAACCAAGGCAGGACTGGGGCACCCTGAGGGCTCACAGGATGTCATGAAGACTGCCCTGTTCCTCTCCAGGGACAGGCAACCAACAGACAGGTACTCATCATGACTCCTGCCCAGCCTGGGTGCTGGCCCGGGGGTCCCTGCAGCTCCTGTAGGTGGGGCAGCGGCACCACCAGCTGAGCCTGGTGAGTGGGGGGCAGCTGGAGCCCTAAGGAAGACACCAACGGACTTTAGTAGCATCTTTAGGAAAAAAACCTTCACCCTGCTGCTCCCGGGGCTCCCACTGCTGCTGTTACATTTTCTCTCCCTCTGTCCTTGGCATCCAACTCGTCCTCCTGTTGCATCCCTAGTGTTTAGAGCTCAGAAAATGTGTTGGGGTTTTTGCAGATTCTTATGACAGTAAATGTTGAATTTAAAGGCAACCTTCTCTCCGTGTGTTGGTGGGATATCTCATGGCCAGGCATAGCTGTACAGGGCTGTGTGTGGGGAGGGGGTTTGGCCGTGGTGCAGGAACAGGGCACCGCATGCCGGGGGCTCTCGGCCGCAGGGACCACCAAGGCCTACATGAAAAATGTCTCAGCTAATTGCCCGTAAATGTTGTCGCTCATCAGCTCACTTGAAAAACACACTCAGAGTCGCTATGGCAATTCCCAGCAGCACTTTGAAGCAGATCCTGAGTCACTGATGCCTTGGATCACACCACAGCAGTGACCGTGGTGTCCCGGCCCTGCCACGGTGCTCCAGGCAAAGGCAGGTGTTGCTCCTGGAGAGACACTCGTGGGCACCTGGTGTGTGACAGGGCCAAGGGACACCAGGCAGGACATCCTGCCTGCCCGTAGACACCCAGGAGGAGGGGGTGGCACCAACAAGGAGGGTGGGGTAGATAGTTAAAAAGGACAAAGCCTGCCTTTTTAAATGAACTGCAAAATTTATTACAATGGTTTGCTTCTGACAAGGAAGTTGGTAACCTCCTGCCTGGAAAGGAAGGGTGGGGAGTGGCAAAGGGGAGGGATGAGAGGGAGAAAAGGATATGAGAGACAGAGAGGGAGAGACACTTAAGGACACTTTTCATTTTCTGAAAATAAAACATCTTTTACCTCCCAAACCATTTTCTCCAGTTCTTTAAGTTCACAAAAGGAAGGTGAAACCAAACCACAGACTTCAGGAGAAAAATGCACAAACATGTTGAAAAGCAGAGACAAACATGCTCTTCTGCATCTAACAATCTTCCATAATCCACAGCTCCTCAAGGCACCAGCTGTGCCAGCCCCTCCAAGCCAGGGGCAAACACCCACCGTGGAAAACAAACCTGAACCAACTCTGGCCCTGCTGGAGGAGCCGCAGTGGATCTGGGGGCGACTAGTGGGAGGAGAGGAGAGCATGGCTGAGACCGAGAGAGAGCAGCAGCACCAGTCCAGCACATCCCAGCTCAGGGGGCTGCAGCCCCCCTAGTGCTGCCCAGCCATGTCTGTGAACCCCTGTCCCACAGTGGGAGAGGAACTGACAGCTCTTTTCTTGTGGCTCCAACACAGCACAATTCTTATTACTCCTTACTCGTGTGCTTAGGCAGGTAAATGCAGGAGGGGGCTGCAAAACTTCCCAGCTCCCCTGAGCCCATGCTGGTGTGGGAGCAGCTCTGGGCTTTGCCGCCTGGACCTGCTGCTCCCCACACTTTCCTCCTGCCTGGCCAGCATCACCTGCTGGGGGAAGGGGACAGGGTCTGTCCCTGCCCCATTCTACCCCTTGGCTCTTCTCCAGGCACTGCCTGGACTTGGCTGATGGCTGGAGGGAGGCAGGACCTTTGCTGCCTGGGGTCATCATCCTGGGGCCACCTTGTCCTCATGCTTCAGAAACCAGCTGAGTTCATGGTGCCAGTGCTGCCTGGCACTGTGACCTGCAGAACTTTCCAGCCACAGGGATATTGTGCTGGCAATGTGAGCACAGCAGCAGGGCATAAAGGACAGTCCCCTCCTCCTGCTACTGAATTTCTTAGAGCTTCCACAGCAAAGCTTTGACATTCCAGAGATGACTGCAGACACCTGTGGGCTCTGGGCACTGTGGCTGCCATAGGCTGCAAAGACATGGCTGGGATCTCCAGCACCAGCAGATGCAGAGAAACCAAATCTCAGCTTCTGGCTCAGTTCTGCCTGTCCCCGTCCCCTTCCCCACCTGTCATTGCTTGGCCAGGGCAGTGATGGGACATAGAGCAGGCGCTGTGGGAAGCAGGGAGTGAGGACCCTGGCACACACACCTTGGGGTGTCAGCACAGCTGTGGCGGCTGATACCTTCAGCTCTGGCATTCTCCTTGGCTTCTGCAGAAACCCTCTGTCTCCATGCTGGTGCCTGGGGACACTCCCACCACCACAAAACCCCAACCTGGGGGGGTTCATCTCACCTCTCCCCTGCCCTCTGCACGAGGGGTCCTGAGATACAGGGCAGGGTTGGGGGAGGGAGGGCAGAGGTGCAGAAACAGCTGGTAGGGGCAGCAGGAGAGGAGCATGAATAGGACAGAAGCCAAGACAGGCTTTACCTTTCCTTGGCACCTCAGAGCCAGGCCAGGCAGAGACAGGTCAAGCACCGAGTGTGCAGAGGAGCCGAGGGGCAGCCGAGCCCACAGCCTCACAGCCCTCAACTGTCCTTACTGCATATTAAAATAAACCATCTGGGACTTTTCCAATAGTACAGGTTAAATAGCATCACTGAGAAAGGTGGGGTGGAGAGGTGGCACGGCCCCCCAGCCCCGGGCAGGCATCCTGTGCCGCTGGCAGCGCGGGGGCTGCGCCGGGTCCCTGCTGGTCACCGCACTTACGTCCGCTTGGCGTGCAGCATCTCGATGAGGAGGTTGTTGCAGGGCACCTCCCCGCTCAGGTGCTTGTGGTACAGGTACTCCTCGGCCTGCATGCTCAGCGCCCGGACCTCCGCCAGCCGCAGCAGCAGCTGCCGAAACTTGTCGGCAGAGTGGGGGTAGTGGCAGAGCGTGTACTCCAGCAGGGCCGCGTTGGCCTTCTCCTGAGCGTCCTTAGCCAGCGTGTGGTTCTCCAGGTACTTCACGTCTGCAAGGGGAGGGACAGGATGGTGAAATGGTGCCAACCAAACCCACATGTCTGCCCCGTCCATACCGTTTTGTGCCAGGAGGAACCGTTGCTCCCGCTCAACACCCATCGTGCACAAGAACACAGCACAGAACAGGTCCTGCACCCCATCCCTGCCTGGCCACAGCCTCCCCAGCCCTATCCCAAGGCCTCCCCCAGTGCTGAACATGGATGTCCAAACCCCACTGGCAGCAGGAGGGCCCATGACCCCTCTACTCTCACCACCCAGAAATGTGCAAAGCTGAAACTTGTTACCAGCTGTGCCCACAGGCAGGGAGCTGCTGCCGTCAGCCCTGCTCAATTCCTGAAGGTCGAGGAAGTGGCTGAATTAATTCCCTGATAAACCTCATCTTTCCAATGTGGCAACAGGGCTCACCAGCCTGGAAACCCAAATCCCCCGTCTCGCCAGGGCCGCAGCAGCTCCCCCGCAATCCGGCTGCCCCGGTGCCCACCCCCTGCAGGCACTGACGTGCGGGCAAATCCAGGTCTGCTTTGGCAGCCTGGGCTGGGAACAGGGAAACCTGGGCACAGACCTGGCCAGGGCAATCAGGTGTTCAGGCCTTTCTGGCTTTCATCCCAAAAAAGAAGGAAAACAAACATGGCTTAGACGCAGAGGGGTCCCTGCTGAAGCCGAAGGGCTGAGCAGCAAAACGCGATGCAGGTGCTGGAGGGGGCTGAGCAGGAGGGAGTGGATGGGATCCCGGGATGTCCACAGCTCCCAGTGCTGCTCCAGCCCAGCAAAGCTGGGAGCCCCCAGCCCGTGCTCAGGCGGAGCCCAGGGAGCAGCAGAGCAGCCAGGGGGTCTGCAGGACTGCTGGGGAGCAGAGGCACAGGTGGGGGTGCTGCAGGACCCCCAGGGAGCCACAGCCTCTGGCCATGCCCACGGCAGCAGTGCCAAGCTGCACTTTATCAGATCACCCTTTTCTTTTCACTCCTGAGGCACACTTGCTCCTGCTGTGGCCATCTCCCTTCTCCCTGGGTTGTTGTTATGAAATCTCTTTATCTGCATAAGGTTATTGTCCATGTCATTAAAAAAAAAAAAAAAAAAAAAAAAAGTTATATTGATAAATGTCAAATCTATCCCCTGAGTTGGCTCAACAATAGCTAGTTCTACTCGATGAACTCACCTGGTTCTCTGAAAGACCCTATTCACTGTTTAATTGAATATTTGAATAATGTTTTCATTCCTGCAAGGAATAAAGAGTGTTGTCCAAATAACATTGACTCACTTCATTTAGAGACACTGCAGCAGTTGCAAAGACTGTCCTGTGACAAAGCCTCCCATCACACATACAGATATGCCTGGGATTATTTCTATGCCCTCAAGTGTTCTTCCTATTCACAGCTCCTTTTGTTTGGGAGAAGCTGCTGATAAATTGCAAACGCTTAAGGGAATGTGGGCTATAAAAGCCTCTCTTCCTCCCCTCCCCAAGAGTAGCTGCTTCATGAATGTAAGTCATGAAATCGAATGATAGGTCAATCCATTAAGGCTCTATTAAGCCCTTCTGTAGAACAAAGCTAACCTGTGCCGTCCTCATAAATATTGCTATTTTGAGAAGCCCTAATTTTAATTAAATCTCTTTACCTGCTCAGGAGAGAAATCTATTTAGAACTCAAATGGCAGCTCTTGTGAGCGGGGCTTGGCTTTGATTGTGCTGTGGCAGAGTGGTAAATGTGGAAATTCTCTTGTTAAAGGCAATTACATCCTGCACATAATACACAATCCCATCCTCTACAGCTGAGCCTGCGAAGGGCAAATTACTCCAAGTGAGCTCTGCAATATGGAGAAAAAAAGTTGGATTTGGGATAAAATTACGTATGGGAAAAAATACCGATTGGATTCCATGCCCTTCCTGAAAGCCACTGCTCCAGGGAAGTGGAACGGCGGCCGTGGCTGTTGGAGCTGTCTGTGCTCTGGGCAGAAGCCTGGGAAGGTCCCAGCTCACAGCATGAGCCCCACTGGGACCTTTATTTCCCAGCCAGGGCACTGTTTGTGCCACACCTTATCACTGTTTGAACAGCGAATGATCATATCCCATTGCTCTGGATTTCAAAACAGCTCTAGAGGAAAAGAAAGCTGTGGGAGGAGATGCCACAGGTGCAGGACAGGCCGGCAGGGCAGCTCGGGCACCCCAAGATACCCTGCCTGCTATCAGGGACATGTCCACAGCAAACCACAGACAAACCAGCGGGTCCCTCGGACCATGCTGGCCCTGACCCTGGCCCCTGGGATGGGGAGAGGATTCCCACCGGCCACAGCACATCAGTGCTTCCACTTCACCCATTAACCCAGAGGTGGTGCCGCTCCTGAACTGGGCCGGCCCCACAGCAATGGGGACACAGTGATGCAAACTCCCTGTCAAGCACCAAAATACCAAAATACATGGCAGTGTCTGTTCAGCACAGAGTGCAGCTCACAGCTGGCTGTGCTTGGCACCGAGTCCCTGCATGGGACCCATGGAGCACGAACACAAGTACAGACTGAGGTGCAGGGACAAGGACAGGGATGGGGAAGGGGCTGGGTTGGGCTGGGGATGGAGACAGAGACACCCTGAGCTCAGCATGAGCACCCAGGCACTTTAGGGACCCAAGCACAAATTTCCCTGGGGAAATACTGGCTTCTGCCGTGTCCAGGCACATGTAATTAGCAGTGGCCATGGAGGTGTGTGAGGTGAATCAGCCGCGGCGGCAGAGGTGTGAGCAGGGAGCAGGGGAGCCAGATGAGCCCCTTGCAGGCCCCGCTGCCTGGAGGTGAAGGTGTCAACACGGGTGATGAAGGAGGCTGGAGACCCTGGGGCAGGAGCAGACGGAGCTGTGCAGCCTCAGGGACGCGGCGGGCTCTGGCAGCAGCACCCGCAGCTCCCGGGTATTTTGTCTGGGGGAGGCAGGACGGTGTGAACTCGCCGCCTCGGCCCGACCGCAGGCTCCGGGGCTGAGCCTAATCAGGAGCGGTGCGCAGCCCCTGCCCTGGCACGGGCCCTCTGACGCAAATCCCAGGAGATAGGGACAGCCCCGGCCCCCGCCTCTGCCAACGCGCCTGTTTTGCCGTGGCCGTATCAGCCGGTTGTTTCCCTGCCCGCTGCGACGGGCAAGTGACCAAAACAGGCTCCGCTCAGCCAGGGGGTTGGCACAGCCCCCCGCGGCCGGGGGCAGTGCCCGGGCCCGTGCTGGGAGACATTTTGCACGTTTTGGCAGGTCCCAGCCCTCACTCCTCATCAAAAGTCCTTTTGTCACCCATCAGCACAGCAGCTGGCACAGTCAGACCCTCCTCGAGCTCCCTCCAGTCACGTTCCCGCCCCGAGCCCCACAGCAGCACAGCCCTGACCACCCGGCACAGCCGCCCTCAGCCAGTGCCCCCGCGGTGACACTCACCGAGGCTGAAGAGGATGAGGAACTTGAGGCAGACGAACTCCTGCCGGTCCACCTGGAGTGAGTGCAAGTGCAGGACCAGCTCCTGCGCGTGCAGCACCAGCGTGTTCAGGATGGAGCCGGCCTGGGCCGTGATGGTCGACATGTCCACCTGTGGGGACAGGGACAGCATCAGGCACTGCAGCCGCAGCCCCCCGGGCCCTGCGGGGCAGGAGCTGGGCACCAGCCCACAGCCCTCAGCAAGAAAGAGGGGCAGCAAAGCAAAGGCTGGTGGGTGAAACGGGAACCCTGTTTCTCCTGTGCCACTGAAATCAGAGGGGCCCTTTTCAGAGCGCTGGCACTGCTGGTGTCTCCAAAACCCACCCCCAGGGAGGGAAGGAGCCCCTTCTCACAGCCCATCTCTGCAAATACAAATGCGGCAGTTTATCTTTCCAGGAGAAACATCTGTCTCCAGAAGTGAGAACTGGATGCTGGGTCAGGATGGGATAAAATGGGACAGGACCCCGTGGGCCTGGCTCACCTCCTGGCCGGTGACGAGCAGCACGCTGTGGTCCTTGCCGTGCTGCAGCTGCCGGTAGACGTGGTCAAACACCAGCAGCTCACTCCAACAGTTCTGCAGCAGCTTCATCTGGTCACCCACCTGAAACACAGCCAGAGCCACACTGCTGACACCCAGCACAGAACAGTATGGGGTTTTCCACCAAACTGGCATCATGGTCAAAGTATAACTTATTTTCACTGCTCAAGCATCCAGAAGTAGAGCAGTGAGTCCAGCCATCAGCGCCGTTAGATGAAGCAGAGCCATGCCAGGCCCCACGCCTGGATGTGGGGATGCTGCTGGCCTGGCCAACTGCTCAGCTGCCCTCTGCACTGCCTGCTGAGAGTCACCCTGGGTCAGTGGCTTCATCCTTTCATTGCTGCTCTCTGTGGGACCTCAACTCCTCTCTGCAAAGAGCTGAACCCCAACCCTGCCCAGAGCCCCCCTCTCCTGCACAGCTGGTGCAGGGAAAGGGCTGGGGTTATCCGTAATGCTTCCCAGCAGAGCACGTTCAGCGCTAGCAGAAGAGCTCTGCAGTGCCATTGTGCTTGCTGCCTTTAATAGAAGGAAGACAGATGCAGTATTGCAGGCCTGGATAATGCTCTCGATTTGCTGAAGAGGCTGCAATAAACCAGTACTGGAAGATTGCAAAAGGAATGAAAGTAGATGAGAAAGAGCTTTATGGCCTCACAGCCTGGCACTCTTCGTGAGCCGCTGGGATTTGTTTCTCAGGTGCAGCGGGTGGGCAGCCCAGAGCAGTGCAGGGAGGGAGCTGCGGCTGCCGGGGCTGCCCGAGGTGAGAAACCTGCCTGCAGGGGGGAGCTGGGGGGCTGCCAAGGCAGAGGAGCCCTGGTACATGGCCCAGCTGTACAGATTGTGAGGTTCCTGTTCAGCTGTTAAACAAAGAACTAGGGGAAAGCTCATTCTGCATCAAAACAAACTGGAGATTTTCTGCATTCCTGGTGACCTCCGGCCAAGCGAGGGACTGGCTGCAGCCATGGCCAGCCCTGGCCAGGAGCTGGGCCCCTGAGCAGCAGCATGTGGCCAGCCCAGCCAGTGCTCAGCTCCTCCACCCAGGCTGAGTTGTTTTGGAAGCTTCTTCCTGCCCCTCATTCCTGAGCGGGATGAGCTCCGGAAGGGACAGACTGAAGGGTTTGCTCTGGAAACTGTTTTAAAAAATTCAGCTTTTCCAAAAGGAAGCATTTTGACAATTGTCACATTTTTTCTTCCTTTAAAAATGACTCATCAGCTTCTCCCAAAGCAACAGGCAGGCTCAGCTCCCTCGGCCGAGCACCTCCCCACATCCCAGCAGTGGCACATTGTGCCGTCCCGCTCCGGCATGCCGGGGCCTTTCCCAGGAGCATCGCTGCGTGATCCAGCTCCTGTGCTGTGGCTTTGTTGAAGAGGGCTCCTGATGGAGACCACCTTCCTGTGCCCAGCAGCAGCCTGGCCTCCCAGGAGGGGGGCAGAGCAGAGGGCTGCTCACAGGCAGCCGATCCGCGGCCATCAGGCCTTCCAGCGAGGTGGCACACACCCGCTCTTGCCTTTAAAAGTTAGGCAAAGGATCTTCCTCTTTTAATGTCAAGGCTTTCCAGCAAAGTGCTTTATCAAGGACCTGATGCAACCCGTCTTTAAGAGGCAATTTTAAAAAAAAAAGAAAAGAAAAAAACACCACAACAACCATTTAACCCATTCACAGAACCACCACCAGCCACGAAAAGTGCCCTTCTGCTGGCTGTGACCCACAAAACAATCCCTTTCCCTGAAACCAAGGCTTGGATGAAGGGTGGGGGGAGGCAGAGTGTGTGCAGGCATGGGCTGCAGGACGCACATGCAGATGCACCACATGAAAGTCTTAAATCTCCTGCAACCTTCCCTGTGGGTCCATAGCCACAAAGGGATGAAGCCCCTGAGGGTGTTCGGGTTCCAAAATTGTGCCCAGGCCACCCTAGGGCCTCAGCATCGCAGAGCCAAACCCCCACGGGGGTGGCACAGCCCTGCTGATCCCTGCACTGCTGCTCCAGGGTACCACCATCACCTCTGCAGAGTTAGGACACAGAGACCTCAGGCATCCCAAGTGGGTCCAAGGACACCTGTCCCCAACCTCTCTCCACTCGGCTTCAACACCCATGAGCACAAGAGGCACTTGGATGCCCCCAACCTGCCTTCACCCCAGGGATGGTGTCCAGGCCTCCTCCCAGAGCCTTGGTGCAGGATTTGCCCTGCAGCTCTCACACAGGTGCAGAGCACACACCAGTGCCCCGAGCCCTGACAATTACTAGGTAGGAGCAGGACCTGTCACCTCGGCACCGAGAAGTGTGAGGGGATTCATGTCCAGCAGCCACCACAATCAAAACCCGCACAGGACTGAGGTGTTAGTGCTCAGTGCAGGCCCCCATCCCCCTGCCCAGATACCACTGTGATGGGCATCTTAAAGCAAAAAAACATCAAGGCCAGTGTGTCAGGGCCAGGATCACATCTCCCTGCTGGCAGAGCACGCTGCTCTGGCCCAGAATGCTGCTTTTTGCAGGTGCTTCCCAGCAGCAAAGCCACGTGGGCATCATGGCTCTGGGTGTGTCCCCTGGGAGCCAGGGCAGGGCTGTGCCAGTGGGGTGCCAGCAGGTAGGGAGAGCCATCACATTTCCCCCAGTGCAAAGGATGCTAAATATTGCTGCACATCCACCACCAGAAGGAGAGTTTAAATCTGCCAAAAACTCTCTGGCTGTTGGCCAGGAGATGGGGTCAAGCTGACCCACGCATGCTAAAGCGAGTGACTGCAACTGGGTCTTGCTGTGGCTCCGAGGTCTCCAAGGAGAAGTGAGGGAGAGCAGCCCAGCAGGCAGAGCCAGCAGCCCACAGGGACCCCTCAGCCAGGGGGGCAGTGCTGCCTTCAGCATTCCTCTCTGCCACTGGGGCTTGCCTGCGGTTGGGAGGGTGGTTTGCCCAGGCCCCATAGCAAGGAGGAGCTGAGGTGGGGACCAGCATCACCCCAGCTCTCCATGGCCATGCTGTGCCCCTCCAGCAGCTGCAGAGACCCCGCCACACACCCAGCCCAGCCCGGCCTTCGGGCTGAAACCACGGCAATTTGTTTAACATTCCTCGCTGCTCAGCCCAATCTAAAGGTCACCGCACCCCTGTGTGTGTAATATTTATATGTACATATGGCAGTAACCCCTATATAAACCAGGCAGTGCAAGATGCACGTATACAAACCAAAACCAGACACAGTGTTAGTGTGCAAGGGTGTGCACGTGCATGCACATTTCTCTGTCTCTTTCCATATATATAGATAAAAATTACATTCAAAAGGACAAAGTTGCCTGAGACTCACGACCCAACAAAATATATTTCACCCCCAGCCCATATTTTTCTTCCTGAAGAGATGCTGCAAATCTTCCCTCAGGCCTGACACATCTCATCTAGACTCAGTTAAAGTTGGTATTTATGGGCGCCAGCGCTGACCCCTTCCCCTCCGCCCGGCCCGGCCCCGATGAACAGGCGGCCCCAAATCCCCCTCTGCCCGCGCTATTAGCGCTGCCTGCGAAGGCCGGCGCGGTCCGTAATTCTCCCCCTGCTGACACCAGATGAGCGCCGCGACATCAGTCTCCCCGGCGGATTGGCATGGGGACCCTCGTTTGTCAGTGGCAGACTGACAGAATTACTGGCCCTTAAATGAAACGATATATCTGGGAAGTTAAATCTGTTTTCAATCTGCCCGCCCCGCGCCTGTGAGCAGACGTGGCGTGCGAGCCGATGTCAAGAGGCCATTAGCCCATCTCCCCCCTTTCCCTGGGCGCAGCGCTGGAGCTGGGGGGGGGGGTCTCTCCAAGGGACCCCACTCCAGCCCCTCTGCCAGGAGTAGATGGCAAAGCGCCCAGTCTGCTGCCAGCTCTCACCAGGATGCTGGTGTTGGTATGGGAATGGGAACAAGACCTACCAGATCCAGGTGGAACCTGCTCCCGCTCTCCCTGGGCAGGAAGCAAAGGCTGGTCCTGGCCCATGAGCTGGTGTGTTCCTGTGTCCATGGTTCCTGTCCCTGCTCCAGGCTCCCTGCATGGCCCGGGGAGAAGGCAGCTGTCTGCAGAACAGCCCTGCAGCAGCTTGGGCAGGGGCACTGTGCATGCTCTGGAGCCATGTCCCAACACAATTCCCTTCCAGCCTGCATCCCTGCATCTGCGTCAGCCAACAAACATTCCCCGGCCTGGGATGGAGACCATTCCCAGGGGACAGAGAGGGCTGCTCTGAGGAGTCCTGAGCTCCCAGGAGGGCCATCCTGGCCATTGATGTCTGCACTCTGAGCCTGTGCCAGCAGGCTCTCAGGTGAAGCCATCAACTCAGTGCTGGCAGGAGCTCATTTATTGCCCCAGCAGCTGTTTGCTTTTATGTGCCAGCAGGAGCTGGAAGGGGATTTCAGGAGCTCCAGACCTACTCCTGCTTCCCAACAGCTTCTCTCCATGTGCCCAAGGGAAAGCCACCACTCACACCAGGGCAGACATGCCATGCTGGGTGGGCAGTAGGCAGCCCTGGTACCATCCCTGGGAGGAACACAGGCAGAGGGGCTCAGCACCACAGCCCTGTGCCAGGGGCTTGGAGCCAAGACCAGTGACAGCCATGATTTCTCACACTCCCTCTGGAGTCAGGGCAGGAGGTGGGGCACCGTGGTCCCCAGCCCTGCAAGACTAGAAATTTGCCCTTGGCTCGCCACAGGGATGAAGGAGAAAGGCACAAGGATGATGGGTGCGGTTGCTCATGCAGAGCTCCTTTCCATGGGGCACCATGTCCCATGTTCTGGGTATGGCAGGGGACGTTCCCACTCCTGGCAGGACACTGGTGGTAGCTCTGCCCAGGTGAGATCTCTGGCCCTGCATCCCCCCTGGAGCCCCGTGGGAAGAGGAGTGCCTGCTGACATGGATTCACACGGAAACAGCCTATTTTGGTGGCACAATCAGGCTGACAATGGAGTTACAAGGCTATGCAGCAATGCAGCCGGGAGCTGAATTTACACTGTTTACAATATCTCCTGCAAAACAACAGCCACCCTGTTCCCAAAATCCAGGCTGGACACTGATATGATTGAAATGAGCCCAACCCACCCCCACAATGCCATTTCCTGACACTGTTCTGGTAGCCAGGGGGGCTATTTTGAGCCACGAGGCTCTGCTGCGCCCAGCCCCATGGCACCCTGTGAGGTGGACATGGGGAAGAGCTGGGCCCTGTTCTGAGCCAGAGTCCCCACAACACAGCAGGAGGAAGGTGATTTTGGCCTGAGCTGGGTTGCACAGCCCTGTGATTAGAGCACAGGAAGGCACCCAGCTCTCCCAGCTGCTCTGGGATGTGACTCTCTGGGTTTTGACCATGTTGCAAAATTTTCTCTCCCATCTTTGCACCAGTTTGGGATCTTAGTTCAGACCAGGACACAAACAGAAAATGTCTGAAAGCTTGGCAAGGTTTGCAGAATGGCAGAGGCTACCCTAGGCCTGCTAATCCATCCCTTGGCTCCAGTAGGTTTTTGGGGGGGGTTTCCTAGATGGGATGGCCTGGCAAAACAGGGGTCAGCACCATGTGTCTCAGCTGTGCAGCAGAAGTGGCTCTGAAGAAGGTTTGGTGGTGTCCCCTCTCCAGCCAGCCCTGCCCCGGCTGCCTGGTGCTAATAGGCACCCACCTGACAGCATCGATTTTCCTCCCGAAGGCAGAGGACAGAATTGTCTCACCTATAATTCCTCAACGTTACATTTTTCAATTATATCTTGAGCTTGACACCACAGTCACTCTGCCGGCAATCGCCTCCACACCTGCCCCCGCGGTGATGAATCTGAAATCATTAGCCCCAGGGTGACAGCGGGAATCGCTCCGGCGGTGCAGCCGGGCCCCAGGGGCTCTAGTGCTGCTGTGCAGGGAACCAGGAATGGGATGGGGACACACCAGCAGGTCTGCAGTGCTAGCAGCCCCATACTCATGCCCGTGGGCATTGCCCCATCCTCGCAGCATCTTAGCCCCAGCACTGCCCATTTCAGCATTCTGTCCTCACAGCATTACAGCCCCAATCCCACCTGCGTCCCACTGCCCATCCATCTTTCCCCCATACCCAGACTCCTACCTCCAGTTCCTTGAAGAAGATGCAGCTCCGTGCCCACTCCACGATGGCGAAGAGGGTCTGGTCAGCCATCTTGCACATGAGGCCGAAGGTGCTGAGCTTCTCATGCCGGCCTTTGCCCTGCTCCTGCTGCAGACAGGCCAGTATCCGCGCCTTCACCTGCGCCTCGTCAGGCTCCAGCTGCAGCAGCTTCAGGATGACCTCAGGGATGTCAGGGGGGGAGCTGCTGGGGTAGGTCTCTGGGTACACATAGGCGGGCACGGACTCGTGTGCGTTTGTGTAGTGGTCTGGGTACTCGGACTTGATGGTGCGGTTGGGGAAGGAGGGGTAGTGGTAGCTGGCGAGCGGCACGTGGCTGGGCACAGTCATTCCCAGGGAGGGTGTCCCATAGGGGCTGCGCTCGTAGTCGATGGGCGTCAGGGCAGCGGGGTTGGGCGGCAAGGTCTTGGCCATGGCGTGGATGCTGTGGATGGTGGAGGACAGGCTGTAGTCGTTCTGCACCGGGGACATGATCTGAGGCACAGTCTCCAGCTTGAAGCCATTGGCACGGATCAGAGCTTTCTTCTGCTGCTTTAAGGCACGGTCCCGCTTGTACATGGGTCCAAACTTGTTCCTCCCTCCGCGCATCCGGTCGGCTCGCACAGCTGGGGGCAGAGAGAACACAGAGGCTGCAGTGAATGTGTGTAGAGGGAGACCAGAGCTTCCAGGGAGCATGGGAAAAATGATGGGGGGGATTTGGGAGTCAAACAGGGCTGTGGGGCACTGGGGAGACCTTCCCAGAAAGTCACTGCCAGGACTGTGCCACTCCCAGCCCAGCCAGGCACACCAGGTACATGGCATGGCAGGTTTGGATTCCTGGTCCTAGCTCCTGCCTTGCTGGTGTCATCTTCAGAGTCTCTGGAAACGGCAGGAGAGGAAGAGACATTCAGCTTTAACCATGGAACAGGCTGGGGAATAAAGCAGCTTGCAACCCTCATGGGTTAGAGGACAGCCAGTGAAGCCTGGGGAAAACAGGGGGCTGAACAACCACTTTCATTTTTATTACCTCGGACTCTGGACCAACCCCGGGGTTTCCCTTGTTTCTTCAGAGCCTGGGATCCCCCAGCCCCCTAGGGACCCTAGGCCGCCTGCATCCAGGCTGCACAGGCTTCTTTTCTGCCAGTCTCTTCCTCTCCTGCAGGCAGCGCGGTGCCAGGTCCCATCAGACACACTGCGCCCACCGCGGCTTTCGGGCAGGGATCGGCTACAGCCAAGGGACTCTGCCCGAGCCTCCCGCTGCCGCAGTCACTCTGACGGCCCCAGCGCAGTCTCCAGGCTGTACCAAACCAGATGTTCCCTCTGAACCCCCAAAGAAACCCAAGAATGTGTCAGCACGCGAGGCAGCAGGTGCGTCTCTGCAGCCGGGGCTCGTCCCCGCGCTGCCCCAGCCCACCCTTGGAAGAGCCTCAGCCCACAGGAAGCTGGGAGCTGGACGGCAGTGTAGAGGGGTGGAGAAGAGCTCACAGACTCAGCATCACAGGAAAAAAACAAAACAAAACAAAAACAAACAAAAAAACCCCAACCAAACAAAAAAACCCCTCTGCTATTTTGCGTCCTTGCTGACAGCAGGCGGGTCTTGCTTTTGTGTCTCAGCTGTTACCTCGGCCGCTCTTTCTCCTACTTCTCCCGGGGCCGCTGGAAGAGCGAGCAGCCCATCCGGAGAGCCAGGGCACCTCCCGGACTCTCCCGGGCAGGCTGGAAAGGCAGAAGGAACACAGCATCGCGGCGGGAGCAGGGCGGCCAGAGGCATCCTTCGGGGCGGGGGTGCTGCGATCCCCCCCTCCTGAGAGCCTTCCCGCACGCTTCTGGGCAACAGACATCTGTCCCCGGGCAGATCCTCCCTCCAAGGGTACAAGGGGCACAGTCGCAGTCAGCACGTGTGTGTGGCCCTGCCAGGATCCCCCTCGGGCAGACCCCTCCCCCAGCCCCGGCTGGCACCAGCAGACCAGGCACACCCGGCTGCCACCCCTCCCACCCCCCCGCCAAAAGCCCAAGTCTCACATCCACTCCAAGGGATATGTTCCCACCTTCGCTCAAGGCTGGGCCCAGCAATGCCCAGGAAATCACATCCCAGCAGATCCCTGGCCCTGGAGGTGCACGGACAGGGACCCCACTGGCACTGCCTGTACCTGCCCACAGCCAGTTCCACAAGCCCTCCGCAGGCAATCGCTAGTGCACCTTATTCTCCCCCCCAGCATGAACACAAAGGGAGAAGAGGCTTCTTAATTCCTTTCTGCTCCACTTTTCCTGCCATTCGTGCCTTACTTGGGATCAGGAACAACTTGCCGTTTGCTGCGTCCCAGCTGGCTGCCAGGAAGGAGCACCTCAACCTCTGGAACAACAGGACCCCAGTAGAGCTGCCCAGAAAGCCCCTACACCTCTGGCATCCCCCCCAACAAAACCATCTTCCTGCAGCCCCTAAGCCAGACGCCCACAGGCACGGGCACCCAGCCCACCCTGCAGCCCACTGCCCGCTGCCTCAGCCTCGCCTGCCCTCGCCCCGCAGAGCCCTGCCCGAGTGGGTTCCCACCAGGCTCTGCCTCCCTTTGCCCACCTCTCTCTGCCTGGGCGGGGGCCCAGGGGGGGGCCCGGGTGTACCCAGAGTATGCCCAGGGGTGCTCTCCCTGGCCAGGCTTTGCTGCAGCATCCCTTCAGGCACTTCAGGAGGGTTTGTGCCCACACACTGTCCCCAGAATCAAACCTCTTGGGCTTGCTTTTTCCCTCTGGAG
This sequence comes from Chaetura pelagica, assembly GCF_000747805.2. Classification (NCBI taxonomy): domain Eukaryota; kingdom Metazoa; phylum Chordata; class Aves; order Apodiformes; family Apodidae; genus Chaetura; species Chaetura pelagica. Next base: position 1,165,315 of record NW_009953489.1, on the reverse strand, counting down.
CTGGAGGTTCAGCGTCAAAGCGTCACCCCCAATTCCTTGCCCAAAAACACTGGGAACCACGGAAGGATGGGCTCAGTTTTTTAGCACAAAAACGACAGTCCCACAGGAATATCACCCTCGGGTGGGTGACCCCCCTGGCTGCAGGACCGCACTAAGGAACCAACAGCAGGAAAATAAATAACCCCCGATAGATTCCCTCACGGGCTACGGGACCAGACGAGCTCCACAGCGAGCAAGAACTGGTGAAAACGGCAAAACTGAGACTGTGCCTGTCCCTTCCCTGGCACCCCCAGCACTGCCCCTGCCTGCCTGTCCCCGCAGCTCCCAGCCCCTTCCCAGCACCCAAATCCTCCTGCAGCACCAGTCAAAACCTCCAGAAAACACACAGATCAACTTAGGGCACCAGTAGCTCCAGCCTAGGCAGGAGAACGAAAGCGGGATCTGTTTGGAGCCGGGGCTGGGAGCTGGCCCACGCAGGGAGTTTGCAAGGGCTGATTTTGCAGCTCGATGTTGTGTCTTACTCCTGCGCCTCCGCTCCCCGCCTCTCACCCGCTCCGGGAAGAGCGCGGCCGCTGTTCCAGAACACCCAGTACACCCAGTACCTTCTGATTAACCCGCACCCTGCCCTCAGCTCCA
>NW_009953489.1:1164169-1164445 GCF_000747805.2 Chaetura pelagica | reverse complement strand
GCAACAGATGGGTCGGGGATGCCGGGGCCCGAGTCCCGCATCTCGTCGGGATCGACGTCCCTGAGCTGCGCGAGGCGACAGCCGGGGGGAGCGGGAACTGCGCTCCCCGGGAGGCAAACGGGAAATCTGTGATGCTAAACGTCACCAAGGGGAAAAATACCATTTGTGGTGGGTCCGCAGCAGTTTTATCGCAAACCTCATCATATTTAATGTTTTCCTTAAGTCTTGGCTTCTGGAATTATGTGCTTAAGGAAAACAATCATTTCTGTGTTATTT
>NW_009953489.1:1142490-1160643 GCF_000747805.2 Chaetura pelagica | reverse complement strand
GGGCAGGGCAGCTCCGGCAGCAGCTCCGGGCCAAGCGCGGAGGACAGGGGGGAGCAGGGGAGCTCGGGGAGAAGTAGCCCCCATGGGCAGTGCCCACCGCTGCTCCTGGGTTGGAGGAAACTGCTCGGCCAAGGCGTCGGCAGCGCCTGGCTCCGGCCCTGGGGACTCCGGGGGCAGGAGGGACACGAGGCATCTCTGTGCAGGAGGGGGCTCGAGAGCTGCTCCAGGCAATCCATAGGGAACAACGAGCCCCCCACCTCTCTGGGAATGCAGCTTGGGAGCTGCAGGACCAACATGAGAACCAGGAATCCTGAGGGCTGGAACAGAACTGAATGTGTCTGAACAAGAAGAACACCCCACACCTGACCCCACTCAGCACAGAGACCCCGGGCCCCTAGGCCCTGCCAGATCCAGTCCTTTTCCCCTGCTCCAGGGTCCCACCAGCTGGCTGCAGGGAGGTGCTCACAGAGCCCAGGGAATACTGTGTGAGGAGCGCTGGGGTGTGCAGCACTTCCCAACACCTCAAGGACCACCACTAGCAAGGTAGCAGTTCAGACCTACTGCCAGCCATCCCATGTGGAACAGTCACTGCCAACAGTGTCTCAGTCCACCTGTCAGACAGTGGAGTTTTAATTAATTGCTTCATATTCAGGGATTCTTAATTAAATGTTCCATGATGGCAGCAGACCGGCACGGGAACCACTTATGTTCCCAGGCCAGTTGGCCACACATCATGGTCCAGGCTCCTGGCCACAGGGAGCTCAAGGCTCCAGATCTGACTCAGGTGCTGGAGCTGAACCTACCCCATCAGAGCCCACCTGCTCAGTCAGGCTGACCCTTCATGGCTGGTGCAGAGCCACAGCCTGTCCCAGGGTGGGCAGTAGCCTGCTGCCTGCTTGGCTCCCAGGCAGGGACCTCTAAGTTGAGGTGCTTTGCCCCAGTGGAGCTGTAGGGACAGCAGGGATCTGGGGGACCTGAGGCCATGGGTGCCTGGAGCTCCTCTCCGTCTGCGGGCTGTGCTGCCAGCAGCACCCTGCCAAGGGGAGTCGTGGCTGTTGGCCCCACGAGGCTAATCCCACCCAGCTCATCCCACCCAGCTCGCCCCACACCCAGCGGCTGCCCAGGGGTGCAGCGGGTAGGAAGGGGAGCTGGCAGGGAGAGCAGCAAACAGGAAATGGGCTCGGTGGAGCGTTGCTCCGGAGCCACCAGGAATGGAGCCCAGGCTAAGAATAGCAGAGCAGCCCCCCGCGCAGGTCAGCGCTGCTTGGCCGGGAAGGAGCGCTCCTGCCAGCGAAGCCCCTTGGCCACGGCCCCCGCAAGCTCCTGAGGGAGCTGCCGGGCAGCTGCGGAGCAGGACCTGCCAGCAGGGAAGAGGAGAGCAGGAGGGGCCGTGGGGTGGGAGAAGAGCCGAGCAAACATCGTGAGGAACAAAAGCAACTTGGTGCTGAGGGCTGAGGTGCCTGCTGGCACGGGACGGGGAAGGGACAGGGGCTCAGCCAGCCCCAGGCACTAAGGGGTCCCGAATACCTCCCACGCCTGCTCCAGGGTGCGGGGACTGCCTGCATTCCCATGGGTAAGGCGCAGTGCTGGGTGTGCCCCGGGACCCCCAGCTCCACCAGCTGTGCTCCCTGAGCCCCTTGGAAGCCAGATCCGTCAAGTCTGGGCAGCAGCACGGCCGGGGATCCAAGGCTACAGTGAGGCCTCACTCCGCTGCCCGCGATCAGCAGAGCCGCCATCCCCACACCCACTGATGGGGACGTGATGGGAAGTGGAGGCCCACGCGCAGCTCCCGCCTCCTCACCAAGCCCCGCTGTGTCCCCAGCTCAGGCCTTGGCCAGTGCCCTGCCACGGAATGGCGGCGGCGGGTGGGAGATTAATGGGATGGGATGAGGGGACCGCAGAACTCCCCATGGCCACATACTCACCACAAGGCAGCTGCATGCCCTGCTGGGCAGAAGACCCTCGCTCGTGCCGGGCTTGGAGTTGCTGCTCCAGGGGTCTCCGTGGGGCACTGGACGCCACTGCCCTGTCCCAACAGGCTGGGGGATTTATGGGACCCGTGTCCGCCGGGAAGGTGTCGGGGCTCTGGCTGCGCACACGCCGCCCTGGGCAGGACACCAGCCAATCTCCTCCCCGCGGGGGCCAGGCCCAGCCCGAATGGACCCACTTCGGTGCCTTATTGGCTTCTGTAGCCACGTGACCATCCTGAAAAACATCATAATTAAGCTACAAAACACTGGCCATAAACTAGCATTAAAAAGTGACAGAGGAGATAAGTGGGACCCCCACGCACCAGGGGAGAGACACCCGGGGGGGAGATGGGGGGCAGTGGCAGCACCCACGGCCACGCTGATTTACAGCCCAGGGTGGGAGGGAGGCGGCTGCGGGGCACGACGCCTGGGAGGAGTGTGAGCCCATCACAGACACTCAGCACCACGGCTGCCCGGGGCCTCCCCGGCCCCTCTGCAAGGGAGGGGGAGAGGGGGCTCCTCTGTGCATGGCGCCCATGGCCAGCAGCTCCGCATTTGCCAGAAGGGCACAAGAGGAGAGAGGGTGTCCCTGGGCCAGGGACATGGCAGGGCAGCCAACCCCGGCAGTGGGGGCGGGTTTGCCATCTGGGTTCTCCCACCCTCCACCGCTGGGTACAACCCTAACCTGCAAGCACAGCACTGGCCACAGGGCGCAGCTTTCCAACTGCCCTGTGAAAACACAAGAGCAGCACATCCAGGAGCTGGGGCCAGAGACCACAAGTGTTACCTCCCATCCTGCCAGAGCAGGGACTTGCTCCCGCTGCCAGGCCCACGCTCCAGCCACCCATCACTGCGGTGTCTCCTGCCCCGCTCGTTGCCCTGTCCTGCGAGGGGCCTGGCTCCTGCAGCCCCCAGCCCCTGTGCTGGTGTGGGCACCCAGAGTGGCGAGGCAGGACCCACAGCCCTGAGCTCAGGAAGGGCTTGTCCCCTCTCAGCATCAGCCAGGGTGCACGACAGCAACCCCATGGCCCACCCACACCGAGTCGTGGGGAGTAGGGAGCCCCCAGTGCTGCGGCCACAGGGAACAGAGCAGGAGCAGTGAGCCGCACAGCCCTGATTGTTTTTTCCTCGCTCTGCAGCTGAAGAGAGAAGAAAAACTAATGAAAACAGAGCTCTGGAAGAAGCTCCAGGCCCAGGGCGGCTTCCGCCCTGATCCCCAGCAATTATCAGCCACATGCCAGATGTTCCGACGCGATGCCAATGTCAGAGAAAATAAATCTGTGGCAGGTTCAAGGTCCCTGCCGGGCCGGCACGCAGCGGCTCATGGCTCAGCACCGCACGAGGCGGGGACGGAGCTGCGGGGCAGCGCGGCCGTTTCCTCCTGCCAGGCATTGTTCCCCCGGGAAGCCCCGGCCCCACGCCGCCCGCTCGCTATTTTTGCAGCAAGGTGCTTTCGGGGGTAAATACGTCCCCACCGGCCTTGGGCACTTTCCTTTGCACCGACCGTTGCCAAGGCCGTGGCCCAGCTCCTGCAGGGGGCAAGCAGCCCCGGGTCAGGGCCAGTGCATGGGCCACAGTGCAGCCCAACAGGTCCCAGCCAGTGGTGAGAAGTGGATTTGGGAAGGCCACTCCAGAGCTGCCACACAGGGGCTGGGCAGAGCTGGCTCCTGTCAAGGCGGGTGGGTGCATGGGGCTCCTGCAGCACATACCAGTGCACACAGAACCCATGTTGAAGGCTGTGGGCTGCCCAGACGTGCATGGGGACAGGGAGGAAATGCAGGCTGGGGTGATGTTTCAGTGGCCACAGCACCCAGGAGAAAAGGATGGGCCTCCAGCCACACAGGTCCGTGGGGGCTGGGGACGGGACAGCTGCTGTTGAGGGCTGGGGATGGGTCCCAAACTCACCGTCCTTCCACAGCATTGTCAAGGCCAAAGAACCAGGACAGCCTTTGTGCTCCCAACGGGCCCAAGCACTAACATCACCAAAGCCCCAGTGATTGCCCCATCTCAGCTGGCCGTGGCGCAGCTGGAGCCGCACCACCCGCCGCAGCTTTGGCTCCTCGCTGGTGCGCAGCCTTGATGCTCAGCAAAGCATATCTATCTCCTGCTCGGATTTTATCTCCATCCACTCAGCTTATCGGCGGCGGGGCAGCCCTCCTGCCTGCGCCACGTTCCCGGAGCGTGCCTGCAGCAGGTGTGGTCAGCACTACTGTTTGCCAGATCTGGCTGCCTGCACCGCTGGCTGCCCGCAGTCCCTGACTCCGGAGCCCGTGCCGATAATGCACGCGCGGCGAGGACTTTGGTGATAGTGTTCCCGATGACATTACCTTGTCCCCTGCATTCTTCCGATGCCACGCACGCCTCGGCTCGGGGCGCGGGCGGCCCGGCCACCTGTGCAGATGGGGCGCAGGCAGCGCCGGCAAGCGCTGGTGGTCTCCTCCCGGGGGGACTCATTGACATATCAGTCACATAGTTCTGCATAATTGGGACTTGGATGCAGCCTCTCTTTATGTTTCCTCTTGGCAGTTGCCAACAACATGAAGTACTCCTGGGTCAAAATGACAGCCTTTTGTTTACTATTCCTGCTTATGTGCCTCATTTTCTTCAAGGATAAGAGCTCTTTATAGGAATCTTTATTGTGATGAGGTTACCAGAGAGAAAGATTTCTCTCCAGCTTTCTCTCTCTCTCTCTCACAGCTGATTAGCAGGGTTGGCTTGTGGGGACAGGGACATGGAGCTCGAACCCAGCACCCACCTCATGGCTGGGCCCCCCAGCCATGAATTACATCTGCTCTGGCATAGTTCTACCCCATCACCACACAGCCCCATGCAGGGGTAGCCAAGCATGGGTACCATGCCCAGCAAAGGTGCCACAAAATCAAACCACCTCCAGGAGCTTGGGGAGGAACTTACCAGGAGCAGATGCCTCTTGTTACCATCAGTGCTGCAGTGGTCCATCCTTAATCTGCCCTCTGTAGTGGTGACCAACCCCATCAGAAACACCAGGAGCAATTCTTGCACCTGCGCTTGGCAAACCAAGACATGAGAGAACTGTGATAGTCCAGTAAACAGCAACCCACCAGTCTGTTGCATGCAACAGACCAGTTTTCGGGCTTGAACTCCAGAGGGACAGTGACTGGGCAAGAAGTGAGGGAAAATGTGAGAGTAGTTGGTGACAAGATGAGGAGAAACTCGGGGAATTGATGTGGCCAGTGATGGACATCAATAGAAAGCTATCCCCAGCCCTGTAAGATACTCCACAGGACCATTCCAGCAGATCCTTCACCCATTGCTGGGATGATGCCACCACCACAGACATGATGACCCAGCCTCACCACACAGCCCTGTCCCAGCCAGCAGCCATGAGGTGACACTCCTGGGAACAGCAACCCTTTTTAAGAGGAGAGCAGCTTATCCTTGAAAGTTACTTTCCGAAGGTCAAGAGTTGGACTTTGACAGAGCAGCCTGACAAACGCATCTCCCAAAGTCCTTGGGCCCGATAATGTATGTCCCATGCAATGTTGACACTAGTGATCCACCAAAGATCAGGTTAACAAGTTTGACGTTAGTGACAGCGTGATTTGTTCAGCGCTGGCTCTGGATTCATAGAGCCGCTGGCCTTCGGTGATAAACTATTGCACTGCACGCACGAGGCTGTGGCAGTTGTCACCAGCCGCGGCTCCGAGATGAAAAGGAAGCAGAGGGCTAATCAAAATACAGTGGTCAGTAGAGGCTGAGCTGGAAATTAAAATATGCTGGTACTTTTCCCACTCCAGTCTTGCTTTTCAGGCAGCCCTTGTGCCAGCACAGGGGGAGGGGAGAGGCCACCTAACCCCATTGCCTCCCACTTGGTTTGGACAAACCCATCACCCCATGTGTGCAAAGCATCCTCTGCCACCTCCCTGGGAGCCTCAGCACCACCAACCTCCAGGGCCCCTTTTGGGGAATAAATCCAGCTCAGAGCATCAAAGCCATTCAAGCTGCACCGCAGAGGGGAGAACCACTGGGAATGAGAAAAAGTAACACACGGGAGAGGGCAGGAGACAGGAAAGCACTTGGCAGAGTAGCAGGGTAGTGTGGCTCATGCTAGGATTGAAGTAAGGATGTGCCCTCTAGGAGGGGATCTCTCTGCCCTGCAGCTGGTGACAGACCCCCCACAAAAATTGCTTATTAAAATCCAGCAGCTCCATGGGCAAACCCAGGAGCTCCACTGGTGATGAAACCCTTGAGCTCAGGAGAAATAAGGGGTGGGCTGCATCCCCCCACGTCCAAAGGAGCCACTTGACTGCTAGTTCTTTGCCATAGACTCTCCCATTATTTTAATGTGTGTGTGGGGAAACTAAACAATCTTAAGCATAAGAGCTCCTAAACATTTAAAAGGAAGAATTTCCATCTTTGAGTCCAGCAGTGGCAGCCCCGGGCGAGCAGCAGGGTGGCTGCTCTCTTGGGGTGGCTCCCAAGGGAGCATTAACGAGGGGGTCTAATGGGCACAGAAACATAAACAAGAAAAGTGCTTTGTCTTTTAACACACACCCACCTCAGCAACACAAGAGATGGCAAAATGATTTCTGCAGTCTCTCTTCAGAGCACGCTGGTCAAGGATTTCTGGTGTTTGCTTGTTTGGATCGTTCCTCCTGCCTGCAGCAGCTGCCGCCCCACGGGTCTGCTCCTGCTCCTGCTGCAAACCCTCCTCCTGCTGCAGCCACAGCTGCCCACCCCAACCACCCGTGTCCTGGTCATCCCACAGAGAGGAACCCCCCCAGGTGACAGCAGTGGTGTGGCCATGCCACATGGAACAGGGTGAGCACTCCAGGCTGCAACGGTGCTGAGCAAATGGAGCAAACCCATCCTGCAGCCCTCTCCCAGGCAGGGCAGCACCGTGTGTCCATCGCACAGCAGGGTCCAAAGGGTGTGCAAACCTTCACCCCCAGCTTGATCCCACTTGTGCACCCACCCGATCCCCAATCACACCGAAGCCTTCTCCAGACCCACGGAAGATTCCAGCTGCTCCACAGTAGGATGGTGCAGGCAGGACAGCACCATGGCTGCCACCTGGCATCATCACCCCGATGATGAAGAGCTGCTGCTGAGGGAGGAAGATGCAAGGGAACAGCAGAGGCCACGGGTGCAGAACAATTCACATTTATTAGTTCATACAGCTAACACTCGCTAAACATGCGTTCAACACTTATTGGTCACATTTCCACAGGTAGTCAAGTCACAGAGCAGAGCAGCAGAGAAGGCAGGTCGGGCTGACACGGACCCGTGCTGGTTCCTCCACACCAGGGGGACCAGCTGTGCCCGAGACACGCGGGCAGACACACTCCCTTGGTGGCAGCTCCGCGCGCAGCACGGTGCCCGCTCCTCAGACACTTCTCCTGCCCCAGCCAACGCTCACCGTGTGTCATGCCGAGGCAACATCCTGCTTCCCTGATTTATACAAGGGATCGTGGGAAAAATGAAGTGTTTTGCTGGGAGAAACCATCACCTGGCACATCAGCGAAGGACCCGAAGACCAGGATCAATCCATCTTGGAAATATCCTGCAAACCAGCGCGGGGCCGACAGAAGCACACGGCAGGGAAGTGGACCTGCTCCCTCCTGGAGCTGCCTCACGTGCTCACACGAGGGCTCTGCCAGCTGCCAGGCTACAAACACAGCCTCTGCATCACCTCTGCACCAGGACAGAGCTGGAACCGGCCCGTGGTTTGCTGGGCACCGACCACCACCAAATTGGCAAGAGCCACATCCTGCAGGCAGGGGCTGCGCTCTGCGGGGGGGAGGCTGTAGCTCAGCCCCCAGCAGCACCACAGGCCTCCCCCACTGCGTGGGGACAAGGGCCACAGCAGCAGGACACAGCAGCGACTGTCATCACCACGGCACAGCAGCGCCAGGAGGGAGCACGGGAACAGCCCAGCACCTTCCCGCACGTCCCGGCGGGATGCGAAGTCAGAACCGTCGCCCGCGGGTTGAAACGCTGCGGCAGAAACAGGAGCCCGGGCACTACCCAGGGCGAGGGACACCAACCTCCGGCCACCGCCCGTTCTTCACTGGCCATGAACGCGGGCAGGATTTTGTTTTTCACACAATCCCTTTGAGATGATAAACAGGATGTCACACGAGGTAGTTTTGTTATGGAAATCGAGTCAATAATGTTATCAACTATTACAAGACATTTTATAAATTGAAAGAAAACAATGAATCACAAAAGGCTTTGTTAAGGTTGATCGTCATCTGGTTTCAATTTCTGTTTCTTTTTGCCTTTGGGGACATTTCTTCCACTGAACCATGTTGCTTCCTTCACAGACTTGTCAGAGCTCAGCTGCACAGGAGCTCTTTTCAACTTTTTTTTTTTTTTTTCCCAAGGGGAACATATTGCCTGGATTGGCCTCCCCAGCCTTTTGCAGGGCGGGTTTAAACTCAGATCTGCAGCTCCTGGCCAGTGAGACTGCTGGGAAGGTGGTGTCAGCCCTGCACACTGGTGCCAGCACTGCCCGTGGCTGCACCGGGCGGGATGGGCCCTTTGGACACCCCTTTGAGATGCTCTTCCCATCAGACCACCTCAAATCTTTTAGCAGGCCAACTTCCCAAGAGCCAAACCAAAATTCTTTTGCCCCATAATCTCCATATGGGGCTTCACTCAGCTTTCAGTGGGTCCTCCAAACAAGCCATGAAAGAAGCAGCTTTTTGCAACATCAAAACTAGGGTTTCTCTGCGTCACATTTTAAATACTTATCCCTGAGCTTCTGTGTGTTGGAAACAACACACTGTGAACCCAGAGAAACACCACAGCTTGATACTGACATCCTATGTATTACCCTTGATTTATACATCATCTACAACTTAAAAATTAGCTTCATAGTTAAAACTAGTTCCCCAAGTTTCCCCCTTTCTCCTGCCCTTTCCATGGCAGGGATGATTGCCGCTTATTATCCTGAGAAATACAGAAATAACATTTTCACAGACACCAAGCTTCACAGCCTCAGATCAAAACCAAGAAGAAAGAATGAACAGTAAATAGCACATTCACGGGAGAGAATCTTTTTTTGTTTGTTATTAAAAATGCAGTAAAGAAAAAAGAAATTCAAGTTTTTTTTAAAAAAAAGGTTGGTTTGAAGGACAACACTTAACCCCTTAACCTGAGGTGGCTGTAGTTCTGTGCAGGAGCCTAAAGGGCAAAGTGCAGGTGAATCCTGCCCTGCAGGGAGAGGGAGGGACTGGCAGCAAGAGTTACCACATGAGCTCCAGCCTTTGCCTGGGCAACCAGGGGTGCCAAGATGTTATTAACCGTTAGACAGGAGCTCATGTGTCTGTAGGACGCTGGAGTCACCTCCTGCTCCACTGGTTTTGCCCAGAGCCCACCAGTTTTGAGGTACCAAGAACCCCTGAGCATCCTGCCCGTCCCCCATCCCAGCCCTCCAGAGGGGCTGGGCACACTGAGGACAAGGACTTGCCACCAACATGCACAGTGGAGCCCAGGCTCAGCTCAAAGACAGAAACCTGACACAAAGGCAGAGGAAGAAAAACAAGGGGCTTTCCAAAAGCTTTTGTTCAGGTCCTGGGGACTCATATGTGGTGGGGACTGAGCTCCACCTGTGACAGCAGCAGCTCTGCTCCAGCACTGGGCCATGAGCTGCCAGGGACACAGCCCTGAGGACACCACAGCAGAGCTCCTCTGCAGGCAGGAGACTCAGCACTTCAAATTTATGTCCCAAGTCTCTGTTCAGATTAAAAGTAGCTCTTCAGCTTTCCATCTGCACAAATACTATGAAGGAGAGGAGGGGGTCAGTCAGCCAATTCATCTTTCAAATCGGGGATAAAAATTGACTTGTCATGGCAGAAAATTCTACCAAAGACTATTATTGTTGATTGATTCCTCTATGACAGAAGGTCAGATAAGCAAGAGCAGATAGATACCGAAGATAATGAACTTCCCCCTACTAGCATTAAGCACAAATAAAATATGAGTCCCTGTAAACCGAATGTTAGGTGAAGAATGGAACAAAAATTCCACCTTTCCAGGGTGTCCTTCAAACCAAATTCACAAATACATCTAGTGACTGACCTAATGTCTCTACATCTCTAGCTACATTCCTACCTTCTCATAATACCTGAGTTTGCAATGCAACACATTCACTTTACCCTGTTTAAAAAATACAAGTCATTAGAGGACTTGGTGCAGAAGATTTAAGTGTGACTGTTGGGGAGCTGGGTCTGGGGTCGGCGTTTGAGCTTCTCCCTTACTCCTCAGTTTAGCAAAGCTCTTCTGCTCCCCACAACAAATGGGTTATTTGGTAACGGATACTGCTGCCAATCAACCTCTGCAAAATTTGCTTTACAACAGAAAATAGATCATTATGGTCTATTCATAATCATAAATGAATTCAGGCTTTTTGCTGCTGTTGGTACAGCATTAGTTTTGGGAGTAAATTTTGGATAAACACAGAATACTTAGCAGAATATTTGTGTTGGGTATTTGGCAAGGAGATGACTATTTTGAAGCACACTAATTAAAACAAACTCTTATTCTTCAACAGATCATAGTAATTCAGTAACTGCAGAATACTCCTATGCAATTGTAACAACTCCTTGAGTGTATAAACAGCAAGCCAGAAGATAACCCGTAATAAAGAGATCACATCAAGCTATTTGGAAATTAAACTTAAAAGCTGAGAAACACTTTCTAACTCACAAACAGATACACTAAACTCTTCCCTTGTACACTTGAGGTATAGGCTGTATGCAGAAGGCTTCCTGAGAAATCCACGCTTGTCTCATTTTACAGTCAGGAAGTAAATGAGATTTACGGAACGCCCTTTGGATCGTGAAGGTCACTCAATCTGAACTGCTGCTGGGCCCAGCAGCTGTTACCCGTAACATCCTACTTAAATAATGAAAATGAGCAGCTTTTGGAAAAGGGAAACCGTCCTGCTGGACGGTGTCCCAGTGAGGCTGCCCATGATCAGCCCGCAGGGCCTCTCCTGGGAGAGCCCTGCCCGGGACACGGCACCACCAGGGCTGGACCCAGAAGGTGCCAAGGCAGCGGGTCACTGAGTCCCTTGGGATGCAGCTCAGGGAGCACCCGCTGGGAGAAGGGGAAGGAAAGACAACTTTGGTGAGCAAGATTTCTCTCCTGTTCATCACCACGTTCATCTGGCAGCAGTTTCAGCACCTCTGAGTAGGCCCCACTTTGTGCCACACAGCTGTCACCAGGAGAAGACAAAAAGGTACCAACTGGCCCTTCCTACCCCGAAGGAACAGAAGTTGTTTTCCAAAATATTTTTTAAACAGTATTCAAACATTTGTTGATGAACCTTCTTGCTACATTATCATCACATTCATATCTAAGAACACAGGGAAGGAAACCCAGCCAGGGCAACAAGGCTGTCTAGGAGAGTCACCGAGTTTCCCAACATTAATTCTTAATGAAGGAATGAGAACAAGAGCATCTCATCCAACCTCCCCGCCACCAGCAGCAGGAAGCCAGGAGGCTACTCATGAGAATAACCCATGTTCAGATGAACACCAGCACTTAGCAACTCCCCAAACAGCTAACCAGTTGTCATTAAACCAGTTCTCTCTGCAGTGGTGTGGAGGTGCAAGATGGAAAATCCAAGCCCTGCAACACCTAGGACAGACGCCAAGTACTGCACTAACACCATTTTTTCCTGTTAAGAAGGGATCCCACAAGTAGCAGAACAGTCCTGGCAGGATGCAACTATCGATTGTGCATTCCCCGAGTCCAGCAGAGAAAGCCATGCCAGAGGACACTGGAGTCTCCTGCCCCCATTACACAGGTCACATTTAACCACAGGGTATGTTAACTGGTCCCAGAAACAGGCTGCCTGGGATTGCTGCAATGCAGAAGCTTCTCAGCGGTCACCACCTTGGAGAAATACACTAAAAAGGGCAACTCTGCCTCTTCCCTAAGTAGGTTTTTCCTGCTTTTGTGAACTTAAAATGGATGTTAAGGAAGCAATGAGAAATTACTTGCAGTTCTCTAGCAACAAGAGTACCTTTGTGTCACGCCAGCAGGGTGCTACAACTGCAGCCCCCCCACTCAGTGGCACAGAAAAGCTGGGGCTGGGGCTGAGCCCCCTCCTGCCGCCCTCGCGCCTCCCAGCGCTGCCATCCCGCTGCGACGGGGGAACCACGGGAACCACCACTGCACCTGGAAACCACCAGGAGGAAATACACCAACTGGCTAGACAGACTCTTCCTTCTCCTCCACTCCCTGCCTTTTAAAAAATCATTTTTATATTTAAAGAAAAAAAAAGCTTGGCACTTCTCTAACACCTGCTTCTCCAAACCCGCCCGCTGGGGACACCGGCAGCTCCGGCGGCGCGGCGGGGCCGTGTGCTCGCTACGACAAAAGCTTTTGGATACAGATCACAGGAAGAGCAGTGCATGAACAGCATCTTCTCCTTGAGGTAGTCTTAGTCATCTCGGTCCCCAGCCCCCAAAATACAAAAGAACTAACCCTAACAAACACTGTAACATTAAACATCTTCACATTCTGTAAACCGCTGGAGAACGCATCTGCTGCATTCATACAGAACCATGTGCATCGTGTTGAAGATCATACATTCAACTCTGTCGTGAAATAAATAGATAGGAAAAAAGAGTAAAAAAACAAAAACAAAAACAAAAGATTCTTGCTACACTGGCAGGGACAGCCACTGCCCCATCCCTGCCTGGATGGCGTTTGCCCCTCTCCGGGTGAGCCGGCTCCTGCCGGAGGCGCAGCAAAAGGCACCGGCCGGGGCGAGCTGGGCTCACTCTTTGCTCACACTTGTCTTGCAGGAATGTAGAACAGCCTTAAAGAGGAGAGGCAGCTGCTCCAGGGGAACATTCACCATTTTTCCTGGTAAGAAAATAAAACAGAATTATCAGCCACTCCTGAATCAGATTTCAGAGACACCTAAGCCCGCAACGCTGGAGATGGTTTTACCTTGAACCTCTCAGCAAACCAGTTAATCATCCTAGTGCTACATTAGACATTTGATATTCATTTGGACACAACAGGATTTATTATTTACTGAACTGAAGGCAAAATAAATGGGCTAAGTCAGATCAAAATGGTTTCTCCACAACGGCACAGTATTTATAGAAACTGGGAAAGACTAAATCCCTTCTCTCCTCAAACTCCCTTGTTGATCTCAATGAGTAAATTAGAAGAGCTCCTCTGTGATTATTATCTAGTTCGTTACAACAGAGTAGGATGAAACATACGGAGCCTTGACACAGAGAGGCAAGTATCTCCTTTTGCCATAACATCCAGGAACAATGTTTTAGTAACATCAGACCTTGTAGATCTCATCAGTGACACAAGTGCATCTGAAATTTGCCTGCAGATTTCAGAGGTCCAGGTGGGCTGAGATCTTGGGGTTATGCTGCAGATCTGCCCCTCTGCTCTGCTCAGCACCTGCTCCTTAATTAGGCAGCATTTCAAGGATCTCTCTGTTTCTTATGAGATAACCACTCAAACCAGACTGCACCCTTTTGAGACAAAATGCCTCTAAGGTGGGACTGAGAGGAAGAAAATAAAATGAGAACCTGACTGAAGTACTTAAAACGGCAGCAGGTCAGAGCCAGGCAGGTCTTCCCAGAGCAGGACCCAACACTGTGACCACCAGCATCACAGGGACAACTTGCAAAGAGCCACCCTGGCTAGGTGAGCGAGGGCAGCTTAAAGGCGAGTAACGAGATTCAATAGAAAAAGGTCCCCCACAAACATCCTCCACCAAAGTTGACAAGGATTTTACTGTTATAAATTAATTTTCTTTTAAAAGCCAACTTCATAACTTGCACATGATCCCAGTGGGAGAAGAGCTCAAAAAGTTACCTGCAATGTATCGTATCTCTGGCAAACACATCATGAGATCTGGGAAGCGGTTGGGCTGGTGTGGGTACTTGTACTCAGTGAAGTCCTGGCAGACGTACCAGTACCGCTTGTTGAGCTGCTCCAGCTGGGACGCGTTGCTCAGACCTCTGATGTCTGCAAGGGAATATGATCAGTGACAACATGACAAAAACATCCTAGAAGAGCAGCAGCCTCACACTTACTGCCTCTTTTTCAGGAAAGACTGATGGCTAAAACGCTAAGCTGGGTCCCTGCTTCAGGGACTGGCTTCAAGTGCCCAGCTGGACAAATACTAAACCTGCCATCTTCCTTCCAGGCATGCCTGCATCATGGATGCACCTTTCCACATGTCTCTGGGTATAGAATTCCCTTCCAAAACCCCCAGGAAAAGAGCAGCCAATGTCCCAAGCTGCTCATCTGCACAGCTCCATGGATGCTCCTGGATGCAATACCTTCAGCAACCTTAAGCCCTTCCTGCCAGGTGGAAAGCACCTGAGTGTTAAGGTTTAGTTGTTACAGGGGATCCAGGATATGACTTCCCTGGACAGATACACGTTAATTCTAGCTCTAGCATCTTGGCTGAGGAAGGTGCTCAACCCTCTAATTCAAGGTATCACCACATTTCCCCCTATCTGCTTAAGAATTATGCCATATGAGCTTTAGACATTTGTCAGCTTATTTGTAAATTCAGCTTCACTTATGTTAGGTGATGTACACAAAGGAAAAATGGACTTTTCCAAGCTACCAAACTGGCAGGAAGGCCCCACTGCCAGTACCCAGCATGACCAACAGCATCAGCATGCTGCTGCATACTGGGAGGGATCCCGTGCCCTGGAGCAGGGAAGCTGCAGCACCACGGTGCAGGCTCAGAGCTGCGAGACCATCTGACGGAAGAGACATTTATCTACTGCCCAAAAGCTGACTTGTAAAAATAATCCCCAGGTATTTCACATAAAAAATTGCAAACTTCAACTAAAAATAAAAGAAGACAGGAAGTTAATGAAAATACATTTCAGAAAACAATGGAAACAGCTCGAGAAGTGCATTATCCAGTGTCAGGAAACTGCCCAGGGAAGCAAACCGGAACCTGAGCCCGGCACAGACTGACGCGTCAGCACTATCTGCTGCTGGGAGCACGGGGGGAGGAGAGGACCCACAGCACGTTCCACAGACTGCAACTATCTTTCATTGCACAAAAGACTTTGGGGACATTTATTTCCAAAATTACAGCTGAACACCATCCATTGAGCATTTGTCTCTCAATGGCTGTCTTCATTTACAACATGAAGAAGTGTCCTGTGAGGCCCCACAGACGTGGCACCACGACAGACGAGGGGGAAAGGGATCCACAAGCAGGGTATTGAGACAACAGGCAACAGCAGAGACAGGGACAAGCACAACAAACAAACCAGATCTGTTCCAAAATATTTCAGACCACTACAGTTGTTAGGAAGTGACCAGGAACTTCCTTCATGTTGAGAAATGACTGTGCATGGATTTGGAAATGTCCAGGGCTTGCAGCAGCCTGGGCTTTAATGGCCTGGGGCATCAACTGAGGGTCCAGTCCCTTTTCAGGCAGAATCCATTGCCTGCCCATTAATATTTCATTTGGGATTACTATGCCCTTTACAGAGTTAGTATTAAGTATAGAATCTAAATAGCAAGAAGCCAACTAGATGACTAAAGTATCTACCCTGAAGGTAAACATTTCCAGGATTTCTCCACCTGGGTACCCAAGCTCTGCAGGTCCAGGGAGGGTTCTGAGCTTGAGTCCTCAAGGGTCTCAGAGCCCTTGTTCCCATTTCTCATCAGGGAAGCAATGACTGCTCAGAATGTTTTGGACAGTTTCTCCAGTGGAACTGATACCTCCTCATCACCGACTCACCTTGATTGAGGAAGTTAATGGCTTTCATACACGCGTACTCCTCGTTGCTGACCTTCAGCTGGTTAAACTTGCGGAAGAGGTAGATCAGCCGCTCCATCACCTCCATGCCCTCTTCACTGAATCTGGAGGATGGAGATCACACATCAGAGGACACAGTCCATGCAATAAAAGCAAGAAGCTTCAAAGTAACTTCAGAGATTTTACCATCTTGCAATAGAATTCAAAAAATCCTCATCAAAACTGCTGCAAGTATGCTGGCACTATTAAATTCATGTAGAAGGAAAAGGACTCAGTTACAAACTTGACTGCTGCAGATGTTTTAGAAAATGGATTTTTAACCATCTCATGGCACTTCAGTTCATCACCAGCCTGCTCTGACAGAGGAAAAGGTTTGATGGAGCCATACTTCTTGAGTGCTTGTAGACACACTCTATGCTTCTGTTTCCCTGGATTTCAGTGAGGATTGTGCACATGCTGTGTCCCCCTACCCTTCCCCCTCAAACTGCATGTGCAGGATTCATTGTGCTTAGTAAAGATCCAGCCAGAGAAGCAGTGCTGCTGGTGTGGACTGTCAGGGATCCACTGCTGGGATCAGGATCCACCACCCACATCTGCCCTGACTCTGTGCCACTGCACGTTCTCCTGAGCACCCAGGCCTGCCGAGGGAAGTGGGCACACAGGTGGGCAGGAGCTGGCACACCACTGCACAGCAACCACAAGCCTCCCCAAAATCTCCCAGGCAATTGCCTGATGGAGATTCTGCAGGTGCAGACCAAGGCTCTCCTGCAGAAGGGGGTGCTGAGCTTCCATGGGGTAGGCAGCAGGCAGAGGCAGAGCTGGAGGGCTCAGAGGGCTGCCAGTGCCCACAAACACACTCCAGAGACCATCCCACGTGTGCCAGTGGCCAGAAGGGCCTCTTGTGAACACCTCTCACAGCAATGCCTTCAGTTTCAAAGAAACCACATATTGCAAAAGTGCTCAGAAGTGGGACAGAAGTGTTCAGGGAAGCTTCAGCTGCACTCTGGCATTGTACTGCACAAGAATAAGAGCACAGCCAGAAAGCCATTTTTGAATAGAACAAAAATAGAACCTTTTCAGCGAATAATACCTTATTTTGGCATGTGTATTTGTTTACTTCAAAGTTATTTGTAAAATGCACGGTGGAGTTTGACTTCAGAGAAGCGAAAACAAGCTATCTGAACTGCAGGTCACTTCTTCAGGAAAGTAATATTGAAAGTGATGAAAGCCTTGTTGGCTAATCTAAAGTTGTACAAGTTTTCTTGCTCTCAAGTTGACACTAAAAATCTTGCAGGTGCAAGATTGCAAAGCTCAAGAAGTTAATGAGCACAAAGACCACTCAGTCATCTGTTGGGTTTAATTGTTTTTAAAGCATGCACATTTTTACCAGCCACTCATCACTTCATAAATCCAGGAGAGCTCTTCTCTCATTCCTGCAGTTGAACTGTCTTACTTTTCTGCGCATACTTTCCTCCCCCTTTCAAACAAAGCTGTTCTGTTTTTCACAGCCCTATTTCTTCTCGAGGACTGACTCCTCCACACACTTTTCCTCACAGTTTACACCAAGCAAGTTGCTGGCTGGGAGTTACCAGCATCAGCTGGTGAGGAGGGGGAAGGGAAGCACTATCAGGAGTGCTGGAGGAGGTCAGGAATCTATTCACTTCATACTCATCTCTAGCAAAACAGCACAATAAAAGAAAACATTTGATCTAGCAGGCAAACAGAATATTTAGCCAGTTTTTAGGAGAGATTAAAACACAGGGGCTGGGGAGCCCATCCTGTGCATTTGTCACCTACCTAAGCATTGCTCCCATCACTGTGCAAAATAAGAACAGGAATGAGCCCCAGCCCGGCTCAGCTCCGTGAGATCCCTTCAGCCCGTCATGAGATCTAATGGACTTGGGTTTGCAATCACTGCTGATCAGCAACAGAGGAACGGGGGCACATGGAGGAACCCACAAGGCAGACAACTCTCCAAAGAGCCCCTCTCAAATCCAAAGGGACCAGCTTTTCCACGAGTGCTGCAGACAGGGAGAGCAACACCCACGAACTGCCCCACTGCGGCCCACGGGCAGGGGAGCTTGGGCTGAGCTACCAGAGAGGAGCCAGGCAGCCCCAGGCCCCTCATCTGTCCAACTTCAGCTAAATGGCTTTTTTGGGTGTGCATTTTCCCAGGTTACCAAAAACAATTAATGATACTTGAAAAGCCAAATCAGAAGCAGAGACTGCAGAAACACTGCACTCCCAAGAACACCTATTTTCACCCACGTGCACAGAGCTCTGAAGGACCAGCTTGCTGCTTTCTGAAGGGCAAGGATTCCTCCTTTGTCTTCTCCTCATACCTCCTGCTTGTATTTACTGCAAACCCAAAGTGAAACAAACACTTCTCTTTTGAGGATCTGACCAGGACAGCAGGAA
>NW_009953489.1:1136220-1142471 GCF_000747805.2 Chaetura pelagica | reverse complement strand
GCAGGAATGACAAGACAGCTGAATGCAGGAACAAGTGTTGTGATTTTCTATGACCCTTACAGTTCCCCACAGAAGCAGCACCAGATGCACAATGAATGGCCGAGCAGAACCCTACTGTGGAGGAACCTGCCCCAGGAAATGAAACACCTGGGTCCAGCTCTCAGCTCCTCCACTTGCTCCTGCCATGGTTTCAGCCAACCCCTCTGGTTCTCAAAACAGATGCACAAAGGAACCTCAAGGAACCTTTAGACACTGCAATGGCTTAGGACCACAGCAGGATGTTAAATATCTGCCCACCAGACACTGATCTCCTGGTGACTCTTGCAAAACCAACAAACTCAGCAAGGCCAGAGTGCAAATGGGGCAGATGTTAAAAGGGAAGGTGAGCAGCAGTTCCTGTAAATTCTACCTATTCTACCATAACCTGTGAGACTGTATCTGCTGCTCCCAAATGGAGGAACTGCCTGGCACCAAGACTACAAAACAAAAAGCAAAACACAACACCCTGACCAAAATGATAAATGAAAGGCAGGTTCCCAGAGCATCAGATAGCACGTACTATGGAAAAATAAAAAACTGAGTTGCAACATCTTTAAATTTATGTAACCAAAACAATGAAATAGCAATTAATAATGCCTACTTTGATAATGCAGACAACCAGCTCTGTGATCAACCCTTCCACTGGCTCACGGGGTTTTTAAGTAAGACCTTCCATTCTGTATCTCAGGGTTACCCAAAGGGTTGATTAGTTTTATTCTCCCCACAAAAAAGGCAGCTTGTGGGGCTGTGCTGGAGGCAGACAGCACTGCTGCAGGAACTTCAAACAGCACCACAGAGCACCATGAGCCTTCCCCTGCAGAAGGAAACTTTGATTCAACACTGACTACCACTGGTGTACTTGCTAAGCCAGGAACAAAAAACAGAAAAGGCAGTGAGGTGACCTGTCCCAGAGAGGTACTTAGCTGGCCACAGGGCCAGAAGCACGTGCCTGACCACTGTCTTCCCAACAGCTCCTCCATCCCTAGACTCTACTCCCGTACCCAGGGGCTCAGCCTGAGGTCTCACCTGTGCAGCTCATCATCAGAGGGAGAGTACTTGGAGGTGACATCTGCAAGGTCACCAAAGATCTGCTTGCTGTAAACAGTCAGCGAGGAGAGCAGGATCAGCTCCTGCCACGTAGAGCTGAGCAGGCAGGTATAGTCCTTGATGGAGAGCTCACAGAAGAACGGCAGCTTCTTGATCCAGGCAATCTGCCTGAAAAGCAATTCATCTGCCAGACGACACAACAAGGCAAACAGCTCTGCCTGCGTCACCTTATACCTGCGGACACAGTTAACAGGAAGTTAATAATGGCATAAAACCAGTAACAAAACTGAATGACATCATCTGCGAGGCACCCGAACAGCAAGGCAAACACCACAGGAATCTGTGTGCAAGTGCCCAATGTGCTGGTGTCCAGAGTGCCCCCTGGCAGTGGGAGCTCCAACAGCCAGCACCCAGCTGGGGCTGTGAGGGGAGACCCCCAGCCCCTGGGGGCACCCTCCCCACACACAAGGTCCACACATGCCAGCTCCAGCCCAACCTCGGGCACCAGCTGCCCACAGAACACAGTCCGATGTGCTGCCTGCACTAGGGCTGCATCTTCTCCCTGGGGCCGTGTCCCCCCAGCTGACCCCTCGCCCTCAGCAGCCCCCGCAGCAGCAGCTGGAGCCGCGGGTACCTGCGGCTGGGACACAGGGCAGGGCCCGGGACCCGCGCCCACCCACCCGTCCTCGATGAGCATGGGGGTGCCCAGCGGCTCCAGGTCCTCGGCTGACACCAGCTGGTTGATGAGACTGTGCGACTGGGGGTCCAGGCTGCGCGGCTGGGGGGGCATCAGAGCCGAGTGAGCAGAGTAGCTGAAAAGGTGCGGCAGGTACTGGTAGTGCGTGGACACCGGCGTCCCGAGGTACTGATCCCTGAGTGCAGCAAACCCGTTCAGCTCCACGGACCTACTGGAAAAGGAAAAGCTTTTTAATATACCCTCCAAGTTCCACCCGACCCATTAAAGCTCCATCAGAAATGTTAATAAAAATAGGGAGAGAAAACAGAATGGAAAACAGCATTTAAAGCCGAGGCTGAAATAACCGAGAGCCTGCAGAGCAGGTGCCTCATCACCTCACCCTGAGCCCGGTGCTGGTTCCACCCGAGGGAGATCTGGGAACTGCTGCTGAGCAGCCATTTGGAGAGCAAACCAGAAACACAACTGCACCCAGCAGTTCCACCCCAGATTCCACACAGAGCCAGAATTTAGGATTGTAAATTTAAAATTGACACTTGCAGTGAACACAAATATCTCCCAGTTAAAGATGCAGCTGAAAGCAGATGGAAAGCCCATCTGAGATTCTGGTGGGATCTACACTCAAAGGCTCCATCAGGAGCCTAGTCAAGCAGTAAACAGCACTAATGTAACACCATCAATTAGTCACTTAAATGGAGTAATTACTTCTCAAAATCTGAGCACAATTTAGAAAAGGGCTTATGCAGAACAGGGACAAGTAGTCAAGCTCTTATGATCTACAGAAAAAAACAGCAATACAAACTAAGAGCTGTATTTTAATTATAATTTGAACTTAACATTGCCTCCTTTTCCATTTGCTTGCAAGCATTTCCTCTCCCAGTTCAGTTCTTTTCAATCCAGTGCTGCCTTTCTCAGAACAGAGATGTCAGAATCTGCAGCATGCTCAGCTTACACAAAGATGCACTTGTTTTATTTTTCCTACACTGACCCAAATTATCATTCATGGAAAGACAGTCAAGATTATGGTAACAAGGAATTCTGCCAGGAGTTGTTCCCACCTTGAAGATGGAGTCGAAATAGGTGAAGGCTGGTTGCTCTCAGAAACTCCATTTCCAGGGGAACTATGGTCACTGTCACCGTTGTTGCTCCATGACATGTTTGCCTCTCCCTCAAATTCTTGCCCAGACATAATTCTCTCAATCTCTTCCTCAGATATCTGTCGAACACACGACCATTACAGTGACTTCAGCTGAGAACAGAAACAAGGCAGAGCCTCTGCACAGGAACACCTCGACCACACAGCCACATCCAGCAGTGCTGAAACTGCCCTGCACCCAGAGAAACCCTTCACCACCCCTGCATTTACCAGAGCTCTCCTTTACATTTAACAGTGTACAGGAACAACACTATTTATAGCTGCTCACAGTGACCCCCAGGGCCTGGAGTGCAGTTCCAGTGACAGTAACAGACACATGAAAAGATGTCAAACACAGACAGGAATGAGCTGTAAATCAGCAGGCGTCACGCAGTGAAAAACCTGGGAGCAACTGCGGCCAGTTCATCAGGAACATCACTGGGTATTGGGCAGAGGTACAGGCAAACAGGAGGGGGGGGCTCCAGTTGAGAGAGCAACTGGGAGAGGCAAGGTGACACATGAAATTAGTCAGAACAGTGTTTACAGGGAATCCCTGTTCACTGTTTGTCCTAAGGTATGAAATAGGTGGCACCTAAAAAAGTAATCAAGCATCTAATACTTCAAACATGTATTAGAGAGTAATTAATATATGTAAGGCTAAATGGTCTAGAGAAGAAAAAAAAAAAAAAAAAAAAAAGGAAAGGAATTCCTGGTAGCCTGCAGCTTCAAAAAAGAGCCAGGTGTGCTCCTGGAGAAATGCTGCATCAGTGGTGGGGAAAATGCAACACAGCTTCTGGGCTTTTTTTTTTTTAATTCTGTGCATGCCCCTTAGCAAGGCTGTCACACAATGTGGAAAGACCTTGGGTTAACAGGCTGCAAGGAAGTGCAGTGAACTCTGAACATCACTTTCAACAAACAAACATTGCTTAGGCAGTTTATTCCAGCCCTGTTGCTTGGCTTTTCGAGGTTTGGCTTTGGACTGGGGCGAGTCACCTCTCCACAGGCACAGAGGCACAGAAAATGCTTGTGGTGTCATTCATATTTTATTAAAATAAATAGAAAATGTGTCAAAGACCCCTCTTCTAGAAGCAGCCATCATTTCTCAGGCACGCAGCACAAGCTGTTGTGCTGAATCACCTCGTGCTCTACGAGCCCTCTCCAGACAAGCTGCCCCATCCCTCACGCAGACATTTCCTGGGTGCCCCGTGTGCAACCGCCGAGGGAACCGCGAGGGACCGAGGTCCCTGTGCAGCTCCCGAAGGGCAGTGTCACTGCAGCCACAGACTGCCCAGGTGTTCACACAGGCACCCCAGGACCACGCTGTGCCCCCTCTGGGGACAGACAGGCACCATCTTTATCTATAAAACTGCTGTTTGTGACGTGTGTTTCTAACACCCCTGGAGAGCCCAAGCCCCGGCACCCACCAGGCCAGGGCTGAGGACACAGCCAGACCAAGCCTGGCCCCATCCCACCCTGTGCTGCTGCCCTGCTCAGAGCCCACCACTGTGGGGGGTGCCAAGGACAAGGGAGCAAAACCTAGAGGGGCCCCTGGAGAAACAGCAAGACATGCTTACCTGGACAGGTCCAATGCTTTTGTTTCTGCCTCCTGGCATGCCATCCTCTCTGATTGCTGAAAGAAAATAACAACCCCTGGTGAGGAACACCCCTGGTCAGTATTCCAGAAATACCCAAGAAGATATCTACTATTTTGAAAAAAATCTTTCCAACTTAAAAGATTCATTTTGCTCATCAAAGCAGTTAACATAGAAACCTCCCTGCACTGGAGAGCTCAAGCAGTACCCACCACCATCCTCACCCCAAAGGGCACTGCTGGGGCCACATGGGGAGCTTAGTGCTCTTTTATGTGACTCTTGAGTGACAGGTAATGAAGGAATAGCAAGTCCTTTATCACAATTGATTTCCAAATAATTTGAGATGTAGTACATGGAAACCAACCCTACCTCACCTCTGGAAATAACCCAGGGAACGCCCATGACTGCCAGGAACTGAGAAGTGAAGGCTGGCACTTCTCACTCAGCTGCCCACAGCCCTGTGAGCCACAAGCCCAGCTTCTCCTGGCAGGTCCCACCCGGTGCTGCCACAGAGGCAAAGCCCTTCAGGAACCACTAACGCCACTGTCACCTCAAAGGGTCAGATCTCCTAGTGCTACCATGGAAAATGGAGGGGAGATGTTTTACCCAGCCAGCTGCACCCAAAGCTGCAGTTTAAAAGACAAGTGCCCAGCCCGAGCGATGCAGCGTCGCTCCAAAGGCAGCCTGTGTCTCAACTGAGCTGCCTCGTTTTTAAGGCTCTTTAAACAACTTCCAGGGAACTTCAGTGAAGTGCAATGAAGATTATACTGAAGCTGCTCCTCTGCCTTCCTCTTCACCCTGCTTTTCCCTTTAGGAGCAGAGCAGCTCTGCAGAAGACAAGGGCTCAAGGACCTCTGTGGCTCCTTGTGCCTCCTCTCCCAGGCCAGGTCCCCTCATTTATCAGGTCCCAATCTCTTTCCCACCACGACTTGGCCAGACTTGGCAGGAGACTCTCCCCAGCTGCATGATGACCTTGCTGCTGCCAGCCCTGCTTGGCACACAGGGCTGCAGGAGGCCCTCCCAAAGCTGAAAATGGCACAAAATTTCTGACCAAATGCTTGTAGCAGAAGAGCCACATCCCTGTTTGATTGTGGAGCTGCTCAGCTCCCATCACCCCGGCCTGCCTTGGCACTGGGGTCACTGGGGCTGCCCGGGGGCAGTGGCAGCCAGGCAGAGCTGTGCAGCACTGGGACACAAACCACGATTCCCTGAGCTCTGACTCTGAGGTGACCACTGGTTATTTTCTATGAAAGCACTTTCAAAAAACCATTTGTTTCTCATTAAAAAGCTGTGACTGACATAAATCTAAGCTGGCAGGGTTAGCTCTTTGTTACTGCACGTAGGGAGTTTCCACTTAATGGAACTGCTGTATCAGTTTTTCAATTTTCGGGGAATTCCTCTAGTTTTCCAAGACACTTCAATGCTACTGTGACTCAGGAAGCTTCTCAGCTAATTCTATGACGAGCCACAGGCATAAACTGCTTTAGTCTTTTGAACGTGAAGTGCAACTGTAGCAGACCATTGTAGCTCACACCTTGCTTTTCTAACACCCCCAGCCTGGGCTGGCAGTGTCCTCAGGGATCTGCCCATCGAACCTCACAAACCCTGCCTACACCTGGGGAGTCACAGGATCGCCCTGCTTGGAAAAGAACCCGGCCCGGCCCGGCTCGGCACAGCACGGCCCGGCCCGGCTCGGCACAGCACGGCCCGGCCCGGCACAGCACGGCCCGGCCCAGCACGGCCC
>NW_009953489.1:1130335-1135646 GCF_000747805.2 Chaetura pelagica | reverse complement strand
CCTGGGCTGGTGGGAGGTGTCCCTGCCCATGCAGGGGGGCTGGAATTAATTAGATGGTCTTTAAGGTCCCTTCCAACCCAAACCATTGTAGGATTCTATGGTTCTGCTCACGTAGAGCTAAACTCCTCAGGTTAAAAGATTACCAGGAACTAGCATTTCTGCTCCAGCAAATAAAACTCCCCAAGATAATTTGTAATCAAAGCAGCCAGGAGATAAGCTTTCCATCTCAGCCCTAAGACACATTTTCTAAGGAAGATTTGCAGTTTCTAAGTGGATTTGCAGTAAATTTATGGAAGTTTCAGTGCTTTTGACAGGCAGCTTTCATATGAATGATGACACTGAAGGCATCAACAGCTACATTTAAAAAACATGCGATGACCCTTCTGTCTGGCAGCCAGGAAGGGATCCCTCCTGCCATCCTACCTGTGCCTCCAGGAGGGAGCACAAACAGCCCGTGTCACAGCAGCACCCACTCCTGCCCAGACTCCTCCTGCTGCCCTTAAACCAACACATCTCTGCTTGTCATGGGTCATGACACTTCCACAGATTAAAAACTCTAAAAGACTGAAGACTAGAAACATGACACTGAAATAAATTCCTCTCTATTTTTCATTATTAATTTCTGAGCTACTTAAGATTTTCCACCCTGAAGATGACACTGCAGCATTTCATCCCCACTGCACATGTGAGGACTGGGGGGTGGCTGTCCCTAACCCAGATCCCACTTGTCCCTTCAGTAAACTTGTGCCTGGCCAAGCCCCCTCCAGCATTCCCCAGCTCCACAGGCTGCTGCCAACATCACCCACTGGGTGGTGAGTTATGACCCACACACTGTATTGCTGGGTGGCAACAGCAGGTCTAAGCTGCCACGACAACAAACAGGTAAACTCTGATCTCTTGGGACTTTAAAAGCCTGTCTAAGTGCATTTGGTTTCGCCACATTTTGTGTATAGAAGCACAGAAGTAGCAACTGCCTCGCTCAGGATGCAAGGACAGATCCATCAGGAAGGACAGTCACAGACTGTTACTTTCCCTGAAGAAAGACATCACAATGGTCAGTTCTCCAGATATTTCCATGTGCTTTCAATTCACACTGACTTTTCCTCCAGCACATTAAGAGAGTAGTCCAGGAAGAATTTTTCATCCATGCATAACTGTGCTGAGGTTCCACTGTCTCCTGGCAAGAACCCAAGAGGCAGAACCGCAGCAGAGCCACATGTTGACCCACGACTCCATCACAGAGAAGCCCCATGTTGGCTGTTACCTTTCCTGTTCATGCCCATCTGGAGGCACTTGAGCAGCCGGCAGTACTGGCACCTGTTGCGCTGCTTGCGCGACATGACGCAGTTCTTGTCGCGGCTGCATCTGTAGACCCGCTTGTTGCAGATGCTGCGCTTGAAGAAGCCCTTGCAGCCCTCGCAGGAGATGATCCCATAGTGCAGCCCCGTGGCTCTGTCCCCACAGATCAGGCAGGTTCTCTGATCCACCCGCTCATCTGCAAGAGAAGAGAAACAGTTTTGTGGTCACCAAAGTTCTGGCACCCCAGGGCCTGCCTGGACACCGTGGGGGCAAGAACAGCAGCCTCCATCGACCTTTGTGCTGCTGTCAGCAGAGAGGAACAGGGACCTTGAGGGGAAAAAGGGTCCAAAGTGCCCTAACTCATCCCCACAGCCCAAGTGTGCAAACACAGGAACCGTGCTGGGCTGACAGCAACCCACACAAAGTCCTGTCGCTCCTTGGGTATCCCCAGAGAGACCTGCCACCCCTCCGCTCCCTCCAGCAGTGCCAGCAAAGCCCCACAGCACAAGTCACCACCCAAGAGAATTACATTATTCACCATTACAGAAATAAAGGTACAGTGAAGATGATGCGATTTTACTGTCCCTCTTCCAAACCTTTGGAAGGCCTGTGGATGGCTAAAAATGTAAATAGCAGGACTCCCAGCAACAGGAGCTGTCACATTCAATTCAGTATCTTCAGACTCTGACATTGCCCTGGAACAGAGCAGGGAGGATGCTCAGCTCAGTGAGAACCTGGAGCAGGCAGTGACCTCCCCAGGCACCCATGATGCCAAACGGAAAGGACAAAGTAAATGTAAAGGACAAAGTATCTGCAGAGACCCAGGCAGTTACCCCAGAGGGATCCTCCTGCCTTTCATCTGCACAGGGAGGCTCAAGCCTTGCTCCACATGACCAGCCACACTGCAGATGATGCCATGGAGCTTCAGCAGCAGCTTTTCCTGCAGCAGATGTTTAGCACAAACAGCTTAACCCCTCACATGCCAGACCAGGCTGCCTCCCACTCCAGTGCTTTAACCCACCAGTATCCCCACAGCTGCTAACAGGGCTGCACTGCCAACTCAGGCACTGCTCAGGTTTGTTCAGAGGGACACACACATCTGCTGTACACTTCATGGTCTTGCTTTCCTACATGTCAAATAATCATTACCTGGATGACTAGATGACCCTGGCTGTGCAAGGTGGAGGCACCAGAGAACAGAAGGGGCATTACTTTGGTTTGGAGCAACAGGACATGAGGAACAACTTCTTTCACTGCCATGCACTTCCCAGGAATGCTGGTTAAACCAGATTATTCCTGGTATTTCTTGGCTTGAATATGTGACCCTGCAATCTCTGATAGACAAAAATACCCATAGCTACAGCAAGACCTGGGAGGTGGTAAAAGTTCCCTGCATCTCCCTGGGGCAGATGCTGCATGTGGTTCTCCATGTGAGCCTCATGTTCCCAGAGTTTAACCTCAGTGTCTCAGTCCTGTCTCTCCATCCTGTATGTATTTTGTCACCTTTCATTAAAGCCAAGCTGCTCAGGGGACACAAGAAGCACACACACTTCCCAAGACCCACCTCATGGATGCAGCCTGTGCCGTGTAGAAAGTCACTCCTTTATGGCCCAACTGTTCAAAACACAGAGGAGAAACGTCTGTGCTACAGGAGCTCACACAATGGCTCCACTCCAACTAAGGGAGGAATCAGGGGTATGTGGCAGTGCCCACAGAGCAGTCCAGGCTGTCCTGGGAGGGAGAGGTGGGACAGCCCATTTTGTTTTGCTCAGCTAAATAATATAGACCTCGAAAATCCTAATCTGAGGACAGCACTGCTTGTCAAGATGAGCTGGTTCAAATGCACCCCAGCACAACACCCAGCCTGGCTTTCCTCACTTAGGTTTGAACAGGCGGTTTTCCAAGACAATAGTGTTCTTCTTTAGAGGATTTCTGGAGCAGCAGGAGTTAGAAGTCACAGTGAAGTCCCCTCCAACCTCCATAATACCTAAGCACCCCAACAAACCAGCATGGAGCTTCTTACTACTGGAGAACATGTGAATGCAATAGAAATAAATGAGCCTAATGGATCAGGATCAGAAATTAGACCAGTTTTCAGCTACAGGAGCCAAGCAAAAATCTAAACCAGCTGCTCTTATTCACAAGCAGCTTTCTCCAGTGTCACCACAGCAGAAACTATAACCATTCTGTACTAAACTTTACAAGGTTTGCTATGGCACAGCATGCACTTTTCTGCAAATTTCACTGCCATTGTTATAAAACCTTAAAAGAAAGAGATGAATGAAGGAAACACAAACTTTAACCAAAGAAACATTTGTTGTGTCATCACCACCCTGAAACGTTCCCAGTTTTACAGGACTGACAACCTCAGGTATGTGCTTAATGCAGGCTGCTGAGGAATGCTGGCAGGGATCAGGAGGGGCTATCGGAGCATCTGGCTGCAGGGAGGCAGCTAAACATGACTTTGTAGTCCCCGGTTGCATAATCTCTATCTTCAGGGATCTGATAAGGGCTGGGAGGGGGCTGGGGATTAGCTGGGGACAGAAGTCCTCTATCTGCAGGGTTTCCCTCAGCATCACTTCTGACCCTCCCCCTGCTCCCCCCAGCCAGGCCATGAACCACAGGGGTCCCGGGGCAGCAGCAGTGGCCACACTGGCCACCGGGCACGTCATGGGAGCCACGAAATCATGGGTGTGCACACAGGGCAGAGGGTGGATGAGGATGCTGGGGACAGCTGCAGCATCTTGGGGCTCCCTCCTCACCCCAGCAGACGGATGGCCCAGGATGGAAACGAGGTATCATCTCCAGGCACAGCTTTTTGCTGTGGGAAGGGCAGGGCCCTCGCCCGGCAAACACTGGGAGCCGGGATGAGGAAAGCGCAGAGCGATCGGGATCCTTCCCTGGCCATCCCCACCTCCCTGCCGGCAGGGTGAGGAGGCAGAGTGAAAGGCCACACTCCCTGCACATCCCTCCCTGCCCACACTGCCTTCCCAGGCTGACATTCCTGCCCAGCCCTGCCTTCCCAGGCTGACATTCCATGTGGAGCGGCAGCACACGCTGTGGACAGAGACCTCCAGGGATCAGAGAGGTGCCCACACACCCATAAACAGCCACTCAAACAGAGCTTACATAAAAAAATAATTCCCTACAGAGCATCTTAGGGCTTCAGAGGCTTAAAACCTCCTGTAGGAGCTGTGACCAGCCCCACTTTCACTGCTCCTGACCCTGCTGAATCGAGTGCCTTGTGCAGCCCAAGGCTGGGGCAGTGGGGAGAACCACTGCAAACTTTACCAAAATGGTAAAGTATGGGAAAAATCAAAGCAGTTTTGTGCTGGGGGTGCTCTCGGCTTCCTTAAACTTGAAATTTCACTAGAATGTCAAAACTTGTAGTAAGTACAATAATTTTAAAACAAGTAGTCTCCCCTCCCTCCTCTGTCACCGCTTGTCTCCCCGATTCCTCTGGTTTTAAAAGCCATCAAAGACAACATACATTGAGAAACAAAGCAATTGAAAAGCAGATTTTTCAAATACCTTGCACATGTTTTATTTTAGAGGAGATGCCTGAGGAAGCTCTCACCCCCAAATTTTCCTGATGGATCTTACATTTAATGCACTCATACACGGGATATTCTGGCTTTGTTCTCACAGCCCATTGTAGCAGGGCCACTAAATCAAACAGTTGCTGCTACGACAAAAGCACTCACAAAAATCTCAACCTCATCTTGAACCCTGAAGATTTTTATGGCTACTCCCTCACTAACCCGTCCCCAAAGCCACATTAAAGGATGTATTGTTTTCAAAGGTCATGGTAGGTTTCATACCACATTTTAATACAATGTAAATTCTCCAAGAATATTATGATGCTACACAAGAGTCAGAGAAGATGGTGAGAAAGAGAAGACATCTCCCCTTGTCTATGTTTTATAAGGCAAATGGTAGAAGCAAGATATTTATTTTTTTAAAGGTTTGCTTTTCTCCTCAATGAAATGAGGAGCCCTGATAATATTTAAAG